>NC_081548.1:25259637-25339539 GCF_901000735.1 Corylus avellana | reverse complement strand
AGTTTACTCCCTTTCCGTTTCTGAATATTAGCATATATAATTGGGCTCAAATTTAAGCTTTTGACTTGAGTTTGAGTAGTGACCATACATACTATATTATAATCTCATTGAAAGACTCTCTAAAATATTAATCTCCTTAACACTTGAGGGAAAAAAAAGAAGTAACAAACTTGAGGGGGGCATAATTTAACAAGAATTGTAATGCAATAATGCCTATCTTGAGCAAAGATTAGTGTGATCATTTTTTGTGGGACATAAATTTTTTCAAATCCAGTCTAATAAACGCCTAGTGTTTTCTAACATGTAAAAGACATATATTTTCTTTAACATTTTTAAGAGTTATTAATTACCTTTTTACTAATCTATGAACCAAAATATTAATTTTTGAGGAACTCAAATATGTTAGATAATGCTTGACATTTATTAGATTAGATTGAAGAAAATTTATTCCAAACTAGTTTTATTATTTAAGGACAGAAATTTCCTCCAAGCCAGTTTGGAGGAAATATTCTCCAACATTTTTTTTTTTTTTGAGAAAAACATAACATTTCATTCAATAACACCACTAGCATAAAACTCTTACATCACAGAGCAAAGCTCTGAAGTAACCATAGCATGAAGCTACAAGATTACCAGGTAGTACAAGATTCGAGACCAATCCGTTAACCCATAACTAAAATCAGATTTAATACTAGATCTGTAATAGACAAACTCAACTAAATGCATAGATAGCAATTATTCCTCGACCTTGAGAGCGGAAATACTCTTATGCCAAAACTCTTCTTTCTTTACCTGAAAACCAGGATAATGATCACATCCACAACCCAAAGGTCTTGACCAAAACTAATTAACCCGAAGGCGACATAAATTGAGTGAGAGAGGAAAGAGCTTTATTACAAGCCGAACAAAACAGAAAAATTAAACAATACAGGGAAAAAACACACACCAAAACACAAATATATCTTAAAGAAGCAACATGACAGGGAAATAAAACAAGAAAATAAACAGCACCCTCCGATCACGCACACGGTGGGAACCGAAAACCGGAGGGGTGTTGGAAGCTCATTGCAACGGGGACGCGTCGAAAGGCCCAACAATGGACGGTGGGCAACGAACAGGCGCGGAGAAGACCGGCAAAGTAGGACCAGAAAAACAACCACAGACAAGAAAAAAAGGGAAAAAAACAACAAGGAACCACCAAAACAGGAAAAAAACAGGGAAAATGAGCACAAAGTGGGAAGACGGTAGCCGGAAGGGAGTCGGACCCGTGCAGGCCGGAAATCGCCGTGTAAGGGGAGTGTGAGCTCAATGAGGTGGGGACGCATGAAAGAAAACCCTAATAGCGGGCAGCAAAGCGGCGACACAGGTCGGCGGCAATTACAGACAAAATCCGAGGGGTTTGAAAGAAAGAAAGCCCCCCACAAGCCGAACCCACAAAGAGCCAAAACAAGACTAATGAGCCCACTGCAGAAAAATGAAGGCGGGGGAAGAAATGCGGCAGGGAAGGGGCAAAAATGGAGAAAACAGAGGGGGAAATGAACGACAAGGAAGGGGAAGAGATGAGGCATCAGAGATAGGGCATCAGGTAAATAACTAGCACCAGAGCAAGGAGGACGAGGGGAGGAGGGAGGTAGCGAAACGGCCAACTCTCCTCCCCTGTGTGGCTGAAGGGTTTCGCTTTTCTCTTTGGCTTTTTTCAACCTATTTAAAATAGTGTCAAGTGTTTATAAACATTTAAAACGCATATTAAATTCTTAGGGTCATTAATTGTAGTTTACAAATTTAGTTTTAAATGTTTATAAATACTTGATATTATTTTAAATGGGTTGAAGAATATTTTTTCTAAATAGATTTGAAGGGAATTTGTATCCTTTTATGTGCATCCAATCCGTCACGAAACTCATAAGGTATTGAAATTTATTCCCGTCACAATTACAAAGAATTCGAGCCTGAAGTGCCAGTTCTTGAGCAATTAAAGACATGCTGAGATCTCCAAATTCGATTGATGCTTTTATTATTAAAAGTGAAATAATTTAACAGCAGTTAATAATACATTTATTATTGGATATTATAACAGAAAAGGATTAGGTGATGATGATCTCAGTGTTCAGAGGCCAACCCTCGTGTTATCTCTGTGAAAGAAAGAAAGCCTGACGGGGTGCCTGCAAGGCTGCAACCCTATATGTATATGTATATATATATATATATATGCTAACATACGCACGCATAAATCTCTGCAACCCCTGCTTTGCATTTACTACACCCACAACACATGTACACAAACTCCAAACCAACATCCTTCTCTCATATTTGTAACTTTTTTCCTCGCTGCTTTAAAAAAAAAAAAAAAAAAATCCCCGTTTTGGGTTAGAGCCTTTCAGCCTGATCAGGTGCGCCTCTCTCCATGTAGCCTTTTGTGAACCCAAAAATCTGTCCCTATCTCTTTACGGTTTCAGTGCTCTTTAAAGTACGTATAATGAGAGAGCATCTCCCTTCATCACTCATTCACTCATAATAATCCTCTCAAACCTCTAGCTACCACTGTGGGAAACACATCATGTTGACAATGGAAGAGGTTCTGCGTGAGCTCGCCGGCCAAGACATTTACGAGCAAGCTTTGCCGCCGGGCTTTCGCTTCCACCCAACCGACGAAGAACTCATCACCTTCTACCTCGCTTCCAAGGTTTTCAATGGCACTTTCTGTGGCGTCGAGATTGCAGAGGTTGACCTTAACAGATGTGAGCCTTGGGAGCTTCCAGGTATATTTATTTATTTATATCAAGAAAAAAAAAAAGTTTATGGTCAGATTTAAGCTAGCTAGCTGTGTGATGTTGTTCATCCTGGTCGTTTGGAAAATAATAGAAATAAATAAATATTTATTTCTAACTGCTAAAGCCTCTCTATAGTTAGGAGTTGATGAGTATAATTTTCGTTATAAATTTGTTGAAGCCTTTAAGGCATACATTTGTGGTCAGAAAATCTATCACCGCCTGCAAAAGGCGTCCACGTTCTGACATATATATGGAAATGGTTAATAAATGTGCATTGAGAAAGAAAAAAGGGGAGAGGGAAATTGAATAAAACTTGTCATGTGTTGGGTGATGTTTCAGATATGGCAAGGATGGGGGAGAGAGAGTGGTACTTCTTCAGCTTGAGGGACAGGAAATACCCAACCGGGTTGAGGACAAACCGGGCAACCGGAGCCGGGTACTGGAAAGCCACTGGCAAAGACAGGGAAGTCTACAGTGCTTCAAGTGGAGCCCTACTTGGGATGAAGAAGACTCTTGTTTTCTACAAGGGCAGAGCCCCACGTGGCCAGAAGACAAAGTGGGTCATGCACGAGTACCGCCTTGACGGTGACTTCTCCAACCGCCACACGTGTAAGGTAACCCTCCTGGACCCCCTACCCAAACAAAACAAGCTCTCTTTTGTCACTTTCTGGGTTGACTTCTTTTGTATTTTGAATCACTTGCCAGTGTTGTGCACTGCATGCCCACCATTTTCACTTGTATTATTAACCCCTTGGGTAGATTTTTGATGTGACTTGGATTTATTTGTTTAACAAGCTCTGTGTGCTATTGTAAACTTATGCCTTACCTAAATACGCTTAATTCACCTTTATTCATCCATCAATTTGATATCCGGATTGCCATTTCCTCACAAGAGTGTGGTCAATCCCATACTGATTTTCTAGTATTTCCCATTTAAATTATTAGCAATCCGAACAATATATTTACTAAGAATCTTTCTCATGTATTACGCAGACTAAAATTTCTGTTATCTTATTCAAATTGTACAATCTAAAACAGAAATGGTCTAAATTTAATTTGTATGAAATTCAAACAGCTGCATTTATTGCAAGGAAGTAGGAAGTGGGCTTATATATGCTTTTGCGAACTGATTGTTTTGCAGGAGGAATGGGTGATTTGCAGGATTTTTCACAAAACAGGGGAGAAGAAAAATGTAGTTGTGCAAGGACAAAGTTATGGGCAGCGGGAAGTAGCTTCATCGCCGAGCAGCGGTTCCTTGGGTCCATTAGAATGTCAATTTCAGAGCCCAATGCAGGGTGTCCAAAATCCTTTTGCGATGAGTAGTAACCAGGAAAATGACATCAAAAGCCTATTATTAAACCCAGCTGTTTCCCAATCCCACCTATTCCCAAAAAATGGGCTGCAACCCTCCTTTTCACCCATTCCCACGACAATCACAAGCACCACCATCGCAACAAACAAAAACACAAACACCAACAACAACCCATCACCATCACCATCGATGCTCTTTAAGTCCCTGCTCTCACATCATCAGGATTGCATTCCTAAGGAACAGATCACTATTCACAAACAGTGCAAGACAGAGGCGAACTTTTCCCATTTCCAAGCGCCAGCCGATGCCAACTTGCAATGGATGGATAGGATTCACCCAAACCCAACTCAACAATATCATAACCCATTGCTTTTCGAGATTGATTGCGGTTTGTTGGGGCTCTCAGCATTTGCTTCTGCTCCTCTTGCAGATGCTGCTGCTGCTGCCAATGACATGTCCACTTCAATTGCTTTCAACAGGGCCGGCTTTTAGCTGATGTTTGCTCCTCCAGTATTTCTCGAGAATCTTGGCCTTTTGATGTTGAATTGATCATCCAGTTTAACTTTATCTCTCTCTCTCTCTCTCTCTCTCTATATATATATATATATATATATATATATATATTATCAGTTTAAATATACATATAGTATATCTATAGAATCTAATGTGTACGTACTGTTACTATAAGTGTAGATCCATAGACTATCCATGCACGCATCTATGTATTATTGGACTACTCTTTTTGTACCTACTAAAAGACTTGGGAGTTGTATTTTTTATTGTCGTACAAATATCGCTTTTTCTTTGGGATCATCTATGTAGGTTGGATATATTCGAAGCCCTGTGGGTGTGTGAGGTGGAGGGAAGAAAAAGGAGTGGAGCAGGTTCTGGTTGATGTGATGCCCATGAGATGGGATTTGAGGTGTTCATATTGTTTGACGTCACCTTTTATTTCCAATTGAAAATGGAATTGGGTCCCCTCCTCCCATGCATGATAAAGTGGTAGCCAGGGCCTGAGCCCTACGTAACCTAATAGCCCCTGTTTAGGGAGACATGCGTAAGAATGTACACACTGCCTGCTTACGCCTCTCAAGCTGTGGAGACGTCTTCTATTTTGTTGAGCCCAACGATTCTACGTGGATTGATATTAATCTCGAAAACAAACGAGAGAGGTTTTTCACGGAATTTATCTGCTCAAACAGAGGGTGAGTTGTTTAAAGACTGCTTGGATACGTAGGGTCTATAAAAGTTTTTTTGTCACATTTCCTGCCCAAAATCAAAATTGTTGAAACTTTTTATTTGTGCTGAAATGCTTAAACCACATATATATTAATGATCCCAGCTTTTGTAACGCATGACATGTATGGATGACGATCCCCAATAATGATTCTCCGTATCCTATATAATCGAGTAGAAGGCTGTGAAAGATACTCAATGGGCTTACTAGCCTTAACAGGAGGTGCATATGTTTGGACAACATAAGCATTACTCGAGTAAATGAGTCCCGTCAAGAGTTTCCCACAACCTCTTACAATCTCTTGCAGGGGATTATATGGATCCTAATTTGACATCATAAGCTTTCAAGTCTCAATGGTTAACACTTGGCCTCTATTGGTACGTGACATTTTTTTTTTTTTTTTTAAATGGTGCATTATATGCCAACACAAGTCATTGAATTCGTTGTAATGAAATGACAATAACTAGGCTTTTGTTCAAGCCATGCATTGTTTTTGGACAACGACCTGTATTCCCGAATCCCAACTACTTATTGCCCAAAGAGGAGGACATAAGTAATTACAGAGGGCATGTGAGAGGCTCCTGCCCGAGCAAAGCTCTTAGGAGAGGGCATAGATAATAAGAAAGAATCTAGAATTATTGGAAATATCTGTCCATATTGTCTGGCACAATTACTACATTTCATTGCCTTTTGTAAGACAGTGATCCCTTACAAATAAGGATCCCTCCCCTTACCCTTGCCCCATCCTCATAGGGCAAAGGTATGTGAAAAGGGCTCCCATTTTTTAGCAAGGGAGTCTTGTCCAAGCAAGAGGCCCACTGGTGAGGCCAGTGGCGGAACTAGCTATTTTATATTGGGGATGCCGCTAAAATTTTTTTTGCATCTTAAAATTTTTTTTCACCTTAAAAATTTGGTAATTCACACAATATATGCATCACAAAAAATATCTATAAAAGTTTATAAATGTACTGAAATTGATATATTAAAAATGTAACATGTCGACACTATATCAAAAAGATAGAAATACAAAAAAAAAAAGTGTCTAGAACTGCACTTTACGGTCTCTTGCCATAATCACTCCAAGAAAAACAAGAAAAATTTGACCAACTACACATCATTGAGATATTACATCAAACATGTGATGTGTGTTAAGTTTGAAGGTACCGTGGATTTTTAAAAAAAAAAAAAAAAAAAATTTAAATCCACGGCACCCCTAAGGTACCACGTGACTCCGCCACTGGGTGAGGCCTTCTAGGTGCCTCACAATTTTCCTGTTATTATCCTTATCCTCTCATTGGGTAGGAAATAACAGGAAATCCTAATTCCCTCTTGTCATGGGGGGATTGGGTGTTACAGAACAATCTCCCCTCTCCATTACTTCAAGAGAACCTTAAAGCCTGAATAAAGGATAAAGCAGCCATTTAAGAGGCAACATGAGTTGACAAAGGTTGATCTGTCGTGTGGCCCTGACGTGAGTCGTGACTGATAACTGATAAAGGTATAGCTTTACCACCGAGTAGTCACAAAATGGATACAAAATAGAGATATCAAATCCGGGTTTTGATTCCTTCAAAACTTCAAACAATCAACACCCCGCCCTGATCCTGTATAACTGCTAATGAAGCTTATCCAGTTACATTCATTTAATTAGTTGATTGATCACCAAGTTGGCACACGTAACCTACCCACTTAACTCACCCGATAATTCTAACCCTGATCCGTGTAACTCTACAACGATGTAGTCATACTCCACAATTCAATTCATACCCAAATTAGCTTAACTAGTGGTTTTAAGTGGCACCCTATCAAGATTAAAAATATAAAGGGCATATAGGAACAGCTAGATAATTAAATTACCCCCATCCCTTACTTAATTGCAGACAATTCAGTCACAATTTGTTGAAAATCAACACAGCGAGTACCTTGGAATAGCTGAAGGTTCACCACTTCGAGCTACAAATTCAGAATCCTAAGATCTCAGCACTTCAAAAGGCAATGTCGGGTTCAAAAACTAAAACACAGCCTTTTCGTTGAAATTAAGATATAACAAATGTACTACACTCCAGTTATTGGTGGGTCATGGGAAAAAAGGCTAAGTTTTTGGATTTAGTTCCTGACCGAAATCATGCTACTTTCCTGTATAATGCTCTGACTAAAAGAGCACGAGCATGTAGAGTTTTGTAGCAGGTGGCCAAGCAACCGTATGTGCTGCTTCTTACCATGTTAAACTGTTTCGAATATTTGAAAATGAGTTCACCTAACATGAGCAATCAAAACTATGCTGAAACTGTGTAGTCATAGTATTGATACATTATAAAGACAGGGCAATCTTTCTATTGATTGGAGAAGATATAATTGTGGGCAAAACCAAAGAAAGAAGAAAATTGCTCCCAAATTCCTTAAAACAAACACAACACACATTCATCTCTCCAAATAGCTACACAAAAAATTCAACAATTACACGATCATGATGCTTATTACATACCAAGTTTACCAAAAAGAGAGTGCATGTTTACAGACATGCATGCGTAAGCGATCAAGATGCCCCTGTAAGAAGAGAAAATTTACAATTAGTCAGAATCCAAGTGCATTCACAAATTTGCACAAAACCGGCAAGGTAAGGCTCAAGACAAGTGAAAACTGTTTTGCACGTTGAAATAGAAAGAAAGTTAACTAAAAGCCCTAAATTCCGATCATAAGACATAACTTCAAAGACTCCAATGAGTCTCTCTTATTTGGATAGGAATATCCGAATATTCAGAAGGCTGGATGATGAGGGCTACTTTACTGCAGATCTCTACTAGTCATCTAAAAACTCCATGTTCGGTCACAAAGGAGACTGCCAGAGTCCTGGATGTTTGCAGAGGACTAAACAACATCACGTTTGGCTTATTGAGATGTGAAAAAGTAACTAATCATTTTTACAGCAACCATATACTTTCGACTGCATTGTGCAAGTATGAAGAGTGCTAGATATTCTGAAGTGGGAAATGAAGCAAGCACCATATATTGAAGAGACAGTAAATCAACCAGACACAAAGAGTGAGAGTGAGAGTGAGAGAGACAGAGAGTGAGAGTGAGAGAGACAGAGAGCGAGAGAGGGGGAACAGATGCTAAATGCATCAAAGGATTTAAGACCAGTAGTTTATAATGACAGTGTCACTTAATCTATATGGTTAATAACTGAAGAAGGTAATCTAACACTTGAGACAATCTAGAGTGTAAAACCACAAAGGAGGAGGTTACCTAAGCAAAATATGGATTACTACCCATCCTCCCATTCAGGGTAACACTAAATAGGCGGCCATTTCCCTCAACAGCTTGACAGACCATATGATGAGCATAAACCTCAAGCTGAAATAGATAACAGGATCACAAATCACCTTCAACATACTTGAAAATGAGAAATGCTATATGTACTTCAAATTGGTTATTCCTAGGTGCTTACTGTATGATGTGACGGTGAAAATCACCATTGATATGAATTATACAGATTAACCCATCCAAAATTTAATAATTTCAATGCCAAATCAAAGAGTAAGCACTTGGAAGAACACCTATCAAAGAGTGCAAAATTCTATTAAATACTCACAGCAAACAAAATCTCATTCTCTGATCGAGTTTCTAATGTCTTAAAACACATGCAAATCATCGCCAAAGCCCTAATCCTATAGCAGAACATGCACTACCAGACAATCAGCGTCAAATAAGATCAAGAGCAAAGCCGTAACCCTAATCCTTGAACAGAAATAGATGAATAAGATTAAAAGCAAAGAGGGAAAGACGGACCGAGAAGTGAAATAGAAGGGGGATCTATTCGGAGGGCTTTTGGGACCTGGAGGAGGAAGAAGAGGCGTAATCTGGAGGAGAGTAGACGAGAGCTGCGGCCATGGCTCCCGGAAGAACCACGTACTTCGCCAGCAAGGCCAGCTTCTTCACCAGTGGCTCGCCCCTCATCAACGCCATCGCTCGCTCTTTCTTCTGCTGAATTCGATTCGATTTTCTTGTGGGACTTTGGTGGGTGTTGGCTTCGAGGATCAGCAAACAGTGCTTACGCCTTTTGCTTTTGTTCGCACCAGAAAGGTCAAAAAAGCCCACTTTGTGATGGGTTATCTTCAATTTAAACTTGCATTTTGGGCTTGGAATTAAACATTTGTCACTTTGTTCAAGTGGGCTTTCTTTCTTTCTTTCTCTTCTTTTTTTTGGGCCAGTTCAAGTGGGCTCTCAATGTCAGTAAGATGAAGATAATCTAAGGGCACGTTGGGATTCTATTTTTTGGTTGCATCACTATTGTTAGGAATAATTATTCATTTAAAATGAAGAATAATTATTCATCTCAAAAAGGTTAAAGAATGAATATTCTCTCAAGAATGGAATATTCCTAAAAAATATTTTTCTAAAATGCCTTTTTTTTTTTATTATTTGGTGCGAGCACTCAAAGAAATACTATTTATATTCGTCCTTTATGGGTAAGTTAGTGACTGACCAATTCTTTAGAAGGTTGGTAACCTAAAAAACACTCCACGAATGGTCACACCATCCCTATAGCCCTACAAGGTCGGCTTTGGGGTGGTTGCCACCTCCGGTGCATCACTCTACACGTGTAGAGCTAGTCAAATGTTAGGGTATAGGTGGCCACGTTTGTCACTCTACCACAAGGGAATTGATTTTATTTTTTTTTTAATTTTTTGAATTTTGATTTCCCACTTACCAAAGATGGATCGAGACAGTGTGCAATGCTCAAGTATTGTGCAACAACTCTAATTTGGATTGTTCGTTCTAAATGAACTCGGTTTTGTTGTTCATGTTGTGGGCTCTAATGGATGCGATTATATATTTCTATGTTAGGAGCATGCAATCTCAATCCGTCAAACATCTCATTTATATATGATATCATGATAGCCATTTTTATTGGATTTTTAAGTCATAGAATAAGATTGGGATATTAATTGTCATCCGCATTAATCATGTTGTGAAAAAGGCATGTTAAACCATAGTTATAATCATTAGATTAAGAGAAATGATAGAGATACAATTTTGACTCAACTTTCTCTTCTTTTTTATTTATTTATTTTTATTTTTTTTATGTGGTCATTAAAAAAAAATGCAGTAATAATATTCTATGTGATCCTTTTTTTATTTGGTATTTTTTTTTTTTAAAAAAAAAAATTTATATTTTTCTTTAGAATAATGACATTTTTTTTTTAAATGACCATTTTTAAAGAAAAATGCCATTTTTTTTAAAAAAAATACCAAATAAAAAAAAGGACCACATAAGATATTATTACTTCAGAACTTTTTATTTTATTTTGTTTTTTAAAAAAATGATCACATAAGAGAAAAATTGGGTCAAAGTTGTATATCTATCATTCCTCTTCGATTAATATTTTAATACTTTCTTTAACTGTGAACTCAAAGATCTAACAAGTAAAATATTTAATTAAAATAAAAAGCGGATTGCATAAACAATGTTGGAACTCAAGTGCTTTAATACCATATTAAACCATTAGTTCTCATAAAAAGTTAAAAATAATAAAAATAATAAATTCAATCATTTAATTAATATTCTAACTTATAATTACTAAATTGAAAACCTAAAAAGCCTTTTTCCTGGCTTGCTTATGAATTATGATATTGAATCTTAATCTGAATATACAAAATTGTATCTTTAGATTCCAAAATCATAAACGACAGCTAGCAAATGCAAAACGAAGGTAAAGAGGAGTTAAATGGGCCGGAGAGTGTTGCATGGCGTAGACTAAGCGGCGTTGGTTGCGTCAATCAATGGTCGAGGGCTTTCCTCAGAGAGAGGCCGGATCCGGATAGCGTGGGAGCATCAGTGGAAGCTCCGGCTTGGTTGGGCTTGGGTTGAAGGCCATAGCCTTTACTCAAATTACTCTTGTACTCCTCCAAACTGGAGTACTTCACGTAGGGACTGCTCTCAAGAGGCAGCCTTTCCATTGTCGTTTTCTTCTCTTCTTCGGTTTCCCTTATTGTCTTCTTCACCATTTGCTCACTGCTGTTTGACATCTCTCTCTCTCTCTCTCTCGTGATCAATCAACCTTGAGGGTTAATTATATATGAATGTATGAGATATATAATGATTTCAAGAGCTTCCAAAATTTCAGTAAGAGAGGCCCGCAAAATACGATCCCCTTGACCTCTTCACCTTGCTTTTATCGCCACCAAAGTTAACACGTCAAATTTTGTTGCTTAATCTTTTAGTCATGCTCTGTTATGTGACACTCATATGGATTGTCACTGAACTTCAGTGGCGGAGCCAAAATTTTAATTTATAGGGGCAAATTAAGAGTTCGTTTGAGTTTTACAAGCAAAAAATGCCATTAAAAAATAACAATTTAAAAACGTGCGGTTTAAAAATGTAATTTTTAAAACAAAGATATGCATTTGATGCAATAACGGTTTGACCAATGAAATCGCAATTTAACTTTTAAAATAATACTGTTTTACAAGTAATTTAAAATCTCTTTCTTTTTTTTTTTCAATAAATATAATTTTTATAATTTGATTTAAAATCACAGTCTTGACATGGGAAATCACGTGCTCAAATACACTCCAAAAGATATATTAAATTAGAAGCTAGGAATAGGATGCTGATTTTGTAGACAAATTTAATATATTGAATTACAAGAATTTGCATAAAAAAATTATCTCATAAAAGTTTAATAAATTAAGTTTATTAAAACGATTATTATGCTCATTAAAAAAAAAAAAAATTAAGTGGGAGATTGCAATTAAACTATTAATGGAGAAAAGGTAAGGAATGGAATTAAGTAGAGTTTGATGGCTTAAATTTATCTTTTAAATGAAAGAGAAAAAAAGAAAAGCAAAACCAATAAGTAGTCAGATATCCAAAATCCTACGGTTGCCATTTGTCCATGTGAAAAGTGTTCTTTGCTTATTGAAGCGCACGTGGACTTGGTTCCAAAGCCTCCATCACCACTTATTACTAGATGTTTCTCTTTCCGGAGATGGCCTGCATATGCACTTGAAGGGAAAGTGAGGAAAAGCAGAGATGAGCGAGATGTTGCTGTTTTTGCAGTTCTCTCAATTGTACCTGCCAGGGAGAGAAATTCTCAAGGAAAAAGAGAGAAACATCGGAAGACAAGAAGAAAGAAAAAGGATACGAGCTTTGTAGTTTTTTTTTTAACTGAGCTATGGCCAAACACAAGGGTGAGACATTTCTTTTTCAAGGTGGGCAAGGTTTAAATGTACTGCTGGTCAAAAGTTTTTTATACACTCTCACCCCCTTGGCTCCGCCATTGCGTAAGTTTAAAAAAAATGTAATAAAAGTTGTAGTAAATCAATCATCTTTCAAGATGATAATTTAAAGGGATAGAGCCCTCCTCCTCTCCTCCTCTCCCCCTTCCCCCTCTCCCCCCTCCTAATCCCCCTCTCCTTCTGTGAGTTTTTTCTTGGTTTTCTTTGTTTTTATAGGTGTTTTTTGCCAGAAATTAGCAACTTCGGCTGCTACCACCCGCCCTCCAAGGTGCTGCACCTCCCTTCTGTGCGTTTTTTCTTGGTTTTCTTTGTTTTTATAGGTGTTTTTTGGCCAGAAATTAGCAACTTCGGCTGCTACCACCCGCCCTCCAAGGTGCTGCACCTCCCTTCTCCTCCATCTATTCCACCACGTGCCAACGCTGCCTAGTGCTTATCATCTCCTCCACTCCGGTCGCTGCTAATTTGCTGGTTGTGTTGCTTGTTTTGTTTGTTTTGAATAATAGTTTTTTCTTTAGATTTGTTCTCATGAGCGATTTACGAGGAAAATGTAGTTTTTCGAGTGTTTTTGGTTGATGAGGAGTATATCTAGTCTTTTCCAGAGCAGATCTATGCTTTTATGGCTGCTGGAGTTGAATTTTTTCTATTTTTTGTTGTCTGTATTTTTGTTTGAATAAGGATTGTTCAGACCTTTGGATTGTGGATGTGATCTGTTTTCAGAGCGAGGAAGATGAGCTACCTATGCATTGAGTTGAGTCTATTTAGAACAGATCTGGTGTTACAACTGAAAAGTAGTCATAGATTAGCAGATATTGATGTCATACATAGGTTAGCGGATATTGATGTCATACATAGGTTTTGAATGTTTGATTTTTATGTAAGCATCTATGATTTTTAACCTCGTAGCTTCGGCTATGATTTTTCAGAACTTTTTGCTCTGTGATATAAGAGCGTTATGCTCGTGATCCTTCTTCAATGAGATTGAAATTTTTTCCAAAATATATATATATATGATAATTTAAAAAAACAATAATGCTACTTTTAATACTCATTTACTACACCATTTTAATACTCATTTACGATACTCATTTACCACACCATTTTAATACTCATTTACCCCACCAATTTCATTGAGTTTTTTTTTTTAAAAAAAAAGTATCATTACTCATTTTAAAGGGGGAAAAAAAATCAGTATTTACAATCTATGCACTTAAAAGTTGTAATACACCAAACCAATCAACCTTTGTACTCAAAGGTAACAATCTATACACATCACAGTAACTAATTACACAAAGCAACCTCTGGGTGGGTGCAAGTGGAAAAAAAAAAAAAAAAAAAGAATGAAGGAAGCTTCGCTCGAAAAAGGAAAACGACGACTCAATAGCAGAAACAAACATTGAATTTTCTGGGACCAGTTTGGCACTCGCTTTCAATCCTGTCTTTTTCACAGAGTGTGAGGGCATGGGAACACTAACGTTCATCTCTTATCCTTCACACACAGTTAGGTGCATCATAATTTCCTGGCTCAGAAAGAACCAACAATCGACACATTCATAATCATTTTATGGCATTTTCTCCACCTCTAAACCTTTCAATCCTCTGAGCTCCTTATCTTCTCTCCTTCATACCAAACTCTCTTCATGTACTTCCAATATCATCATCCTGACTCCTGAGCTTCTACTTTGATCTTCAACAATGGCAGCTGATATCTCAGGCGGGAGGAATTCCAGTACTCAACTCTTGGAAGAACTTGAGGCGCTCAGCCAATCACTCTACATATCCCACACTGCTTCCACCAACCGAAGAACTGCCTCCCTTGCTCTTCCTAGAAGTTCTGTTCCTTCTATCCCATCCGCCGATGAGATTGTCACTACAGCTAAAGTAATCGTGGAGAAACCCAACAACAAACCAAGAAGACGGATGTCCTTGTCTCCATGGCGTTCCCGCCCGAAGCTTGACGATGAAAAGGAGCAAAAGGATAGACCAGAGATGAAGAGGTTGGACGAAAGAGCAACTTCGTCAGCAGAGAAGAAGGGAATTTGGAAGAATTGGAAGCCAATAAGAGCTCTCTCGCATATTGGTATGCATAAATTAAGCTGCTTATTTTCTGTCGAAGTTGTCACTGTTCAAGGCCTTCCAGCTTCAATGAATGGCCTTCGTCTCTCCGTTGGTGTTAGAAAGAAGGAAACAAAGGACGGAGCAGTCCATACAATGCCATCAAGGGTCTCACAGGGAGCTGCTGATTTTGAAGAGACTTTGTTCGTCAGGTGTCATGTGTATTGCAGTACTTCAGGGCATGGCGGAAAGCAGTTGAAATTCGAGTCCCGTCCTTTTTGGATGTATGTGTTTGCTGTTGATGCTGAAGAGCTTGATTTCGGGAGAAGCTCTGTGGATTTGAGTCAACTAATTCAGGAATCAGTGGAGAAGAGCTACGAAGGTATTGAATCAGAACTAACTCAGGACCTGTGATTTGATATTCCGTTAAATAGATGACTTTATCATTTAATTTATATTTTAACAGGTACTCGGGTTCGGCAATGGGACACAAGTTTCAATCTTTCGGGGAAGGCGAAAGGAGGAGAACTAGTTTTGAAACTGGGGTTCCAGATTATGGAGAAAGATGGAGGTATTGGAATCTATAGACAGGCTGAGGAATCAAGGTCAGATAAATCTAGTAATTTATCGTCTTCTTTTGCTCGAAAGCAATCAAAGGCATCCTTTAGTGTCCCTAGTCCGAGGATGTCGAGCCGTAAGGAAGCTTGGAGTCCTTCACAGACAGGAGCAAACACAGCAGATCTTCAAGGAATGGATGACTTGAATCTCGATGAGCCAGAGCCAGAGCCAGAACCAAAGCCAGAGCCCAAGCCAGCGGCCGCAAAGTTGGAAGAACAAGAAATAAAAATGGAAGATCTCGATCTCCCTGACTTCGAAGTTGTGGATAAAGGTATTGAGGTTCAAGAAAAAGAGGAGGATTCGGAAAAGTTAGTTGAAGAAAGATCAGTGTCAAGCGAGGTTGTCAAAGAGGTAGTGCATGATCAGGTACATCTCACAAGATTAACCGAACTAGATTCAATTGCTCAACAAATAAAAGCTCTCGAGTCTATGATCGCTGAAGAAAAAATTGTCAAGACAGAGGAAGACTCTGGATCACAGAGACTCGATGCAGAGGAAGAAAACGTAACAAGGGAATTTCTTCAGTTGCTTGAGGAAGAAGAAACAAGTAAATATAAATTCAATCAACCTGATGAAATTCCACCTCTCCAGGTTGAAGGAGCCGAGGATTATACAGAACCTGAGTCCAAAGTGTACCTCCCGGATCTTGGCAAGGGCTTGGGCTGCGTTGTGCAAACAAGGGATGGGGGCTACTTAGCTGCCATGGATCCTCTGGATACTGAAGTTTTAAGGAAGGACACTCCAAAGCTAGCCATGCAAATATCAAAACCATTTGTTCTCCAATCACATCAATCCACAAGTGGGGTTGAATTGCTTCAGAAGATGGCAGCCATGGGGATTGATGAACTCGGCTCTACAATTTTGTCTTTGATGCCCATGGATGAACTGATGGGTAAAACTGCAGAACAAATAGCTTTTGAAGGCATTGCTTCTGCAATAATCCAAGGGAGAAACAAAGAAGGCGCTAGCTCAAGTGCGGCTCGTACAATTGCTGCAGTAAAACTCATGGCAACCGCAATGAGTACAGGCAGGAAAGAGAGAATTTCGACAGGAATTTGGAATGTGGCTGAAGAGCCATTAACAGCAGAGGAAGTTCTGGCGTTCTCAATGCAGAAGATTGAGGCCATGTCAGTTGAGGCTTTAAAAATTCAGGCTGAAATGGCTGAGGAAGAAGCCCCCTTTGAAGTTTCTCCACTCAACAGCAAGACCGCTGGAGGCGGTGGAAATGATCACAATCACCCCCTGGCTTCTGCTGTTCCACTCGAGGATTGGATAAAAAACCAAAGCTTTGAGGCAGGGGATCCTGCAGATATCACAATAGCAGTGGTTGTCCAGCTGCGGGATCCAATAAGGCGCTTTGAGGCTGTTGGAGGACCTGTGATAGCACTTATTCAAGCAACAGCTGCTGACATCGAAGTAGATAAATACGATGATGAGGAGAAGAGATTCAAAGTAAGGAATTCGTATGTTGGAGGTTTCAAGGTAAGGACAAGTGGGAAAAGAAACGCGTGGGATTCCGAGAAGCAGAAGCTGACTGCAAGACAGTGGCTGGTTGCATATGGATTGGGAAAGGCAGGGAAGAAAGGAAAGCATGCGCCGGCAAAGGGGCAAGATTTGTTTTGGAGCATTTCCTCACGAGTAATGGCCGACATGTGGCTGAAGCCGATGAGAAATCCAGACGTGAAGTTTGCAAAGTAGGAGCCTTTCTTCTTCTTCTTCTTCTTCTTCTTCTTCTTCTTCACTCCACACATCAAACACATTCATTTCATTGTCATTGCCATATATTATCAGCATCGCTTTTCTTATCAAGATTGTAGATTTAATAGAGATTACAAACATATGGGATTTGATGCAGTTGTGAGTAACTTAATATCGATATTGTAATAAATAGAAAATACAGTTTGGTTGAATTTGTTCGTTGTTCGAAACACTGAATGATGTCCCTTTATAGTAAGTGAATACAAAAGATGAAAAAGAATCAACAGCATTAGGAAGATTAGCAGTGGAGTACCCAAATATAGAAAGGACTGGGGGCCCAGCCAAGAGCCCGTCAGGCCCAAAGGCAGCCCCACCAAAAAGCATACACGTGTAGTACACTAGAACCGTACCCTCTTGCATACGGCCCAAACGGGGTAATATTTATCTATTAATTTTTTTTTTTTTTTTTGTAAGATATTTATCTATTAGTTATTAACTTGCTTATCTTGCACAAGAAGGAAAGGAGCCATTGATGGCATGTATGTATGTATGTATGTATCCATCCTGCACCATAATTTCCCTCGAGGCAACAAAGAAAATCAGTTTCATTACCAGGTGACAACTATGGCAAACTTGAAATTCCTTATGTGGATAGGCATCCAAGCAGGCATACCAATTAACTCAAAAACGCCAACAATTTTTCCTTTTTCAAGCATACACAGCTTGCATGAACAGATGTGAGCATTGGGCTCTTGGTGATGTGCATGAACACGTGGTGAAAGAACCTTTGTGGACTCACATGTGAGAAAAAGATTATTGAGCGCACGTGACTAGAACACAATTAAGTCTCACATATTAATTTAAACTTTGGAATTTAGTGGTATCCTAATCGCCAAAACTTCTTAAGAAATGAATCTCTCTAACATCTTTCTCCTCGATAATCATAATCAACACACTCTATACGTCGATTTCTAACTTTTAGATGGGATTTAGATTCTCTACAATTTTCTGTCCAAATATCTGGCTGTGTTTGGCAATGGAATGGAAAAAGGGAGTGGAACCGTACTGTAGTAGATTTGATTGATATGAAAGAAACAAAAGTAAGAATGTTTTGTATAAAAAAGTGAAAAAATTTGTTTTATAGTGATTTTTTTTTTTTTTTAACATGTCCGCACAAGAGGGGGAGGGAGATTCAAACTAATGACTTCCGCTTCATTAGGCATAGTCCCAGCTCATTGAGCTACCTCTTGGGGACAGTAATAAAAAGTGATTGATGTGATATAAAAAGTAAGAATGTTGGGGTTAATTTTTAAAAGAATTTTTTGAATTTTTAGGTCTGGTCTAGTCGGACCCTTTCCCAAACACAGCCGGAAGGATTTTTTGTCCAAACGAAAACCGTCCAGACAATTAATAGGCCCCTGCTGGAGCAATTAAGGAAGTCCTAACCAGGCAGAGAAGGGTTTCATAAGCCCCTTGTAACATGTGAGTTGTGACATGCCCTACCCAATTACAGAGTGTAGGGAAAGTCTCGGGAGATCCCCAATTGTAGGGGATTATGGTTCCAAACTTGTAACCTCATGATTGCTAATCAGAGAGCAGCACCTATATATGTTGAGTAAACATCACATGTGAAGGCATTTAGTTGTAAGCGATTTTTATGGAGAAATGGTCACACATGTAAACATCACCATGTGCAAAGTTAGAATCAACGTGACCGATCAAGAGATGGCCAACTAACACACACTGGATATGTGTGTTCTTCAGTCTGCATCAGCCATTTGGGAACGGACACGTATGCCAGTGCGGGCGGTGGTTAAAAAACGTCCTACATCACCCCACGTGGCACGTACATTTTACCTAATGGTCTTCACTCTTCACCAGCAATAGTACTGGAATGCCCTTTGACAGGTAGATTTTCCAGGGCCTCTCGATACAGCAATTTAAAGAGTTTCTCTTTCAAAATCTCAGTAAAAAGTAACGGAACTCAGAGAGTTTCTTTTTAGAGTGTTACTGGTGTTTCTTGCATGCTGACTTTTCTTCTAGGAAATTAAGAATTGTCAAAGGATGTCTCTTTCAATCTTAGTAGTTCGCATGTTTAATGTTTTGGGGAAAAGAAAAAAAAGCTTTACTTTAATATATTTAGAAAGAAAGTTTTATCGTATAAAAAATAGCTTATACTTGAATTATTATTTAATATACATGACAATATCTTAGTAGTCAGCATCATATACGACTTCGAATCTAATTTGATTCTGATTTTAGATTTTTTCATTACTCTATTTGGTAAGTTTTGTCGATGCATATGATATCAACAAGAACTCTTAATTCATCACATTTTCATTTTTTTAATTTTCCTCTTCTTTTGTTTTCAAAGAGGGTGCTATGATCAACTAGTGAATATTTCCATTGGGAGCCCAAAACTCCATGGGCAAGCCGAAGAACTTTACCCCCAACAAGCAACAGCTTTCGCATGTAATTCTTAATTCTTTATTATTATTATTATTTTTCTAACGTGAATGATATAATTAACTCAAATTCTTTGAAAAGGTAAAACTGTCAAAGCACTTTGTGGTTGTCAGATTGATTTAGAATTGCGACTATGTGCCATAGAATTGGGTTTCTGTTAATACTAAAATAAAAGAATGTGGTATACCATTATCTCAGCTTTGCATGACAAACGCATCTAATCTAACCAAGCAATATTGTTGCCAAAAAATTAAGCCAAAAAAAAAAAAGAAGGAAAAAAAGGAGTGGGAGAGATCAGAGAAGTGCATAACATGGATTATTGGTTTATCCACAGGGTATATATAAATTCAAATCCTGTTATTTATCTTTGTGGGGGAAAAGGCAAAGAATGTTTCAACTACTATAAACAAGTGTATTAGACAAACAAGGAAGAAAAAAAACACAAAAAAGTTGCTAGGCATTGCAGAAAGAGGAGTGTGGAAACCTCAACGTGGTGTCTGAAAATCGTGGCCACAACAATCCGTTTAGGCCACACAACTTTTTCTCTCCTCTCTTTTGGACCACTAGATTTTGTTGCTGTCTCAACTGGGTGCACAACTTGGGCAGTTCTTGTTATGGGCAAGACCAATATTTGGTCACTGTCTCTGCAAGAAACAGAGTTTTGTGAATACAATATTTTAGTAGTTATCTTTCTTGTCACTTCTTTTGGCCAGAGAAATTTCTTTCTGCTTGATAAAACCAAAAGATTGGACAAAGGGTTACGTAAAAGGCAGAAATGGGAGCAAAAAGATTCCATATTCTTAACGGAACATATATATATATATAAATAAATAAATGACAATTACCATGAACAATTATTTCCATCTTCAATAGAAAAGAACAAAAAAGAAAAGAAAAAAAGAAAAGAGAGAAACGCAAGTTGCTCCGATAGTCCGATTGCTTGGACCGTTTGGAAACCGAAGATTAGTAGGTTCCACACGTAGACTCAGACACACCCAAAGACTCTCTTTCTCGATTTTTTTTTCCTATTTTTTCCAGAGTCTTGACAAATATTCTTGGAGTTTGTTCACAACCTTTTATCATTTTTCTTTTGAAAAAAAAAAAAAAGTATATTTTCTAGTTCTGACTTCTGAGCATAAAGTTTGCATCTTGAAGGCTCTGGCTGTCTGGACCAAAGGACCCAGTTGTATGCGTTGGAATTTGTTGATGAGGTCAGCAGCAGTAGCGAGTGATATTGGGTCAGCGCACGGTGTCGTGGGACGTTGAAGGGTTGTTAGCAGAAGCTGCTCACGCTCATGTCTTGAATCTTGATCTCCATCTGGGAAATTCATATTAACAAACAAGCATCTTTTGTCCTTATACAGAGATTCCATTAAAGAAGCCAGTTAGTTCAGGTACATAGAGATTTTTTTTTTTCTCTATATACAAGGAAAGATTACAGTGGAACAGAGCTGTAGTCTCTGGCGGTTACTTCTCTCTCTCTCTCTTCAAAACCACCCCTTTTTTCTTCTAAGGCTTGGGTGCTCCATATTCGCTCACTTCGTCTGCCTTTCTCTCTTCTCTCTCACATGAGACTGAGCTGTCCCCATTTGCTCTGAAGAGGTAAGGAATCCGAAAGATCTGAATTTTCGGGTGTTTTCGATTTGCTGATGTTGATGGTTGTTCTAATGTGTTCTTAACTGTGTTGTTTATTGACTAGTTACTATTGATTTGGATTGGGTATGTGTGTATGCTGGCATTTTAAATTTAGTGAATTTATGGCTGTGATGTACTCTGCCTGTGGGTTTTACTTCCAGGACGAGGGAATGCAAACACATTGGCTCTCTTGCAGTAAGAACGGGTTACTGATGAGTGTGTTAGATCTGGTTCAGTAGTGGGAATAGTTGGTTGGTTGGTTGTTTAGTTTGTGTGATTTGGGTTTTTCTTTCCTGACAGGTTAGTTCTTGATTGGGGATTTGATTGATTGGTGCGAAGATGAAGGGGGGAGCTGTGCTAGTGGCTATTGCTGCTGCAATTGGTAACTTCCTGCAAGGATGGGATAATGCTACAATTGCTGGTACTTCTTCTTAAATTTAATTGATTTCTATATCTTTTCGAACGTGAACCAAGAAAATTTAATCCATATTATGCTAGTTTGTATGCAATGAGATTTAACTTGATGGAATTTCTTAGTGATGGTAATTGATTTTTTTTGTTTTTTTTTTTGTCATGGGCTCCAACCATGGAACATTTTCTTCTTTTGCTTCTTTTTTGGTCCCCATTTGGCGCTGAATGTCTAGTCTCAATGCTTAAATGTTAAAAAGTAACTACTCTGTGATCTGGTCTCTTTATCTCCAGGGAGTATTGTTTACATAACGGCTGACCTTGATCTGGGAACTACTATGGAAGGTCTTGTTGTGGCTACCTCTCTCGTTGGAGCCACAGTTATTACTACATTCTCAGGACCTGTATCAGATTGGCTTGGTCGGCGACCAATGCTTATAATCTCATCAGTGCTCTACTTTGTAAGTGGTTTGGTAATGTTCTGGTCACCCAATGTCTATGTCCTATGTGGAGCAAGGCTTTTAGATGGATTTGGAATAGGTCTTGCGGTTACCCTTGCACCGGTGTATATATCTGAGACTGCCCCACCAGAAACAAGGGGATCGTTAAATACTCTTCCACAATTCACTGGTTCTGGTGGCATGTTTTTAGCATATTGTATGGTTTTTGGGATGTCACTGTTGACCTCACCCAGCTGGAAGTTAATGCTCGGAATTCTTTCCATTCCCTCCCTAATCTATTTTTTACTAGCAGTATTTTTCTTGCCTGAATCTCCTCGGTGGCTTGTTAGTAAAGGAAGGATGACCGAGGCTGAAAAGGTTCTCCGGAGATTACGTGGAAGGGAAGATGTTTCAGGTTCATTCTTTATTGCGAGTTTGTTTTATGTAGTTTGGGGGCTCTTTGCATGTTTTTGTTGATGCACTTGGTTACTAAGAAATTTCTCAGGACATGTTTTTGGTTTATCACAAATCGGCGCAAAATAATGAATTTGATATTATGATATTGAATCTAAAGTGACAAAATTAGAAAAACTAAGCTTGAACAGAAATCTGTCAAGATCCTTAATTTAAAATAAGGTTTAAATACATAACGGAGTTATATAAATATTTCAAACTCATTGCAAGAGAATATCCTTAAATTCAAGACATACAAGGTTGTAAAAAAAAAAAATGGTGATTTCATAAATCAATTGACTTAATATAATTATGTTTGCCAAAATTGGAACCATTGAGGTTAATGTCGAATGGTTTTGGAATATGTCACAAATTTTCTGGTATGATACTTAGAGAGAGACCTCATATGAGAATATCTTCTGCACTGTTATGTAAGCTTTCACTGGAAATCTGCTTCATTTTTTTTGGATAGAACTGTGCAGTAATACAAAGTGTTAGGGAACATGGTGTAAGCCTTAAATTATTAAGAACATATTGTTTCTGGAATTGGATTTTTCTGACACTTTCACAGTGATTATCAATAAATCGAATGAGTGGGAGGCATAGAAGGATAATTTGCACAAGGAAAGAGACTTTAATCTTAACTATGATCTAAAGAAGCAATATTCATTGAGCTTATGTGGTTGTACCATGTCCGAGATAATCAATCATCTCGTGCGAGATATTGTTGTCTCTTGCTCCCTTGTAATGAGTAACTTTCTTTTTCTTCCTTACATTGTCTTTCATATGAACATCTTAGTATTTTTTTTTTCACTAATAAAAGAAAAAAGAAGGAAAAAAAAGGAGTCTTGCTTCTTATGCATCTTATGGCATTAAAATCTATGAAACAGAAGTTTTAAGGTCATATAAAGACATTCTCTATAGTCGTTGCTTGTCTGTGACTAATTTATCATGTTGATCTTGCTAAAGCATCTTTAATCCACAGGTGAGATGGCTTTGCTTGTTGAAGGTCTTGGAATCGGGGGTGAAACATCTATAGAAGAGTACATTATAGGTCCTGCTGATGAAATTTCCGATGGTCAGGAACCAGCTGCTCCGAAAGACACAATCAGATTATATGGACCTGAAGGCAGCCTCTACTGGGATGCCAAACCTGTCACTGGACAGAGTACTCTTGGCCTTGCCTCTCGCCAGGGAAGCATGGTGAACCAAACTGTGCCACTCATGGACCCTCTTGTGACTCTCTTTGGTAGTGTCCACGAAAAGTTCCCTGATACAGGAAGTATGCGAAGCATGCTTTTTCCCAATTTTGGCAGCATGTTCAGCACCGCAGAGCCTAATATTAAAAATGATCGGTGGGATGAAGAGAGCCAGCATAGGGAGGGTGAGGGCTATGCATCAGAGGGTGCTGGGGAAGACTCTGATGACAATCTGCATAGTCCATTGATCTCTCGTCAGACAACCAGCATGGAGAAGGACATGGTCCCCCCTCTCTCCCATGGCAGTGCTCTGAGCATGAGGCGCCATAGCAGTCTCATGCAAGGAACAGGGGAAGGGGTTGGTAGTACAGGTATCGGTGGTGGCTGGCAGTTGGCATGGAAATGGACTGAGAGGGTAGGTGAGGATGGAAAGAAGGAAGGAGGATTTAAAAGGATTTATCTGCACCAGGAGGGAGGTCCTGGAACCCGACGTGGGTCCCTTGTTTCACTTCCTGGGGGAGATATTCCAGCTGACAGCGAGTTTATTCAGGCTGCTGCTCTAGTAAGCCAGCCTGCTCTTTATACCAAGGAGCTTATGGAGCAGCATCCAGTTGGACCAGCAATGGTTCACCCTTCTGAAACTGCTTCAAAAGGACCAATTTGGGCTGCTCTTCTTGAACCAGGGGTTAAGCGTGCGTTGTTTGTTGGAATTGGAATTCAGCT
This sequence comes from Corylus avellana, assembly GCF_901000735.1. Taxonomy (NCBI): domain Eukaryota; kingdom Viridiplantae; phylum Streptophyta; class Magnoliopsida; order Fagales; family Betulaceae; genus Corylus; species Corylus avellana. The sequence continues at coordinate 25,315,285 of NC_081548.1, read as the reverse complement.
ACTTCAGCAGGTAGTAAATGATTTTTATTGCTCTACTTTTTTGCTCCAATTGAATTTGAATGAAAGTGGGTATCTAGTTAGCACTATTCTGATCCGGTGAGTAGATTGCTTTAGTTTTCTTTCATCTTCTTCTTCTTCTTTTGAGGCCCTATCTTTCCTCTTGTCATTTCATTCATAATGGTTCACCCATTTGGAAACTGCTCTTAAGAGGGCAATTTGGGCCAGTCCTCTTGAATTAGTAATTGCCAATCCTACCTCACATCTTGCCTTCTCTTGCTCTCATATTTTCCTAGGTTACTTATATATATATATTTATTTTGAATTCAAAGCTTGTGTATTCTTCTTCCAGTTTCCTTGCATGAAAGATTCCTGTGTTTGGTCACTTGAGTTCTTATAATGCTATATGTGCTGAAGTTAATTAATAACTACATTTCTTTTTTCTATATGCATTGTCAGTTCTCCGGAATAAATGGGGTTCTCTACTACACTCCCACAATTCTAGAAGATGCAGGTGTTGAAGTACTTCTAGCGGACTTGGGCCTTAGTACAGAGTCTGCATCATTCCTTGTTAGTGCAGTCACAACCTTGTTGATGCTTCCTTGTATAGGCGTCGCCATGAGGCTCATGGATATTTCTGGGAGAAGGTGATTTTTCTTCTCCTGAATTTTAGTTTTATCGCATATTCCTCAGTTGGGTGGATCACATATTCTCTCCTTATTGTAGGACGCTGTTACTTGTTACAATTCCTGTGCTAGTACTGTCGCTCATCATTCTAGTATTTTCCGAACTGGTAACCATAAGCACGGTCGTAAATGCAGCATTGTCAACTCTCTGTGTCGTGATCTATTTCTGCGTTTTCGTCATGGCATACGGACCAATTCCTAACATACTCTGCTCTGAGATCTTCCCCACAAGAGTTCGTGGCCTCTGCATTGCTATCTGTGCCCTGGTGTACTGGATTAGTGACATAATAGTCACCTACACATTGCCAGTATTGCTCGAGGCAATTGGCCTAGCTGGCATCTTTGGCATCTATGCTGTTGTGTGTGTCATCTCCTGGATATTCATCTTTTTAAAGGTTCCAGAAACCAAAGGCATGCCCCTCGAAGTCATCACTGAGATGTTTGCTGTTGGTGCAAGCCAAGCTGCTGCTGCCAAGAATGAGTGATTGAATGCTTTCAAGCTGCTGCTGTTTGGAAATTTTTGCTCCTTTTTGTTGCATTATGAATGAGAATATATTTCTTATTCAAACATATTGAAAAAATTTTGCGTTGTATGATAAATTATTGGAGACCATTACAATAAAGAGCATAGTTAATATGATTTGTTTACCCGTTGGTACCCCACCTAGTCTTTCAGTGACTTACAGCGAGAATCATTCGTTTAATCCCCGTTAACGCGGACAAAATTTCGCAGCCAAAGCAGACATTATGGCTATGGATCTCAGTAGAAACCTTGATACCTGGCTATCTTTACTGCTGTAGCGCTGCTAATCATATCATGCTTCCTGACCTTTCGTTGCTAATAATCAAGAGTTACGACAATTTTTTACACCAATCTTACCGAATTCAACATGATTTTTTTTTTTTTTTTTGAGAACATGAAATTAATTGAAGGTCGAGGAGTACAAGTCATTGGAACACGATCCTCTCATTGAGGGGACAAAAATACCCCTCCAAGTTATTTAATTAAATGAATATAATTATTGAATAGAAAAAAAAAAAATGAATATAATTATGATGCCTTAATACCAAAAGAATCCGAAATGTCACTCACAATTGGGACTGATAACTTTTGACACAACCTGTGAACCCAACAAAAAATTAGTGGATTAAAGATGTAAAACCTAACTTATTTAATTAAATATGTTAGAATAACAATTTAACCACCAGACACGCAAACATGAATATGAGAGACACAGAGAGTGTGTGCGCGCGCAGCTGCCTTCTGGTACAAACACAAGTGAAACGAAAATGGTGCAGGTAAGCTCTCCACAGAATACGTCGCAATCTACGTACAATAAACTGAAATATGTAGTGGCATTCTATTTACAGTCCAGACTTGGACTTTTAACTTGGATATCAGGGGCGGACTAAGTTAAAAAGTACAAAAATTTGGAAGCCAATTCATAAATCCAGTGTTCGCTGCACAGCAACTCTATATTTGACAAATGACAGTAGGATTCCCAGAAGCCAGATGTAACTCAAAGTTTCTGTGTTTCTTCCGAGGATGACTTGCTTTCAAATGAAATTGGGGGGGCACCATCTGATTTTGGAGGCATAGAATCACCAGTTTGATGATTAAATGGGCTCTGTTCTATTTGCTCACGTGACCTTGGGTGCTCCTTGAATGGTCTCTCAAAATCTTTAGCATTTCTAGGATCTATCACTAAATTATTGAGTTTTTGCTCCTGCAAACAAAGAAGAAGTCAATTACACCTATAAAAGGATGCTGGGTGGAGCAGTGAGTTGAGATAGAAGCATGGAAATATGCTTAAATTTAAAAGGCAAAATTGCTTTGTGTCAAAAGACAAACAACCTAGTTTGACCACTTCGTTAGAAGGCATCAACTTGGTATATATAGGCCCTACAATGAGATATATTTATGAACCTCTAGCCTAAAACATGGATTCATTATAATAGTAATATAACTATACCACATATACATAAATGAACTGATTAAATCAAGGTAAGCCCCAAATGACAAGAAGGATTAAACAATCCCAACAAGGCAGATTGAGAACATCTCATATTTTTCAGAGGGTCCAATTTCCATTTAATAACATGGTAAATTCAAGTACTCCAAGATTACCCTTATTTTTTACCATACAAGAATTTAAGGTGAGAACTATTAGTTCTCCGATTTATTCCAAAATTCTAATTATTGTAACAATTAAGGCCATGACAATTCTTCTGGAATCAGCATTACCATGCCATGATCTGAAGGCATTACTGTTGGAATCAGCATTGGGAGTCGGTGGGCTAGAAATTCAACCCCAATCAGATGCATTATATATGGGAATCGGCATATCTGCTGCATTTGGCAACATCATCTAAAAGTACACCTAAACTCAACAGGGTCTTCCGCCAGACTTAAGGTTGACTACAAGGATCCCAGAATCATGGGATCAAATTTGGTAACAGCTATCTCCACTAAAAATCCCAGATTTGCAAACTCTGAAACACTGGATATTATATCCAAATGCAATAAATCACCTCACTAAAGGTTGTAAATGTTATAAAGTTATCAAGCATAGAGATATTTCCCTATTTGTAGTAGCAAGCATTGTGCAACACAGTCCTTAGTACTTACAATTTGTAGTGCTTCAAGCTTTCTCTGCAATGCCTCATGCTCGGCTCGGATACGAAATGGAACACCATGCTTTTGATTCACATTATTTTGTGCCATGTCTTCATCAATCTCACTAGCTGTAGTTGCAAAAGGATGATTTGCAGGAATCCACCTAATTGAATCAGGGTCAACATCAGGAGGTATGGATTCCCCTTCTTTAAGGAACACTGTCGGTCTCTTCCACTGGTATGCTCGTGACCTCCTTTTCTGATGGATGGTTTGTTGCTCGTCCGTCAGAGTTATTGGGGCTAAGCGATAAACCTTTCCACACATTTCAATGGTTGAATTGTTTTTCCCAACTTTCACCAATGGATTATTGAATGGGTCTTCATACTTGAGAGGACTTGAGCTGCATGAAATTCGCAAGACAAAGCACATCACTATTGGTGCAAAGATAGTGTCATAACTAAAAACTTGGAAGCGAATTTAACAATGGTTAATATAGAAAACTACAGGCACCCAGATCATACGGTAAAAACACCCTCCTCCGATTACATCAAGTGGAAAGCTTTTACAATTCAAAGCTCGAGAACAAATTGACCCATGGAAAACAGCGAAAGTGTTCAGGATTAGGTTCATACATGCCTCTTCTATCAGATCTTAGCTGGCCACGTCTGACAAGATCAGCAACAGAGCCAGGACGGCTGTACTTCAACTTCCTCGCTGCATATGCCCTTACAGTGATGAACAAAATTGCAGTTGCGATACATAACCCTATTGCAAAATTACGCCCACTGTATCTATTCATCTGAGACCAAAGCACAAACACTCATAAACATTTGTGCATCAACAACCAACATTTAACTCTCTTAAAAAATCCAATAACATAACTTTGAATCTTAAAATGTCCCTAAAATTTCCACAGCAGAAACCCTAATCTCAGTATGATCTAGTAGTGTTATGAAGTCATCATTATAAGCATTCCACGAGCTAACATCAAGCACGCACACAAACCCAGTAATTATATCCCTTTGAAGTTATCTATACAACCATTGCTACATCAAATTGCATAATATGAAACCACATCTATCAAAAATATCACAGCAAATTATAAACCGTTTAATCCAGTTTAGGGCTACTCAATCCGTCTCTAATTGAATTTCAAATTTCAATGTAAGATTAAGAGAGAGAAATTTACCACGAAAACCAGGGGCGGGAAAGAGCTTATCATTCCGTGAAATTTGGCAACTCGGTCTTTTACAGTCACGGTAAGTCTCTCACTCTTAACCACCGGTTCATCTAGGTGATTCTGGTCCTCACCCCCGCAACCCGCCGAACCGGTGACAGCTCTCACTACGAGCAACTTCCGGTAAGGCTTTAGACGGCTCCTGTTCACCCCACCACTACTTAGCCCGAATTCCGGCCTGAGCTCCACTAAATTCGAATGCTTTGAAGCCCATATTGGCAGCTTTACATAAAAACATTAATTAATTTAGAAAAAAATTAAAATGTGTAAAGAAAGGAAGATTTTATGGATTACCTGGAAAGAAATGGGATGGAATTGGAGAGTCCCAGTTGATGCCATTTTGGGTTTGTGAATTTGGACGATCTCATAAATAAAACGCGTCGTACTATGAGCAAGGGTTAGGGGTTTTCTGAAGATTAACGTTGAAACCTACGACGATTCTGTTGTCAACGAAATCTCAGAACCGTTCCGCATTTTTAGCCCCAGAAGTTCTTCCCAGGGGTTATTTGGTTGGCCGAGATTTAGTAAACATAGATCAAATATTAGTTATTGAGAGTTATCTTCAAGATGGATCTGTGGCGCAATGGTAGCGCGTCTGACTCCAGATCAGAAGGTTGCGTGTTCGATTCACGTCAGGTTCAGTTTTATTCTTTTTGAAAATATTTTTCATACTTCGGACTCGGACCTAGCACGTAGAGAATTTTTTTTTTTTTCTTTGGCTTGGATAAACTTAGATAATTGGAATGAAACTCATTAGATTGAAATACTTGTTTCCTACATCTTATTATAGGATACATATCTCAATTCTAACTATCTGAATTATCTTCTTTTTGGTGAGACTCGACTTAAATAATTGAAATTAAACTCATTAAAATTAAGATACTTGTCTCTCACATCTTGTTATGGGATACGTATCTCAATTCTAACCATTCAAATTTCTTTCCATTTATTCCAAATTTTCCTTTTTTTTTAGTGCAACCCGACTTAGATAATTGAAATTAAACCCATCAAATTTTCCTATTTTGTTAGTGTGACTCGACTTAGATAATTGGAATTAAACCCATTAGATTGAGGTATTTATCTCTTATGTTTTGTTATAGGATACATATCTCAATTCTAACTGTTGAATTAAATTAAACTCATTAAAATTGAGAAAAAAAAAAAAAATTCTTCTAGTATGCTTGAGGCAATCCAATAGTGGTAATGTACTACAAACGTACAGTTTTCCTAAAATGAAAAAAAAATGTGGTGGTGGCCATAAAGCACAGTTGTTTTCCTCGTTCGTGGGAGTGGTCAATTTGGCTTTTGCTAATTGCTAATTGCTATGCACAATTGATTAATAAATAGACCACTTTCTTTGTTTCCTTATCTTCCCCACTCGCCGCCGGCCTCACTGGTTTTGCTGTCAAGATTATGATTGTGATTGGCTTGGCCCCATGGAAGCGTGATAAACATATGGGCACTATAGGAATTGGTGGGTTGGTTAGGTGTGGCACATGAAATGCACATGTGAGAGTGGCCGGTTCATCCCCCTTTATGCCTTCACAGTACTATCAATCTCATAATACTATTTTCAACTTTCCTTTTTTTCTTTTGCCAATATCATTTGATTAGAGATTATGATAGGGGTTGATTTGGGTTCCTTGCAATTGTCTGCGCAAATAATTAAGAGAAGCTTTTGATGGAACCCATGTGATTGAACAGGTCTCTCGAACAGTTCCTTGTAGAAAATTACAATTAGCCAATCCTCATTCTATGATATAGACCATCAATAATAAAACTGAACATCAATCAAAATGAAGGATTTTGGTGCTAGCTAGGATTGGTTATTGGTTGAGGGGTAAAGTGATAATGAAACGAAACATGCACAGTGTGAAAGCATCTAAACATGAAAGGATTTTTAGCAAAAGAAGTGAGAAGACCTCAAAGGATGGCCTTTCCAACTCATCAGCTACGTTTGCATGCCTCCTTACACGATTTTACGTAGTTCTTTCTCTTTTTTCCTTCACTCGATCGCAGCCTTTAAAATGAATTATAAGAATTCTTCTCCTTTAGGGCATGATAAAGTATAATAATAGGTTGAAATTGCTGCAATCATGTACATAAAAATTGACATAGTGGGTCTTGAAGACCAAAGCCAGCCACCCTAACAGTCATCTACTATTATTAAACCATGAAAAGGTGTAGTAACCCTCAAGATTTCTTAATAAATATTGAGAAAGTTGTGATTTGTTGATCACTTTGCAATTATAATATTTTGAATCAAAAGTGTGCACATGATGCCCATTTAATTGGTGATTATGGTACTTGGATGGTCCACCCATCTTCTCTCTCTCTTTGGATGGTCCAAAGAAAAAGGAATAAAAGGTTCATGAATAAATATATATAGAATTATTTGTAACGAATAAGGTGAAGGTGGTCTACACTGTCTTCTTTAGGTCAAGACAAGAAAGGAGATGATAGTTTTTTTAAATGAATCCACTTTGTAAGATTGTGAAGCAAGTATTTAATCATATCTTTACAAACTATTCGATTAATTAATTGTTGTTAGTTAGTGGGTTCTCACCCCTTGTTAACATCATTTCTAATGGCAGCTGTGAAGCCTTTTCTTTCCTTGATGTATAATTTGTATTTTTCTTTTAGTTATTGCACTTCAGGAGTTGTCAAATCCCAACACATTGACAAGAACTTGCTATATTTTATATAATCATAAAGGTTTAAATAGATATTTGTTATATTTTTCCATAATCCTCCCGTAATGGGGTGGCTCGTATGATCACTCCACCACGATCGAATTGTGGGTTTATATCAAAAGATACACATAACCAAGCCGTGGGACTCTACCCATAAAAACCCGTGACCAGCCATGAAGCGGTTTATTATGGGGGTAACTTGGTTGACATGGGGTAGATACCACATTGATTGTCACATTAATTTAGTAGTTAGCGTGACAAATATCACATAAATTGCCAAATCAAAGAAAATATAGTAAAATCTATGCACCCAAGCAACAATCTTACTATGAATTGTGTGTAGGTATTTTTTTTTTTTTTTATTGTACTTTATGTTCTTAAAGTTGGTAAAAGATGAATTCGGTGATGTTATTGATATTAAAACGTTTTTTTATAGTTCTTTTTACAAATTGACGTAGTAATTCATAATTAAACAAAAAAAAATTGATTTGTTGATTTTATTAATTAATGACTGAATTGTCAATTATATACTATTAATTATAAACTTTCACATTAATTTATATAAAAATTGTAGTAAACAACATCGTGCACCAAGCATTTTCCTTTCAATAAGAGTATGAATTAGTGGAAGTGAAAAAAAGGATATGTTGACAATTAGCCAACTCCCCTAGTAGTGGGTATACCTTTCAAAACGTATGGTGGATTCCCCACATTGGTCCCATTCTTGATTCCATGGCCCACACTAAAATATATCATACGTAATTGGGGCCCCATTGGAGTAATTCTTTTCCATCATTTCCATTTTTATTTTCTTTTTCTCCTATTTTCCAACAACCATTATCAAGAACCAAATCTAATTAATAAGAAAATCAGAAGTTAATCATGTGAGGGTATACATTTTTGAAGTAAATGAACTTCCGACCAATTTCATTGAATGTACAAATATGATCTTGATTATTGTCCCTTCATTTTAACTGATTTTGATTAAAAAAAAAAAAAAGAAGCATTATTTAGCAACATTTCCCACTCTTTGTGTGTGTGGGAGCTGATACAAAGAACAAACCTTGAAACGCTATATCAAATACATAATTACATGCACATAATCGAATACAGAGAAATCGTAATTCGTAATCAAATCATCCAAACCCTAAAATCCTAATATGTAACAATAATTTTATGTGACACCTAATCTAACGTTAAAACCGAAATTTTGAAATTAATTGGTTTATCGGCTATGACTAGGGCAAGAACCTATCATCGGTCCGGTCCTTGAATCCGGTATCGGCCTGAGCTCCACCGCACTTTTGACATGTGGCGACCACCAGGATCTGACGGCAGGAGGGGCAGGAGGAGTGTGACCCCAGCCACGTCTCGATGCACGCCACGTGGAAGGTGTGGCTACACTGAGGCAGCACGAGGATCTCGTCGCCGGCGGCGAACTCCGAGAGGCAGATCGCGCACTCGGAGGAGGAGAATTTGGCGGCGGACTCGGCGGTGAAGGTGAGCTTCGGGAGCGACTTAAGGATCTTCTTTTTCAAGCCTTTGTTGGCCAGAGCCGCCGCCGCCGCCACCGTAGGAGGAGGAGGAAGAGAAAGCGGTGATGTGGTGGCTGTGGTGTTGGTTCTGGAGGTGGAGAGGCGACGGAGCCACGCGCAGCGAGCGACGGCGGCGAGGCCGAGTACGCAGATGAGTGCGCAGAGGAGCGCGGCGAGGATCACCACGAAGTCCGAGTCCAAGGCCACCGGCTCACGTAACCCGGCGGTGGTGGTGGTGGTGTTGGCCGACGACGAGTTCACCTCGCCTAGAGATCTCAACAGACGAGTCATGTGAAGCGAGAGGGACAGAGAGAGTGTTGTTGAAATGTTTGTGTATAACGCTTTCGTGCTTGTCATTAGCGTTTTGAAGGACTTTATAAGGGAGAAACGAGGAATATTCCGGGAAATATGGGGATTTGTTTTCGTTTTTCAGTGGATTTTTTTGGTCCAATTCGTTCGTGGCCCTCTTAGATTCTGCCAAGACTTTTTTTGACTTACATGGATTCATCTTTATTGTTTTACTGTGACACAGTTCACGCAAAGTTAACTTATAATTACTCAATTATTCCAGAAGTTACTCCTTTTCAAATCTTAAATAAGTTTTATTTTATGAAATAATACAACTTTTATTATAAATTCTTTATAAATTGACTCCACGAACCACCCTATAATAACACAATCTATACGTGAGGTGGGGGCGTACACAATCTAATAGTGAAACAATACTTATCACGTTAATAACTAAATAATTAAATTTAATTATAATTAATATAACATTTTTACGTCTGGACGATCATGCTAATTTATAACTAATCATGTCATTGATTATTTATTAGACGATTCAACTTGGAGAAACAACTTGTCCTCTCGGCTCACTAATCCAATGACACAGATTGGCTCAACACAAAGTGACTAGGACGACATCCTACCAAGTCACAATTCACATGCTTCTAACAACTTGGACTTCTAGTTAAATTTTGATAGAAGTAGGTCAGAATATAAAAAGTCTCCCACGCTATATGCATTTAAATAAAGACAGCACTACGGAAATGTAATGAAAAGTAATACAGGGTTATTCATAAGGCCCCTCCTCGGTCTGAAAATTAATATAAATTGACTCACCCGTGGTCCAACACGTGTATGCCTGTCCTCTTCTTGCCAATGGAGAGCCACAGCTCCATTTGGTTAAAGCTGGATCAAGAAAAAGTTTTACACTGAGCAAACACATAAAATCATACTAAACTATATTAATCCTCCAAAGCAGGAAAGTTGCTTCTTTACTCTTCAAAGGCAGCTCGGAATGCAAATACATCGCATGTCCAGATCATGAAGGAATTCATTCATCTTTTAAAGTAGTAGCAATATTTTATAGGCGGTGTTTGCCATGGGAGGGACCAAACATACTTTTTCCTTCACTTGTGTTCTCTTAATCTCTTAATTCTAATGATATGTTGGAAATCCGTTACATTGAACTATTTTTATATAAATAATTCAATTGAAAAATGCTACATACATTTTCACTCTTACTCCTACTCTCAAGAACACACTTCTCGAGGTGACAATAAAAATCACAATTAAAATTTGGAAGGATCACTATTAAAGTCTGAATCCAATAATATTTTCACTGGCACATCAAAAAAATATACACTTGGCAGTAGAGTGTAGCATTTCTCAATTCAACTCCACATTGAATACCAACGCATATATAGCAACATCACTGTCATCATGACAACTGGCATTACCAAGCAGATCGTATATACCTTTAATCAAATCTACTGACATCAACTTTGAATATGTTTTTTGTTAGAAGATACGAAAATCTCAAGGTCCCCCGGCAATGTCACTTTCTATGACCTATCTTAACAAAAGGAGTTCAGCCTAAAATCTGGGTGACAAGTAGGACCCCATCCCAGATGAGTGGCCAAATTCTCAACCTCCATGAACTCAGGCTGCCAGCCATGGGAGGCCGAAATTTGGGCAGAAGAAATTTAGATAAATAAATTTCAGGAGTAAAAATCCAATCATTGAACATCTGAAAATTTCAGTTCCATTAATCAATAATCTGTGCCTGCTTGTTGGCTGTCCAACAGAATACAAAATAATGTGTGTTCTGCAGGTACATTTCTCACCTCCAAACAAATAATGAAGTTCTGTTCCTCACAAGTCATATTTCACATTCCATCTACCATTCACGTCAGCATTGAACGTCCAATTGTTTTCCCTGATCTGCAGATAGGGGTGCAGATAGGGGATCTGAAATAAAAGATTCGGAAAAAAAAAAAAAAAAAAAAAAAAAGGAAGCAGCATGAGAAAGTGAACAAAGGCAACCAACAAAATTAAGAAAACACAAGGTGAAGACTAAGAGGTGGAAACGCATTTAGATAAAATTATGATATTCTCTTTACACATTAAGAATATTTTTGGCACTAAGAATTGACTTCGAGGATAGAACAAAATCCAGAATGGAGAACAGAAAGACACTGCTAGCTGAAAGCTCCCTATAAACTGATACAAAAATGTAAACCAGGAATATGCATACTTGTGTTTCACTCACGGAAGGGAATATACCTTGTCAAACACTTCACAGCCAAGTTTTACCCTAACATCTTGGTCCTTCTGAAAATTGAATAAGCTCCAAGAAAATTCAGCAGCTCCGCTTGTCTTTCTCTGTCAAAAGCATAACAACAAACATAAGGACATATTCATTACACCCTATTGCTCCAGCAGCTATAATGACACTGTCAAACAAGGTTTAGCACTAAAATGGCAATTTTTGTTTCTCATAACTCGAAGAAAACATCAACCTCTTTAAATTCTTTGTCCACATCGCACCGCCCCTTGATATTAAAGCTTATGAGGCCATTAGTTGTGACGGGAAACGACTTCTTCCCACGTACAATATACCGTAGACTCTCACGCTTATCATATTGCAAACCAACCCCAAGGCTTGCTGAGAACTACAATCGATAATAAAAAAATTAAAAAAAAACATGAATTATACTTCAATAAAGAAAAACAAGCTTCCCATAATAATGGTCATAAGATATCAATGCAACCCATAAAGTGAAACATACATCTGGGTAGAAGTGTCTTATCACTGCACTAAGATAACTCGGATCTCCAAGCCTTGTATCAAGCTCTCCGTGCACCTGACACGCACACAGAAGACAAGGAAAGAGAATAAAACCGGTCCAAATAATTTCACATACTATAACAAAATATCCATTGATATTGTTGATTGCATTTCCAGAATTTCAATTCGACCACAAACAATAACAGGCAACACCAGATTTGGCGGGATCAAAACTCCCATCTAAGGCACAAAAATTCCAATAACAAGTTTGGTTTAAGACTACCCAAAAACCTAACAAATGGGTCCAAAGAGAAAATTACTTGATATGAAGTGGATAATCATTAGCGCATTTGACCGCACAAAAAGAGAATTAGAAGAGTACAGAGAAGGAGACGAGATTATTCAAAAGTTCTGTAGAAATTGGAAAAATTTTCAAACTCAGCATAAACGAAGAGAACGAGAGATAGAGAGTGAATACCTGCAAGTAGGTTTTGGAGTCGATGGGGAACTTTTCCTTGGCGTGGATTCTCAGAGCTTTGGAATTTCCACCGTATCTGAGAGAAGTCTCCATTTTGCGAACGAATTAGAAGTTACAATCAGAAGCTACTAGTAGCAGTGTTTGGTGCAATGGTAACCCTAGCCCCAAATTATAGATTCCAAAGCGGCATGCCCAAGCTTCTGCCTGTCTCTTCTCTTTCACTCTTGTTATTATCTTCTAGCTAATGGTCGCGGATGGTACAGACTTGCTTTAACCAATCCCAGATTGCCACATTGCCTTTTTGTGCAAATAGATAAAAACTTACAAATTATTTTTAACTAAATTTTTTGAATATTTCGTCTTATCAACTTAGCATTTATAAAGATAATTAATTTTTTAATTTCATATATATATATATAATGAAAATTTCATGATTTCATTAAACTCGTCAAACAAAAATACTCTGATCTTACAATATCATGAATAAAAACAAATATTCTATCGTTCAAATTTGCTTCACCCGGCCTTTATCAAATTTCACCAAACAATGAGTTGCCGTATTAGCTTCCCTTTTGGCGTGATGGACACGTCATGAGTTGAAGCTATTTAATAAAATCTTTGAATCATCAATTAGATTACAACTTTATGATGGAATGAATACCCTCTTGATTGTATAAATAATTTTCCACTTCAATATAAAAATGAGATACAATAAATCACATAAGAAGTTGATACATTTTACGGAAATGACAAAATCTAAATCATTTCACTTAAACTAATAACTAAAAAAATTCACAATTCTCATAAATCTCTTAAATAATAAGATGGTAAGAATTTCACAATAAAGCTACTTCAAAATGATCAATTTATATTTCGAGTAAATCGGAGAAAAACCTTTTGATGATTTAGATAAAAATTTCACGGCATCTACGGGTCCTGTTAATTTGGCAACCGATAAGACACATGGCATGAGTGCAGCGCTAAAAATCCATGTCATTACATAAATAGTAATGTATAACTACATAAATTTGCTTGCCAAAAGAGAGAAGGTATATAAACTAAGTGAGAGCACGTCAAAATTCTGATATCTTTTGTCTACCCAAAAGAACAAAGAGCTCAACACAAGTTTTGGGGGTGGGGTAAACGCTTTAATCTCATACAATAATATACTCATTTGTTATATCTCATCAATAATCTCAAAAAGATCATCGACCTCCTGCCTCAAGGCTGTAATTTTCTGCTGCTGGGAAGCAACCCGATTCTCAGTTTCCCGTCGCCCGGAATTCTTCTCATAGCTGTCCACCACAGTTGAGTGTTTCACCATCAGCTTCTCCTGCAAATCTCTCTCCTTGGCAACCAGATCCTCCACCTATGCAAACAGCCAAAGAGTGAGTAATTACTAATACTGAAACACAGATGTGAAGCAGCTGATTAAAATAGTGTTTGTTCCAAGAGATCCAAACATATAGTGCAGTTTTTCAGATCTCTGTCTTAGGGCAGTAAAACATGGAAGTACCTTTTAAATTCATAATTGATACCAGGCGGTTTTCACCTAGGTTTTAAAAAAGTGACAAATCTGATACCTGTACTTTCCAAGTTTATCAAATTGATACCTCCGTTCATCTACAGTTAAAAACTTAACGAAATTTTTGTCACGTGAATATTGGTAAATGTAGAATAGCGGCAGCAAATAAACAACAAACCTTTGGTAATATCGGAGCAGCCTGCGGAGAGGATTGCAAGAACGCCAGCAAGGGCTTCAAATCTTTTGAGAGATCTTTCAACAAACCATCGAATGCTTTCCGAGCTGCTTTACAAGCTTGGACATCTCCTGACCTTGAAAGATCACGTAATGATGCCTCCAGCTTATCATGTATTGTTAAGCATCGGCTGATGATATTTTGGACCTGCTGAACTGCTGCTTGCACCTGAAATAATGGCATGGCATATAAATACATTATATTATACATGTTTCTGATAGAAGAAAGATTTGTCTCATATAGCGGGAAAACCAGTCAGTCAAAATAGATAGGCCAATAAGTGAATCTGTGGAAGCCGGCAAGCTCGAAGATCTAAGAAAAATCAAGATCTTATTTAGTACATAACAACCTACTAACCTCATCCCACTGCAACTTTGCCAAATAAGATGGAGAAGATTTGGAAATTGACAAATCCGCATGCGTGTAGATTATACACGCAACAAAAAGTAGGAAATATCCAGAAATCAACATCAGTGGCTCTATAAACATTGAGAGACTGTTGAACTTGTAATAGACCTGCAAAATAACCAAATAGACATCAAAAGATGTGAGCATTCAGAAAAATCTTGGAAATTATTTGAAAAAGAAAAAGGCCATATCCCTCCATCAGAATCTCATACCCATGACCCACTCCAAGACCAAGGATGACACAATGATGTCATAAAAGTGATATCAAAGACTCAAATACTCTGTTTTCTTCCTGTCATACCAAAACCATACCCCTTCTCTCATACTCTTTGAAATCCATAAACCCCATATTTTTCTCAACCTTTTGATGGTAACTATCCCTTCCAAGCCGACCTTTAAAACCCTAAGCATTGCTGGCAGAAAAATTCCACCATTCAATTTTCTCTAAACACATAAATCACCACCTATCATCATGTAAGACAGACATAAACTGAACAATACAAGGCTGTCTACGTCTAACAGCTATTTGATATGTAATACAAGAAGGTTCACCCAAAGGAGAGAGATTGCATAAATGTCACTAGGCACAAATAACAAGTTTTCTTGCTATAAAGAAAACATCCTTGGTTAAACTACTATTATATAATTCAGATTATCTCAGCCTTTTGTTTTCTTACTTAATCATAGAAAGCTTTGAACTCTGATGTTTGAAGCCTTAAGTCAATAGTGAAAACTTAAAACTCAATGTATAATACAAACTACAAGATTCCAAATGGTAAAGATCTAATGTTTTAATAAGGATAAATGATAACACTTCCAATAATATCCATTACCCCTTTCATATTATCATAACAAAATTTCATGATTACAACATCATATATTGCTTGTATGGCATAAAGGTTTTGGTTCAAATGCTAGCACTTAAGCGTTTCATGTTACTTGAAAAGAGGTGACTGTAATACCTGGAAATACTGATTATGTTCGGGCACAACATTGGTCTTTTCCAGAACAATCACTGGTCTACCAACAACATCCAAGTGGGACAATTTTGTCTGTGATGGATCATGAACAAAATAAAGATAAGATAAAAAGGGAAATTTCAAATAATTAAAGAAAGGGTTAAATACTCCAGACCCCCTTAGGGTTTCCTAACTTTATTTTTTCTCCCTGGGGTTTCATTTTTATCACAAGAGGTCTCTATGGTTTTGATAAGTGACCAAGTTAGGCCATCCGTTAGTTGACCGTTAGGACTGACATGTGGACCAATCAGACGTCGACACGTGGCACATATTTAATTTTTTTTTAAAAAATGTATTTAAAAAAATATATATATACATTTTTTTAAAAAAAAAATTTAATAAAATTTTTTTAAAAATTAAATATGTGCCACGTGTCGACGTCTGATTGGCCCACGTGTCAGTCCTAACGGTCAACTAACAGTCAACTAACGGATGGACTAACTTGGTCACTTATCAAAACCACAGGGACCTCCTGTGATAAAAATGAAACCCCAGGAGGGAAAAAATAAAGTTGAAAAACCCTAAGGGGGTATGGAGTATTTAACCCTTAAAGAAATGAAGAAAGGATTGAAAATTTGGCCAAACAATGAAAAAAAAATGCTGGCATGCAAACTTAATCTTCTAATACCTCTTGCCATTGTTTCACAGGAAATGGAGCAGATACTGAGATATCTCTAGAACCCTCAGGCAAAACAACCTGCAGTACACAAGAACCAAGTCAATATTAGAGAGATCTTTTCTTTTTGAACAAACCGACTGCAGTTCATACTTATAACACTTCCTGGCCACAGACTATTTATTAAAAGCATCTCGTTCCCAAGCAGCTTATAATCACCATGACATAAACTACAAATTTATGGAATAGTGGACTGAAAAACACATAATAATAATAATAATAAAAAGAGGAAATTGCATGGAGAGTCAATTGGGATGACATCAGCCCCAAAATTTTTGGCCCAACAAACAAGTTCAATATGCACTCAGGGAAAAGGGGACTGATCACTGCATAGTCTCTCTAAAATCTCTTGTTCTATTCTTGGAAAAGCAAACTTCAACCTCATATCAACCCAGCCCTACTCCCCAAGCTCATGAATGAAAATCAACATACTCAATTTAGTAACAGACCCTAAAATAGCAGTTTACTCCACATGTCGTGGTTAAGGTACTTTACCATTGTCCTGTTCCCATGGCAGCCTCCTAAGAAACTCCACTAACCCTAGCCCCACGTCTTTCAGTTGCCCCATCTCAACCCCTCATTATTTGAGTTCATTCTAGCTTTATAAAATAATAACTTTACTCAACAGAATAGGGGTGATATAGTCTGCTGCCATACTTTCCCCATTGCTATTCCTAAACTAATAAGAAATATAGGATGAAGGGGTCATAAATCAAATACCAAAAGTATTATCATGTTACTTACCTTTACAATGAGAGTGTCAATAACAACCTCATCCATAGGGGAACCAAAGGAGATGTTAAGGTAGCGCTTTTTCCCAGACTCAAATAAGAAGTCCTGAAGTGGCAAGCCATATCCAATGGTAAAAGCAGTTCTCCAGCCACCAAACATTGGATACCTAGGTTCAATTACCAGTTCTGTCTGCAATTGGAGAGACAACTGTAGTCAACATCATGAAGCAATTTAAATGATTACTCCACACGGATTAAAATAACAACCTTTTTATGGTCGCCCCATAAATTAGATGTTGAGATGTTGCCAATTTCATCCCTATAATAAACAGAATGAGCTCTTGGAGGCAATTTTGCAACAAGACGCCTAACAGCTGATGCACCTCTTATGTAGGGTCTGGCCTGATAATCAAGCCTGCAGCAGGAAATAAGCAATAATCAAGCTTCCAACTAACACAGTGATCAGCAGAAAAAGGCATACAAGACAGACCTAGAAAATTCCCCCTTGCTTTGAGCACCTCCATGGATAAGATTGTAATGTTCTGTCACCTGCACACTGCCCCAGTGGGAAATCTCTAACTCCCGTTCCAACTCCTGAGCGACTGCAAAGGGTTGATTTCCCTCGAAATGAACAACTATAGGTGAGTAAGAGAAGGGAGGAAGATTCTCATAAGGACCATACTTAATCTCGGAACCCTGAATCTTTGCATTTTCAATTTTTGTAAAAGATTCAATTCTTGCATCAGGAAGTTTTACACTGAGTGATTGGACCTTGACCATGTAAGGAGAGAGATAGTGTGCAGTCTCATAGAAGACAACAAGCTGTATATCAGCCTGGCTAATTTTCTCAGGAAATGGTTGCAAGGCATGTGTAAAAACAGCCAAGACATCCAAAGTGAAGGTGTCCCCCTTGCCCAACCCCTTAGGTAAAGATACTGAATAGAAAGTCAAGGCAGGAGGCATTCCGTCAGGTTGGACAACTTCAACAGGCAAACTCACAGCAGAGCTTTTTGTTTTTCCTTTCCCTTCATTTGGTGTTGCCACCAAATGTGCCAATTTTTTTGCCTGGTTGTCAGGAAAGGCCAATAAAACCTCTGATACCAAATCAGTTCCTTCATTCTCCACCTGCAAAGAATGGTAGGAAAGGGAAAAAAAGAGTCAAATTTACAAAAGCAAAAGTGTAGACAAACAGGTCTTTTGATTTAGTTTCTCCTACACAGTTCCTGGTGATCTTGGCTGCCTTTACCGGATTTTTTTTTTTTTTGGAAAGGCAGTATCACCGTACTTCAGATACATATACCACTAACCTCTTACCAAAATATTGGACTGAAAAAATGAAATAAAAGAAGAAGAAAAAACATGGATTTTTGCGTAATATGAATAATAACAAAGAGCATACAATGAAGGTAGAAAAGGGACATATCTAGCACCTTTAATGTTGAAGTGATACGCACAATTTGCGATGTCAAATCAACCTGCAAGCAAGGAACAAATATGGTGAATAGCAGGTACCAAAGATTGACAATATGAGAATATCACAACAATAGACAAACTATGTTAAATAGCTAACAGTCCTCACTCCTCAATGGGTCGTGTACTGTGTTATTATGGGGGGATTTGAACCTAGGAAGACAAGCCAAACATCGGGGAAAAAAAATGGAAAAAAAGACCGCTAGCTAAAATACATTGGATTATACCTCGAGTATATATTAACAGAGTTTATGCGAATCTACGCAACTCCATAGGATTAAACAAACATCTAGGTAAAACAAAACAAAACACACAAAAACAAAAGCTTTTGGCATACCAAAATGAAACCAAAGTTAAAGGTTTCAATAGCAAGTTTAAGAAGGTGTCACTGCACAAGACGTAAAGCACCTCTCAGTTTTCGTAATCTCCTTCATCAAGGGCCTGTTTGGTTGTCCTTAAAACTCAAGTTTTCTAAGTCGTTTGAAAAAAAAAAAAAATCTATTAGACTGTACATTGCACTGCACAAGAAAACAAGGGCATTTTTCTTCAAATGATTCAATGTAAGTTATCAAATTATGGGCGGATCTTAAAATATTACATCACTTTCCAAACATGGCCTGATACATTAGACTGTACATTGCATTGCAACCTTTAATTTCTGAGTTCACCATTTAAATCCTAAAGAAACAGATCCAAAAGCGAACAAAAAAAACGAGATCTCTCTCAAAACGCTTAACCCAAGAAAATTACGAATTGAAAAGGCAAAATTGAAGAAAGATCGGAGCGAGTGAGACTTACCCGTCGGTCAACCTTGGAGAGGATCAGATCGGATAGCACTGGCACTGAGAGCAGAGCAATGGTAAAGAGGAGGAGATCGAACCTAAACCCCATACTCATCTTCGTCTTCCTCGTATAAGGACTCTAGGGCTTTTGGGTTTGGGAGCTACGATTCGCAGTCGTTTGGCCCTCTCTAATACTTCTGTGACTGTGAGTGAAGCTGTGGACTTTCATTTCGCATGGAGTTTTTTTTTTTTTTTGCCACACGTGCCAATAATTCTCCTGAAATTCTGATTATCTTTACTTTTTTATTTTTTTTTTATTTTTTATTTTATTTTTGACATATTCACACGAGAAGGGAGAGAGATTCAAACTAGTAACATCCGCTTCATTAGGCGTGATTCCAGCCAATTGAGCTACCTCTTGAAAACTCTGATTATCTTTACTTTTTCGGCCTAGACATGTTGGTTAATTTTTTTTTTTTTTTTTTTCTAAGAATTGAGTGATTTATAAATCATAACAACTTTAAGAGCAATGCTCTACAAAAATAATGTTTAAAATACAATTGTGTACTTCCTCAATAAGAACAAGTATTGTTTTCAAATAATAGTTAGAGATGAATTGATATTAACAAATATTTTCATTTTCTAAAGTTTTTTTTCTGTACGAGACTACTTTATTCAAAAATTAATTGTTAAATTCTTACTCGTCTAAAGAATTTAAGTTTTTGATATAAATTATGATTTAATATGGTATTGGAAGAGAGGTTATGAGTTCAAACCTGACTTCATAATTCACTCAAATTTTAATTAAATATTCTCCATTGTTTGAACTCACTTATTAAGAAAGAGTATTAAAATATTAATTAAATCTTTAATTTTTAATTATTAAATTCATATTTTTCTATCAATTTAAAATTTTAAAATAAATGACAATTTAACATTGTCAAACTCTTGCCATAACAAATATAACCATTTCCAAATTATATACTTTTTGAAAAGCTTTCCAACACGGGTGTTATTGTTCTTGTTGTTGTTGCCATGGTTGTCAAAAAGAGTTGCTACCATTTCATGTTAAATTGTTAATCACATTCAGTAATAGCTTCATGGGAATGTGTCAGACTTGTCTCATGTCCTTATGATTATATCCTTTCTAATTCTAGGGTTTAGGGTTCATGGATGCAGCAAGAAATTTATTGTGCTTGCTAACGAGCAACGGCTTTCCCGCAGCTCTATTGCTTATTAAGGCTTGTGTGTGGTGAGGAGTGTTAGCTTAAAGCTCTTCTTTATGGATTTTTTTCTTTTAAACCGCAATCCTAATATAGACTTTTTGGTTTGTCATGTTATTATGGAACTTGCCTGGTTAAAGATGATCGATGATTTATATCTGCACAAAAGAAGAACCTCAAGAAACATAAAGGAATACAAAACACACATATTTGTCAGTGCATGCAAGTAACAGATCTTTAACTGATAAGTAGAGATTCTATCAGACATAGAAAGGACCAATGTATACAGCAATCGATAGATTTCAAATCAAATTATTTGGCTAAAAAAAATGGCAGCAATTTTGCTAAGTAAATATGAGAGTTTTTATGGGCCATCTGCCCGAGCATATTTCGGACAATTCGCCCTTCGTTCGGGCAGGTCAAATCCTTAGATACTGTCACATTTGCTGAGAATCTGGATCTATTTAATTGGTTTTAGTGTCGAGTTTAAGAAACGGATAGTCGGTGTATCCAACAACAGGATCAAATGTGTAAAAGGTGCTTCTGTCATATTTGTTAAGCTCTGCATTGATCTCAAATCTCCTTGGCAGATCTGGGTTGGCCAAAAACAAGCGTCCAAAAGCAACTAAATCTGCACTTCCAGAGGCAATTGCTTCATTTCCACCATCCCTATTGTATCCACCTGCAACAATGAAAGAACCCTTGAAGGCCTTCCTCATGGGCAGCAGGCTAAGTTTAGTCTCACTTTTCTCAAACTGGGTGATCATCCTTGGCTCAATCATATGACAATAAAGTATCCCATATTTGTTCAAGGACTCGGCCATGTGAAGGCCAAGAGCTTCAGGGTTGGAATCGCCACAATCATTGTAATCGGCGAAAGGAGAAAGCCTGAGGCCAACTCTGTCGGCTCCAATCTCGTCAGCAACGGCTTTAACTACTTCTAGTGGGAAGCGACAACGATTTTCTAAGCTCCCCCCATATTCATCTGTTCTATCATTCACTTGATCCTTCAGGAACTGATCAAGCAAGTACCCATTGGCCCCATGAATCTCCACCCCATCAAAACCTGTAAGTTTGATTGTGAATTTTCTTTTCCGAAAAAGAGGATTAATATATACTCTGCAATTCAACTTCTCTAAATATTGTAGTGCTCTGTTTTCTCAAAACGTTTAACAGACCATTCAAAACACTTTTCAGACGTGAATCCTACCAAGAAAAAACTTCTGACTTTTGTATCAAATCAGAACACTTTTTATAACAAAGAACAAGCAGAAAACTTCTGTGTCTGTCAAGGATTACCTGCTTCCATGGCATTTTTTGCTGCAATTCTGAAGTCATTGACAACTTGAGAGATTTCATGAGTATTTAGGCGTCGAGGAGGTGGGTAATCTGCTGCGCTAGAGCCATTAATCTCAGCTGTTAATGGCTTGTCCGTGCTAGATATTGGAGGTTGGCCATCAGGTTGATAACCTATCATGGAGCATGCCATTAGAATCCTAACCATGCTAATCACGTACGAGTCAAGGAACAGAAGATTAGGGAAAAGAAAAGTTACTATAATCGGAAACTCTCCCGGCATGCCAAAGTTGACAAAAGAATATCCCCCCTTTTTCATGAACAGCATTCACAATTGGTTTCCATGCTGCAACTTGTTCTCTTGTCCAAATGCCAGGAGTATTTGGGTAACTTCACAGAAAATGGAAATTTAAGAATTTGGGGAGAGAGAGATTTCTAACGTCCAAACATTTTATACTGTACACAAAAGGGTGTAATTCTTTAAAAAAAATTCGAGTAATTCATGTTGGGTTTCAAAGGAATCGCTAAACTAAGATCTCATGCCAAACCATTGAAGACCTGCAGGCTGCAGCTAGCCGTTGAAGTCTAAGGCGCAAGAGATTTTTGTCTTTGTCTAAAATCTGGTTCTGTAAGAATAAAAATAATGAAGGTACACAAGAATTGTCGAACAAGATTATTACCCCTGAGCAGTGTCTGAAATCCCAGAGGCTTCCCCAATCAAGAAGCCACCCTTTGTTGTTCTCTGAGAGTAAAACAAAACGGCATGCGATTGAGCAACGAAGTTGTAAGATCTCATTCTTGTCAACGGTGCCAAGACTATCCTACACATATCCATTAAACGTCAAGTCGTTAATAGGGAAACGCAACCAATATTTAAGAATTAAGTACAGGGTTTAAACTTTACAGACCTGTGAGAGAGGTTGAAGTTTCCCAACCTGTGGGGAGTGAGGAGGGGTATCGCTCTTTTCTCCATCTCACCTTTCTTGCTCTCCTCTTCTTCAGCCATGGATGGAACTGGCCCAACTGTGTGGTGGGGAAAGCAAATTTCCTTTTTGAATTGTTTTATTATATATATATATATATATATTTTAATTTTAAAAATTAAAAATTAAGTTTGACATAGTATTCATATTTGACTCCAAATAAAAAATCCTCGTTTAAATCTGGCCATGATGCCTGCTATGTACTCCCTCCCCCGAAGTCTTGCTCATGGTAGGGCCTTAACGTGACGCTCGCGGCCAATCTTAAGAAATGATTGAGTATATTTTTTTTATTCTATTTTTCACTCATTTATTTATAATAAATAGATGAATCTACTATTGAATTTGTGTGGAATTCACATAAGTCCAAAAATACAAAAATAAATGATTGAAAAATAGTTGAAAAAATAATGTGTAACATGCCTCATTATTTTAATGTATTAAGTATCGTGTGAGTACGTAGTTTACTTTGTCTTCGTGGCACTTTTTTTTTTTCCTTATTAATTTGTCTTTGTGCATTCCAAGATAACCGTGTGATACTTGTTGCATTGTCAATTTTTCGGTAGCTTAAAAAGAACATTGTCATAATTAAAAATTTAGAAAAATATTATCAATTAAATGGTAGTTGAGTTTTTTTTTTTTAAAAAAAAAAAAAAAAAAAAAAATTATGATGTTGCATGTTGACAGGTATATATATTTGGAGACATAATTTTTTTTTTTTCTTTGGAGCTAATATCCAAACCATATAATTTTTTTTTTCCTTAAGCTATTCAAAGACTATATTGAATTATCAAGTGTCACATCTCATAGATTACATATATATTAATTCTTCCATTTGCGTGGTTCTTTATACACGTATATCTTTTGTATGTATTTGCAAGGCATTTCATGACATTCTATGATGTTACGTGTTAACAAGCACAGTAAAACATATGAAAAAGAAATTCATAATCTTGTAGGAATTAATGTTAATAATTTTATACAATCTCAATCAAAACCGTATGCGACTATGCGTGCAGGAACAGCTAAAATGGTTGTCCCAATTGTACACAGACAATGTAGATACCTAAACAAGCTGGACCCTAGGTGAAACTTATGCTTCTTCTGTTCTTCATACAAAAGAATCATTAGCTGAAACTATTGCCATTTGGAACAAGATTGCAGTCGTTCCAATCAAAACCAACAAAGGGAGAGATTCAATCACCATGAGCTTCTCATGGCGCAGAACAAGCTTACTTTCAAGCAGGGAGTACTACTTGCAAAAGCTCAATATTTAGTTCAAATGTAGATCCAGGCTGCAAAAGTTCACAATTATTTTAGGGAGCACAAGTCAGAACCCAAAATTTTTCTCAGGCAAGAAGAACATGCATATAATGTTCATCATATCATATATATAACCTTTTTTTTTTTTTTGCTACTTTGTTCACTTTTACTTTCTACACAAAACGATGATATCAAACATTATAGTAGAAGATAGATGAAGCTATCACAGCAACACAAAAAAAGTACGAGTGCACAAAAGATATAGAAGAAATTCAAGATTGAAGGGCTTACTGGGATCTCGTTCATTCCCTTTTGGCCATATCCAGCCTCTGGAGGAACAAGCACAGTTCGCTGCAATAAGAGATGATTTAGAAGAAAGAAAAATAGAGGATCATAAGTTTAACAGCATAAAGATGATAAGAAACTAAGAGAAAAATTGCTGCCTTCAAAGAGCATATTTTGACGAAAAAAGGGAACATGCTTTCACCTTTCCCCCTACTTTCATCCCTTCGGTTATTGAGTACATAGCCGCCGGCGGTTTTGGTGCTGCCTGTGCAGAAAACAAACCATTTGGGTTGTCTACAAATTCACGCTTCCTTTCTTTGCCTGGAGGAGCTCCAACTTTGAACTCGTATGGCTAATCACAATGAACTGTGGATTAGCGAGTCTAGCTATTAGTTCTGATTAAAAAAAGTTGTGCTCTCTCTTACACACGCGCACAGAGGCAAAGGCAAGAACCTGGGAGATACTACGATTTCCGGCTAAGAGTTTAGATTCTCGACTTGACACAGCCGTAATCCCACGGTACATACAGTCAAAGTGCACCTGTAGAGTATGAGCCAATACAAAGGTGAATCTCTATCCATATAATTATGAAAACAGAATATCTTCAACTCACATCACAGTCAAACCTGAACTGTTGATCCTTTTTCAGCTACTGGACCCTTTCCCTCAACCACGTCATAGTATTTTAAGCCATCAGCTGCTTCAAATTAGGTAGCAGAAAGCAAAATACAGTAAGTTCAAACACTAACTAAGAATGCTCACAACTGCCTTTTCCCCATAACTTTTGAAGCTATTAGCAAATTAATCATGCAAATTGACGTGTTTCAATTAGTATATGCTGAGACCATATCATCCGCAATACATACACCCTTTCCATATTGAACATATACTTCATAGCAACACTTAGTCACGAAATCAATATATCAGGCATGCAGGAAAGAATTTGTTTGTTTGGCTTAAAAATAAAACCACAAACACAAAGAGACAGGTCCTCTGAGAGTCTGAGACAGGCCATTTTATGATCTTCATTGTCATCAATGATATTCTCCCTCAATGTTCTTACCCTTGTCCCCCCCCTTTTCAAATTTTGAAATTATAAAATATTTTTGGAAGTCTGTACATTATGTAATTATGAAAAATTTATAAATTAAAGTAACAAAAATTGTGAAAAAAGTGAAACCCTACAAAAAAAAAAAAAAAAAATTCAAACTTTTTGAAGCAATAATCCAAGTGTGCCACAAATTCCTGGCAAAAACACCCAAATGAACTCACAGGTACAGCTCAATTGCCCCATTATCCATCAATTATCATTCACAATTGTTTTAAACCAAATTATTCTTCACAATTACAACACAAACAAGATTAAAAATATTAATCAATACAACTAATCGCACAACACTATGTTACCAACATTTAAAAAACCACAAAACCATTACAAGAAATCGAAGCAAGCCATGAACCCACATACACATTACAATACGTGAAAGGTTAACGGAAAGAAAAGAAGAGTGACAAACGGCTAGTGAGGTAGTCTTCAAGAGGGATGGCCTTCTTTTTGCGTCGCTCTCTGGCCTCTGATGGTGGAGAGTGCGAAATGAGGCTGAAAGGCAGAGAAGAAATCAGAATTGCGGACCTTCTCGAAATGGGTATTGGAAAAACAACCTGCTTTGGACACTGTGCTTGGTTTGCGGTGGGTTTTGCAGAGGGTTGAAGAAGATGACGATGATCAACGGTCCATTTGTCGAAGCTCCTAACCGAAGCCATGGCCGTTGAAATACACAAGCCAAGGTTATAAACCGCCCAATGCCGCATATATCCCTATCCCCTTCCCTTCAACCAAAATTACGCTTATATCCCTACTCGTGCACATTGATGATTACGAGTAATCGGGTATTATATTTTTTATCGTATTTTTCGACATTTATCATATGGTGGAAAATTATAATCAAACCTAAAGGAAAATAATTTAGTATCAATCTAATATGAAAAAGTATTAGCCTTAACTTCAATTAGATGGCAACCTAAATTAGGTATTTTGCATCCTTCAATAGTATGCAGACACCTTACCTTGAAACACTAAAAAATAATATAACTTTTCATATCAAATAATTTTTTCTTCCCATGACAAAATAGTCATCAATAAAACTACCCGAGCTACGGTTGATTTTGGAGACTCTTGTGTTGAAGGCTCTAAGATGAGTAGGAAGTTCGGTGGTGAGTAATGGACATTGGGTTAGAAAGACTATTATATTATATCTGGTGTTTTTACACTATATGTAAAATTTCTATTGAAGAAACCGCATCCTAAGAGGAGGGCTCTCAATATGAAAACATAAATTCTAAGAAAGACTGTAAAAATCTGCAAATACAACGTCAAGGTTCTCAAATATTTCCAACACAGAGACCATCAGAATCACTACAATCAAGGTCCACTTAGAAGGTCGCGGAAGCCATCGTTGCTCATCGAACGTTGTTCCCGTGAAAGATCCACGCTGGCCATGATGTCTGCCGTTTGTTTAGGAGAAGACCTGTCTGCTTCCGCACCAGGCGCATGGTTGCGTGGATGTGCATGTTCTGGGGATTGCAGAGGTGAGTCAACAGGGCTGCTTCCATTCAAAGCCCGGGGTGAAGCTGGTCCCCTCACATCATTCTTCTTCTTTACAGCCTTTTTATGCCACTCTTTTAAGGCCTTGGAAGTTTGTTCGTCAAAGATTGACTTCTTCATGGTTGATCCCATCTGAAATTTCACCCCGAAAAAAGGTAAGATTGATTGCCAGTTGCCAGAATAATCATCAGGTGAAGACTAGTGGTTTAAATTTTGTTGTTGAGTTTGTAAGAAAGATGTAATAAAAGCTGTAGAAATAATCAGCATACCTGAGTAACAAGGGCATACAGAGGAAGTGTGATATAGCTGCACACAATTTGGACTCCTACCCTGTTATTTGGAGAGTCCAATGTCAATAATATGAATTAGAATGTTCATGAAGGCACCTTCGAGGAAGAATGACATCAAAGAACCAGTACAGTATAGGAGTTTAGGAATTTTTATACTGATATAATGTTATAGGTGTATTGAAGAATTTTCATACAGATATGTGCAAGAACTATGACTTACCCGAGGACAACTCTAAAAATTATGAGAGCAAAATCCTCATGAAAACAAGATCTCAAGCCGAACTCATACTGCAACAAGAGTGAGCATTAAGAATTCCAGCAGTGAATATAGAAATAATATGAAAAAGGTGAAGATTTATTACCCATATCCAAAAGAAAAATGTTATCTCGAATGCATTCTGGACAAGTAAGAGTCAGCTTGTTAGAAAATCTCCATAAATCTTAACTTGTAAAAATGCAGCTTCTAAAAAAACACATTATTTTCACTCAAAAAACAGTTGACACTAGCTCTGGTTCTACCCTGCTGAATCTCTGTGGTTACCTATGCTATATCACAGCAAAAGAATAGGAGGAAACTCACTAGTACCTGGAACAAGACGAAATGGATGAGATAAAGAACTAATCGAGGCCAACTAAACCAAAAATGCCTGTCAGAGACTTGCACCAGAGGTATTCCTTGGACCACTGCATGCCTTTCTTTGATTTCAAGTGCCATATTTGTTATTATTCCTTGAAGCTTTGTCCCAACTGCCAATATCACCTTTAAAGGACCCCAACCATTAGTCCTTGAATTATAAGCCACATACTGAGATAAATTTCTATGACAAGTTTCTTACAATTAGAGGAAGTATGGACACCCAAACCATAGCGTCCCATCCTGCAAAGGATAAAAATTGCATCCTTGTTAATGTCGAGTGTGAAATATGAACACTACTTGTTAATATTACCAAAGGGAAAAACTAACTCCATTGCAGAAATTGAAAAAAGACACAGAAGAAGAAAGACTAACCACTAACATTAACAAGCAGAAAGATCACAACCGAAGCCCATAGTATTGGACTGTCAGCAACATGAAGAAAAAAGTGAGGACATATGGAATGATTATCACCCCATAATCTCAATGTCAGGAAAGTAAACTGCTAACCAACAACAGAATGTTAAGAACTGTTTGGCACTTTACCTGATTCCCACAACGACCTTGAAGTCATCTTCTAAAGACCTCTTGATATATTTCTGAAAGTCAAACTTACTTCCAGGTGCTAAATGAACCTATAACAAGGAAACAATCAATCTATCCAATAGTTACCATATAAAGATGATCCTAATATTCTTGTATTGCAATGAAGAAACTCACAGTGATAAATCCATGTCGCAAAGCCAAGTAGTCAGCCCTACGAACAGACCGAAAGAATTGTCGAAAGAAACAGACCTGAAAGAATGGAACATTCAAGCATTACATGAACAATCACAGGCTTTCAAGAATTCCATCTTCAAACAAATTGAAAACAGAGACTAAGAGAGATAATTTCTCACAAAGTAGAAGGTGACCGGCGATTTAGTCCAGAAACTATTGTGATCCTTTACAAACGATGTCTCATGAGTAAGCCTGAATCTTGTAGGATCTGAACAATTAGCACACACCCAATTCAGCACTAAAGAAGGAAGTAAATGCAACATAAACTACAAAATTCAATAGCAACAAATAATAAGTGATTGTCATCAATCACTAACATACCATTCATGAATTCGGGGTCATTTATGCTATCCCGTTCCCAAACCTTCCACCCACGAATCTGTAAAAATAGAGAATCCGTTTGATCCAAACACCCTTTACAGTTAACAAATATGGATAAACCTGAATCCATACCCACCTTTAATCTTCCAAGCATCATTGTTAAGGCACTGTATATCACATGGAATACTGCTAAAAAGAATATGAAGATGTGCAACTGATGCAAACCATTCACAGATATAAGCGGCACGAACCCCTACAGCAGGAAAATGAAGAATTGCATCAGTCATTATGACAAGGAAAGGGAATGAATGCCCCAATTCAATAATATTAGAATATTAATTGAACGATTACATTCACTATTTCCTATTAACTTAAGTTTTTGAGATGAATGGTGATTTTTAATGGTATAAGTTTTGAGTTCGAACATTGTGCCCGAAATTCACCTCTTATTTCAATTAAATATTTCACATGTTTAGCATCACTTACTTATCAAGAAAGTTCAAGGCCTCAATCGCAACAACGATATATTTATAACGTATTTTGTCCCATTTCTAAGTGTTAAGTGGATTTGATAAAATCTTTCTCAAGATACAATGAGAATTGCACAAGAGAAGGTTGTAGGAGAATAGAAAATTGTGTTGTGTTTATGATGACAAAGAGTCATATTTAGTGATTTTGGACACATCTAACAGTCCAAATCATTTGATCCAATGGTCACAAATCATAACCACCAAATCCAACTTAATGGACACCTTAAAAGGCATATTAATTCATTCCAACAACTAGAAAACGATCAGATATTCTGAAACAGCCAACTCGGTCGACCAAGCCTTAGATTCTTGTCCGTAAGATTCTTACCGGCTTGCAAGCTGCACCTCCGCCCTCAGCTGCTAGATATCTACGCTCATGCCATAGGAGCTTGCGATGATGTTCCCCCTCGCCCTTCTGAGGCTCATCATGTGGCTGTGTTTCTTTATAGTGGCTCCCGTCTCTAAGGGGGCAAGGCAACATTGTATCTGCAGCCTTCATGGGAATGCATATTCTAGAAATGTAGCTTTGCCCAAACGTTAAGAGTAAAGAAATAAAGCCTAAAACCATAAGCTCTGCAAAAATTAAACAGGAAGGAAGAGAAATAATATTACTGGTCAACTGCATAAACCAAAACTAATAGAAATACTAAGAAACAGAATTGGTGCTTTTACCGCCTTTAATTTTCTCGAGAGCTTCAAACAAAGCGTTCTTTTTTCTTTCTCGAAACCACTGAGAGAAAAATGACAGGTTAAGTTTTTCAGAAAAGGTTACTTATAGGCGGAAAAAAATAGAAAAACAAGAAAAAACAAAGAACAAATACTTGTCATGCAATAACAGAGACATTTCCAGATATCATTCTCCAAAGGAAGAAACATGATCAAGACCATCCAATAGCAGAAACCTATGACTTAAATCACACAACCCACATCCATATTTTCTAATTTCTCTCTTTATGAAACCAAAACAAGAGGAAATCCAATGCCTTGGACACACCCATTAACCCCAAAGGAGTCAAATTACCAAAAAGATTCTCTAAAGTTATTACTAAACCAAATCTAGAGAGAGTTTGAAAGTAT
This sequence comes from Corylus avellana, assembly GCF_901000735.1. Classification (NCBI taxonomy): domain Eukaryota; kingdom Viridiplantae; phylum Streptophyta; class Magnoliopsida; order Fagales; family Betulaceae; genus Corylus; species Corylus avellana. Next base: position 25,284,839 of record NC_081548.1, on the reverse strand, counting down.
ATTTCTCATGCATCAACTTTAATATAATGCATTACCTCTCCAACCATATGAAGAACTTTCTCCAAAATTATAGAAATCATCACGATAACCGCACAAACCACCGCAACAGCCCATGTCGGCGTCTGATCGAGCTCCCTTGCAGGAGTGGCACCTTCACCGCCTCCCGCCATTTACAACTCCCTAACAAGCCCTTAGATATTACTATGAGTGTCAAGAACAATACTTTGAGAGGATCCACGACCCCACATTCAATTCAACAGAAATTTTTACGAGGTTGAGGGCAAAAGGGTGTGCGCACAGAGACTTTGGGAGGATTCAAGACAGCATGAAGAAGCATTGTCTATCTGTTAAGGCCAGTTTTGAAGGTTTCGGTTTGGTTTTATGCTTCTGTTTTTTTCTTCTAACGGTATTGAACCGGGAATGTACGGATCAGGAAGAGCGACGGTTGGGAATAGTGGGAGATTGCCCATCCCTTTGAGATGTAATTTCGAGTTTGCCATTCTTTAACTGATTTTAGACAGAGCAGGAGTAGGGAGGGGAATTCACCTAAAATTGTGGGTTATTTCACGGTCACAAATGTGAAAGAAAGGGTCTAAATGAAAACTCAATTATGCCCCTGGAACCAAAAGGAAAAGACTTTCAGAGATTATTTGCACCAAATGAATCCGTTAAAAATGCAATGGAAGATAATATATTCTATAAACATATTTCAGTTTAATAACCATAACCCAGTTTGGAAGAATCATCGGGACAAAAAACCAAAAACCAGTTCCTTAAACTTTATTTATGATGAGGTTGTTATGCGACACACTGGCCATGAATTATTGGCAGGCTCATCTATGTGATTTAAATTATATATAAAAAATCATATTAGCCACAACAATATAAAGTAACTGGCCTCTAGAAGGATTGCAAAAATCGCAGTGTTGAAACTACAAATTTAAACGGGACCAAGGTTATTAACTTCTATGGCCCATGGGTTATTAACTTCTATCAACAGTAGGACATTTCAGCGAATAGTTGGTTGGCATCTACAAGATCAATGAGACCCAAAAAAGGACTGCAGCCCAAAATGGAACCGGCCCAATACCAATGTCTCAAGCGAGGAAAAAAAGTAAGCGCCGTTGCCGGGGATCGAACCCGGGTCACCCGCGTGACAGGCGGGAATACTTACCACTATACTACAACGACTTGCTTGTTTGATGATTCTTTAAAAAACTATTTATTATTAATTCTCAGACACAACCTTTCCTTCAGCCATGCTAATAATGCCTTTCAATAACGTTTTACATATGCTATGAATTGATAAATGAGAACAGCTTGCATTATTCTAACAAAACAAACAATTCCAACTATTTTATATATATTTTTTAAGATGGAGCTTAAACCATTAGTATGTAAAAGTCAGCATTCAATCATTGCATGAATTCGGATCACATGGGAGGGAGAGAAGGTTTCTTCGAGATTGAGACGTTGAACAATGCAAAATCACATGGGCGTCCCCAACTCTACCAAAGCAACACTTATACTGGGGTCCAGTTGTCCATTTGCAAACAAGTGGATCCAATTACATTCTACATCAAACAGTTGAGTTAGTAGTATGCTTGTTATTATGCTTTGATTTTTTTTCTTTTTCTTGTGAAAAAAAGTAACATAAAGGTAATATATATATATAAAATTGTTTTGTATTTTGAATTTTTTGTTTATGGGTTCGATTTGAAAAATCTCTTTAAATGGTGTTTTCTTAATTTTTGGTTGAAAAAACAAGTTTGCCTGGTTGGATGGGTTGATGAACTGGGAGTGAGTGAAGTATTGTAATGTAGCTGGACAATCCACCGTTTAAGAGGCCAATATTTTTGTTTAAAAAAAAAAATCAACAAACGAAGCCAATCTATGCATTTGGTTAACAAATCCCAGATCCAGTCATCATAATTGTTAGAAATTAAAACCCTCTACCCTCGGAATGAAATGGTGAATGTGTTAACCCACAGCTTAGCAACATGGCACAGAAAATCCAAGAGCTGCACATAACGGTAAAATCAAAATTAAATTGAAAAAAAAAAAAATCCAGGCTCTAGCTCTGTATATCTGAAAAAGAAATCAGTGGCTTGTTGTTCAAGGCAATCTAGAAGAGAACTGGTTTTGTCGGGAATCACTTGGAACAAAGACAGGAAGCTGGCCTCCCCTCTGTGATCTACCCTGCTGATAGTAACTTGATGTAGAACCTCTATCCAGGCTAGCAGACCCTGAGCTGCTGCCATTTCTTGATCCTCTGGGCTGCTGTTCATTCACAACAGGGCCACCAAAAAATATTGATTGACCTGTGTACAATAGCTCTGATCCAAAACTTCTCGAAGACGAAGAAACAAAACGCCCAGCCTCTTGATCCCAGTAGACTGAAGATCTCGTGTTTTCTGCAACACCCAAGTTGTTATTTCTCATAGGCATTCGTGCCACATTCTCACGAACTGGATTTTCATTTTGTTCACTTTGTCTCCTTGATGAAGGAGATTGATCTGCCGATGATTGATAAATAGGATTGAAGTGATCTACGTTGACTGTTTGCTGCTCCAACCGTGAAGGTGTAACGTTAGAGAGTTGAGGACTGCTAAGGTTACTAATGCTATGATGGCATGTTTCACTATCTTCCTTGCTGACAAGACTGGGTGGATATGAGCTTTTGGGAGGAGATAACCTCGATGTTCCAGCTCTAGCATTTCTATTGTGAAACCCTTGATCAGTACTGATTGGACTGCTTCTTCCACTCACATTGCTACTGGATAAATGATCAACATCGTATGGATGATGTCGAGAACTAAGTGGACGAAGCACAGATGATGATGCTCTAGCTTTTGCAGCCGCTTTAATTGCCTCATTAGAATCCAATTTAGCAAGTTTCCATGCACTGATTCGGACCGGACGCTGGGGTAATCTTTTCCCCATGTCAGATGACTGCACTGCATCTGGATCCACCGTCGAGGGTAGGCGTCCAGGCTCCAAATGTGGTATAATCTCATCCTATTCATTAGAGACCCAAAAATTTATCATTATTGCACAAAGTTCATTTTAATGAAGAACCACACAACAATGCATGTGACAGCATGCCCAAGCCTAGCTTAATTGCTCCTTTAATAAATTTGTTAGATAATATAATCATGAATTTAGCTGGAACAAACTCTTCCCAAATCAAAAGAGTCATTCTAGATCCTTGTCACCTATTTATGAAATGTAGGTGGTAAGCTAATACCTGGTGGTCCATGAAGATTCTTGGAGGGGTACACCAAGCACCTTTATATTGCAAGCCCATTCCAAGAGAGCTTTTGCCACTTATAGCAGTCACAGCTGAACTGGTTGGTGATGATGCCAGACTTTGTTGATCACCGCCATCTAGAGACGGTCCAGGTGGTTCGCTTTGTGTTCTCATGGCAACGACATACTCGTATGTGGTAATACCCTGCAGCAAAAAGCAATGGAGGTTCACCACATGCATGTTTAGATAGGTAGAGAGGGAGGGTAGGCGATTTAAGAAACACACCTTTCGAATCAGAATCATGTGGAAAAAGAATAGTTCCCCCAAAGGCACAGTGGCCAAAAAAGAAACAGCTGTGCATAAGGCCTGTAACCATTTTAAAGTTCATGTTGTTAAGACTTCACAATTCCTTTGTCACTCCAATATGTGAAGATTAATTTAATTATTCACCAAAAGAAGAGAATTATAGCAGAAACACTGTAAAATTGAACTGAGAATTGGGGATACTGCATCCATTTAAAAACATTTCAAGCAGAAACAACCTCAACAGATGCAAAAGGTTGCCATTAATCAATACCCAGAAAAACAAACAAAAAAAAAAACGAAATCTCGGTGTGCTACAAACCTGTAGCTTGGCTTTATAATGTAGAAGCGCTGCATAAATTATAGACACATAAAACCCCATAGAATAAAATGAGGAGACAAAAACAGCCAAACTATATATCAGTTCCATTGACAGAATCTTTGAGTTAGACATTATGCAAAGAGCCTAGTAGGATTATGTGAGAAGAAGCCAAAATAAGGCCCACTTTATCCAGTTGACAGAATCCCTGAATGAGAACTTCATACGTAATAACATTAATGGTCTCTAAACTATAGATTCTTTCGGATTCTTTGCCATTTTTCTTACCAAGAAGAATCCAATATGAAAGATTCATAAAATGTCCAAGAAAGAAAGAATCAGGTGGATATGCCTGATGAGACATTTCTCAGCATGGATGATAAATGCCAGACCATGGTAATTCTAATAGGCTTATAAATAAATTGTTCTATATTAGTATTATCTACAAAAACCATGTCAGAGATAAAATCATAATAACATCTAAAAATATTAATAATACAATCTGAAGGCATACAGAGCAGCGAACATACCACCACAGTAGCAAAGGGCGGCCTGGAGAATCCAACTCCAAGTTTCTCAGCTATCTGATTCTCTGTACCTTTTTTATCAACAAAGCACCGGACAAGCACAGCAATGCCAACCCCGCATTCAACAATAAGCTGTTATGCACACAAGTAAAAGAACTCAAGAGAATAAATCAAGTTCAGATTGGAGGATGTAAGCAAAATAAACAAGTCATCATCCAAGGTAATGAGAAGTCCAAACAAGGATCTTCTCTTAAAACTTACCCAAACAAGGCTCACTGCCATAAGGCACACGAATGTCATATAATTTTTCCTCCCCACACAGTTATTCAACCACTGCACCATAGATGTGGATAACTTTAGTCATGCCAATCAAAATAGTTAGAGATATAGGCTGGATATTTAGAGATACTAAGCAAAACTAGGGGTATCACTCTTAAAATTGCAATTATGTGACATAAATTTTTTTTTTATAAGTAGCAATCATGTGACATAATTGCAATCATCTACAATCCTTTTTGGACCACTATGAGATATTTTTAAATAAGTCAAGGTCTTAAAGTACATGAAGCCACAGACTGACAAGGACAAACATTAGAGCATTTGTAAAGCTTACCCGACAATGATGATCAAATCCATCGACACATTTGTCACAACTTCTACAATGTTTGCTGAACTTACGTACCTACAGAAATAAAAAAATAAAAAATAAAAAACGCACAACATGATCCTCATAGCACAACTCTTCTCATTAGTGGTTTAATATGTAAATGAAGATCAGACTAACCCAAGGTTCTAATGAAAAGCACCATGCAACATAATGCGATAAATATGAACTCCCCCATTCTTCTATAACAGTATATTTACCAACAAACATTAAAAAATAAAATGAAGAATATTGTTCACAAGTGACGTATCTATATTAAGGTATGTATACCTAACATGCAAAGCAGAACATGAGGTGAGCCTCCAAACAATCCTCAAGAGGCAAATATAAACCAAACCGTAGGTGTTGCAGTGGTCAAATCCACTTTCCTTTACATGACTTTAAAAAGTAAATAAAAAGAAGTGTTTAGATACACACAAATCTCATTCCACAAATTATCAAAGGTAAAGGTATAATCTCTCTCATTAGCAAGTGCAAGTTTTGCCACTTTTCAGCAATAAGCATCTGCTCATATGCACACAACTCCTTCTGTACACCTTAATTTGCCTCTTCAACGAATCAACTATATGTATGTCTCAATGTTTAAATCCCCGAGGGCCTAAAAAACACTGGGAACATCTGAAGATCACCTCCCTAAAAGGAGAATCAAGATGCGAAGTGCTACATCAATTAATGAAAATTCAAATACAGGCCACTAAATGAACCAGATATCAGGAGTTTACCCAAGACTTTGAATTGCTGTTCTGTATAAATGTTTTTGTTTTCTTTTTATTTTTTCAGTTTTTCTTTCATCTGGGTGCATGTTTGGGAGGGGAAAGAGCAGTGCTATATATGCAAACCATGTTAAATGCAATTGAAATGAAATTCTTCTTTTCTGGTTTTTTATTCCATCAAAATAAACCTTGCCAGTAAGAATCCTGTACCTCAGCATTACACAATGTGCAAAATAAAGCATCCTCATCTCCAGGTTGTTGCTGTAGAAGATCATCTCTGCGGCAATCTTCTTTTACAAGAAAACCACAAAAAAAACCTCCAAGTTTTGAACAACAACTCGAACTATGCCTACGAGATCTTCCTCCATCCTTTAATCCTATCTTGATGGGTTCTTCAATGGCAGATGCATTCCCTAAGATAGCAATTACACACCATGCCACTTTGATGAGAATTTGAAAAGTACAAAGGCATAAGGAGGTGCAGATATCCTAAATTTATGTACTGGTCTACCAACAAGGAAAAAAATGAGGTTCATTCTCATTTCAGTTAAGAAAACTCCGCTTCTGCAATTAAATTGCAAAAAAACAGAGGCTGAACATATCAAGGAGGTTCCCTGGTGAAAATTTGACATCCTATAGTGATTACAATCATCTGGTTGTGGACAACTTTTCAGGACATCAATCAATACTCTCTTTTTTTCCCCCTACTGGTCCAATACTCTTTGGGGACCTTGGCATGAATCTCTAATGTGATACTTCTTTAAGTATGATGTAAACACAAAATGCAATTTAAACAAAATTGAACTGAAAAACACTAACCACCTGTGTCATTGCGTGCTTTATAAACAGATGTCTTGTCAGCTTCAAGCAGAATTCCAGGATCGGCAGGATCAATAGCTGTGCATCGAACATAAAGAATGAATACAGAGAGTGCCTGAAATGATAGTCAAGAAATGAGATAAAGACCAAATTACCCAACCTGGAATCATAAAGGGAAAAGAAAAACTTTAGTATCAGGCTTACCAATACAGAATAAACACCAGCAGCCACATATTCAAAGATTTCCTTGCCAAGAAATGGGGCAAAGAAGGCATAATATGCAACAGAGAGCAAGAAAAAAACCGTTATAGCCACAACCTGTAACAGAAGGAGAAATGAGCATCAGTATATTCATTGTCAAAATCACATAGAAGGTGAAGACCATGTACCAACTCTCAAGGCTTCCCAAATCATGGATCCAGCTACCCATGAAGCATGATAACAAATTGTTAATATAACATGATTCTAATTGTTCTTTACTGTCTCCATTCTCACGGAGACAACCTAAACCGGGCTGTTGTTAAAGTAGTTTGACAAATTATAAAAATTAAGATACCAATTTTGCCATAAATTGACCCTTAAAAATGTTCCTTTCTTCAAAATGCAAAGCAACATAACACATGAATAAAAATAAAAATAAAAAAATCTCAGCAACCTAGTTGGTTTCCCAGATGTCTTAGCAACCAACTAGGTACACACTCACAGTTCCTAACTCCAACATAATTTAAGATAAACAAAAAAAAAATTAAACAAAAAAAAACAGTTAAACTAGATTCAAAGGAAGTATCAGCGACCAACAAAAACCCAAAAAAAAAAAAAGGTATTGACTTTATATACAACAAAAGCCCCCGCATTGTTACCATTCACTAAAATCCCTTTAAAAAGCCACATTTTTGAAAGAGAATTTAACAGACTACCAAAAGTATATAGTTTTTACCTGAAATGTGTGTGCTGGTAGTTGCCATCCATGACGCCGAGCCATGACCACGAACTCACTTTAAACTCGTCAAGAAAACCACCACATTAAAGAAAAACGAACTACCTCAATCTAACCCAGCCCCAGAATGCAAATCCAACTCAGAATTTCAGTACTGCTGGTTCACTACCGCCCATTCTTAGACTTCTTTTTTCTTTTGCCAATCACAGCAAATCCAAGATTTCGAAAACGTTTCTTGAGGTTTCAATCCCGACCCAGATGGAAAAATCCGGTTTTGAGATGACCCACCAAGTTGGTTTCGAGTTTAAGAGCTTGTAAAGTCCGATTCATAGATCAAAAAGCCCTTGGAAGAAGAAGAAGAAGAACTGGACTGACTAATAAGAAGTGAGTTAGACCATATTTGGTTTAATAATGTTTTTCACCAGCGTTTTATCCTACTCTTTCTTGTTTGATTCCCAACCTACGTGCCGGCGTAGGACAAATTTAATTTCATTTTTTTCTTAAATTAATTTATTTTTATGCTCTTATTATCTTTTATAATTAACATTAAATAAACAATATTATTTAGTAAATTATTACCCGAGTATCATAGAGAAAAATCAGCCTATAAATTAACAAGAACTTGTTTAAAAAAAATTAATAACAAATTTTTACAATCACACCATTCCATTTATATAACAGTATAACATCTTAATAAATAGCATTTTCTATATCAAATATACCCTTAAAAAATCCAGAATATATTTTTAAAGGCCATCCAATTTGACTTTTACAAATACTCCAAATCCAGGATCGCTCTATTCTCAACTTTTATGGGAAGTTGGAACCATCAGATTCTCTTTTTGGGAATGATTAATCACGTAAGTTTGTATGGATACTCCACTGATATCGACCCTTCAGAGGTAATCGGGCTATGTTTCTGTTAAATGGTCAAACTCAACCCATGTTCCACCCAATTTGTGTGCCAATTATGATCAATATGTTTTCTTTGTAAATATATTTATTTTGTTATTGGCCAAGTTAATACCAAAACGAAGTGATTTATAGTGTTAAAGTAGAAGTTTTGAGTTTGAAATCTATTTAGTTATTTTTATAATTCACCTTTTTATGTGTCGGGAGTTGTAAAGCTTCTAAATTTAAACATTATTTCCGTAATTTACTAGACATAAAACGTCTAGTTTTTAATTTTTACTTCTTACTTTTTACAAGAACAATGAAGAATCCCAATTTACAAGACCTCCTTAACTCTATGAAACAAAAACATTGTTAGAATGCATCCAAAGATAGAAATGGGATTTTTAGTGGTCATCATATTATTTGATTAGAAAAATAAGGACTTTGACTTGCATAGTTGCATATATGCTTAACTCTTCTGAGTTGCTCGAACATTATTAAACTTTATATTATCACAATTGAGCCAAAGATTAAAATAAAATAAATAAATAAACAAAAAAAAACAAAAAAAAAGCACCTTGACTTGCTTAGATGCTTGGCTTAGGTGAGTAGCCTCGACCATTTAACTATAATATATTACTGTTTTGTTCGAGATGGACTTTGATTTTTGTCCAAATGGTTCTGTCGTTTCATTGCAATGCTTTAATGATTATCTTTTTTATAATCTAGAGGAAATGTGGACCCTTAATTTATATGAAGATTGATGCATTGTCCCACTAATGATTTGGAATCTTCATTCCTTTTTTTTAATTCGAAGTTTCCTTCCCTGTAAAGCTACTAAGCTAGGCTCCTCTTAAATTAAAAAATCCCATTGATACTCATCGGTGGTTTACTTTGTTTTGTTTTGTTTATTTTATTTTATTTTATATATTTTCAATAGCACCCACACAATGCTTTAAACGATATGCTATTATATTTATTTCCACTTATAGAAGAGGGATTGCATCTTACTTTTATTAGAAGCATCGTATTAAAATTTGATAGAGAAATTGATATTTTAAAGAGTCTTTCTCTTAAAGAAAAGATTAATATCTTATAGAATTTTATGAAACTATAATAGACTAATAAAGTACATTGTGACATTATGATGCATTAACAGTCCACTCTTATAAAACCTACATGTCCAAATAGAATTTGGGCAGTCCACCTACTTGCTCGAACACGATGGATACGTAAGTTCTATAAAATTTCTCATATTTGCTTTTCAGATTACGAACGAAGAAATGAGCAAATCGTTGAGATTCCGAATTGCCTAAATTTTAAGCCTTAACGAATGAAAAATCAATGTTGTGTGATTCTTTCATTTCCTCCTGGTTGATCTTGCATTCTTGATTCAAGCCTGTCAGGCGTGAAACCCTCAATCTCTAAAAGATTAGTATCAGATTGGTAAGATCTTGGGGAGCTGGGAACACCTTTAGGTTCTGATTTACTGGATAGCCGATGCTTGTGAAGCAAATGCAGGGGTGATGTTCCTCGGCTTAGTGTGCTTTCTACACTCAAAAAACCTGAAAGACTATCTACTACTATTCCAGCTTTCCTCAGCTTCCTTCGATCCTTTGCAGCTTGCTGCCATTTCTTAAGTGCCTTTGCTGTTTGTTCCTCAAAGATTGTTTTCTTCATATGAGATCCCATCTAGGAATATGAATAGGAGTCAAAAACCTTGAGCTAGCATAAGATCTATGAAAACGTTAAAGGGCGAGTTTGGCCCTACAATTTCATAGGTCAAACGCACATATTTAAATAAAATTACAGAAAGTGTCTCATTTGAGAATGTGTTTAAAAAAATGATGATTTGAAAACGTGAAAGTACACAAATGAGTGTGTTTTTAAAGACAGAACCGATAATCCGTAATTTTACTCGTGTTACTAAGGCATAGAGAGGGAAGGTGATATAGCTGCATAGGATCAGAAGGGCTACTCCAAGGGAAACCCTCGTCAGTGCTGCAGGCAAGTTTTCTTTGAAGCATGGTGCATCCCAAACTCATACTGGGCATCTAATGTAACAACAATTATGCAAAGGAAAAACTCCTTTAGAAGTTTTTTTTTTTAATTTTATTCTGTTATTATCATAATTTATCAAATATAGGATAAAATAACATACACAAATCCACACAAAAATATGCCATTTGGAAAGCATTCTGCACATATGGCAAATTACTCTAGAGTTAAAGAGTATGTAATTATATAAAGCTCAACAAGCTACTGCAATAAATCGTCTACAAAATTTGCAATGAACATCATAAAGATATCTTCAACTAAACTGTACTACCAAGGACGGAAACGGGGCCGGAGAAGGCCATGGTCCCATGGATTATCATACCAAAAGTTATGCCTCCAGCAACCCCGTGTTCCGTGTTTGTGTACTACCATGTCATATATTATTAATTAATGTTGTCATTTGACATGTTATTTTGACTTTAATCTGTAATATTTATTTCCCTCCTCTGCAGAAAAAATCTGTTATTTCTATATTAACTATATACACAACATTATGGAGAGTTAGCAGACTTGAGAGCTCACCTGGAACAATGTAAAATGTATCAAAAAAAGAATCCACTGGGGTCTATTAAACCAAAAATACTTATTGCTTGGCTCCACCACTGGAGCTCCCTTAACAACCGTGGCTCGATCTTGAATTTCTTGAGCCATCTCTATAATAGTAACTTCAAGTTTCGTGCCCACCAATAGAAGTATCTGCACAAGAAAATATCATATGCAACACCTCAACACTTTGAATTGTGCCTAAAGAAATGTTAGACATCTCCAAATTATCTCACAATACTAACAAGGACACATTAACAAAGTGAGATAGTTGTGTGATTTGTAACATTACTCTTAATTATACAGAGACAAGAAACCGTATATGTCAAACCTTTATACCTCTTTTATTTTACTATGCTAATGTGACAAAGTATAATAGCTCAAAAATATTCAATAACAAATAGACATTGCCTCATTACCATAGGAAAATAAAAATATAATATTGTTCTATTATTAAGTCAACTAGTAGGAGGGATAGTTGAGCATCTCTTACAACTAGCGGTGCTAATGACAGCCAGGTGAGCGTGTACCATTCTGCACCAATGAAGTCAAAAAGAAATTTTCAATACCATGATTACCAAGACAAGAAATTTGTGTATGCATGCAGGACAAAATATGAGTGAAAAATGTATCAAAATGCAATTTTTTAATTAATATTCTGTTTATTTGTGCATCGTTTACGTAAGCAAATGGGCCATAGGTTTTAATTTTGAAATGTTTACCATAAAAACATTTCAAAATTGGGGGAGCTATGACTCTCAAGGCACCTCCATTTTAGGGGGTGTCAATCCTTGTTCATCTGTTAGTTTTTAGTTGTATTAAGACATAAAAATAAAAGGTTAATATTAATCTGACTCATTTAATTAAACCAGTAAGACCCGTCAATCATAATTTATAATTTTTGTATTGAGTTTATGTCGAGTTCACGAGTTATGTCAAAAATTGACAGCCTTAAATATCGTGTGTCGAGTTTGAGTCGTATTAAAATATGGGAATAAGGCTATATAGGTCAACGACAATCCGACATATTTAATTAAACAGGTCATACCCCTTAACCTTAATCTACTAATTTTGTATTGAGTTCATATCGGATTCGCAGATTATATCAAAAGTGTTAATAATCTTGATTCTATTTGTGTGTAAATAAGAGAGAGAGAGAGAGAGAGAGAGAGAAAGAGATTTACTGTAGACATTGAGAAGCAACAAGATGACCGCAAAAATCCATAGAGGAATACTGCAAAAATAGGAACAAAATATAAAAACAAAAATCTTTAGCACTAGACCCTATTGTTAAGGTAATTGTAGAAGGCATATTGGATTGAAAGATGGACCTGATTCCCACGACCATTTTAAAATCATCTTCCATGGATCTCTTAATATGCTTATGGAAATTGAATTTACTGTTTGAAGCGAAATGTGCCTGCACCATATATTAGACTTAATTGGCTTAATCTGGCATGCATACGAGCATATGAGACTAGAAAAATTGATCAATTTTTTTTTAGAAGGAAACAATCAATTTTTTACAGTAGCTTATAAAATATAAATTTTAAGATTTTTTTTACAAAAAAAAACTTTGGGAGACAGAAGCCCCGAGCAATAACTTTATCCACCTTCTTTTTTTTTTTTTTTTTTCTTCTTCTTCTTCTTTTTTTTTTTTTTTTTTAAATTGAATAAGGAAATAGTTATAGTGGATGATCTTTCCCATTTATAATCCGAATGGAAGAGAGAATAGAAGACCTTGTGATTCCACTTACATTGATAAATCCATGACGCATGGTCAAATAGTCCAACTTTGACACCGAACCAAAGAATTGCCAACAGAATGCCACCTGTAACAAACATTTCAAGTCAATAAAATTTTAAGGAAATAAGAAAATAAGGACAAAGGCAAAATGTTTTTTGTTTTATATTTTTTATTTTACATTCTCAAGATAATATATATTAACAAATTATTTAAAACACAAAATGCTCTTTAAAACACTAAAACAATTTTTACATTTATGTTACATTAAAACATTTATTCAAACAAAAATAAAAAAACAGATCCCAAAATACATTAAGAAACATTAATAAAAAGAATAGGGCCCATTAGTAGGCCCTAGCCCACATGTGGTATCTTTAAGCTTACAATCCATATGATTCCAGGCTTGGTTGAGAAGCCAGAGTGACGCTTCACGAAGGATGTTTGATGAGTGAGCCTAAATCTTGCTGGGTCTGGAAGAAACAAAACCGAGGCCCATCAGCCCCATTTAATTTTGAGGAAAAAAAAAATAATAATAGTGAAAATAGAGGATGAGAAGGAATCACCGTTGGTGAATTGATATTCCAATGACGATGTTTCCAATTCCCAAGCTTTCCATTTATTCATCTGATCAACATCCACAAGCAAATCGTAAGAACTTCAATCACAAGAGAGAGATTGCAAGGTTTGATGGCATGTAACTCATTGGTTAGATTCTAAACATTAAAAATCAAATCATTTAACTTTTCTTTGATATATTGAAATTTTTATTTTTTTAAGTCTATATAATATAAAGAAAACAAAGAACACATAATAATTTTATAGCTTGAATTGAAAGAATTTGTCCATAATAAAATAACGAGACTTACTTTAGCTTGCGCCAGAGCCATGGTAAGGACGCTATAGAGAACATGAAAAACAGCGAGGACGAATATGAATATATACAGTTGGTGTAACCCAGATTGTGAAATCAGTGGCACTTTGTCCTAATTAGCAAAAAAACCTGGGGTTAATTATAATTCATTCTTCCTTAAAAGCTGATTCCAAATAAATTAATTTATGAAAAATGCTAGACCTACAACTTGTTGACACTTGTCTGCATATGATTTGGGAGTGTTAAAAAAAAATTTTATGGCTAATGTAGCTCTAATTATATGCCGACATGTGTCAACAAGTTGTAAAAGTGTGATAGGTGTAACATTACTCTTTACACATTATCTAAAAATATAAACCATAAGTGATTGGAAAATGCTTGAGGTATTACATCTTTTACTACAATTTTATTACAAACTCACGTGGCAATCTATATTATATGAAAATGAGAACATGGTAACTATCATATGGACTGCCAATCAATCTACAAGCATTATAAATGTTATATGAACTGTTATGTGACAATTCATATTTTAATAATTAATTTGATAAATGTAACGAGAATTGTCATAAAGCAAGGTAATTATGGTTTTAAAGTCGTGTTTCAAAATAAGAGTTGGTGGTTCTTACATATTGCGAGCAATGCTCAACTCCTGCAGGGCCTGCCAAGACTCGGCGCCATAATATACTTTCAGCATATGAAACTTCAATATGTTTCCTATAATCATGAATTTTACATGGAAGCATGGTGTCTCCAAGTTCAAAGGGGATGCATATCTTTGCTATGGATCTTGTACCCCCCCGTAAGCAGTAGGGATATGAAACCTAATAGCATCAACTCTGCAGGACAAAACAAATGACAAGAATAATCAATCAAACAAACAAACAATTACTTTGAAGTTTGAAGGGAGTGTGATACATCTAACAATGCTAATGAGTTTTGTTTACTCTAACCTGATTCATTTAATTAAATTAGTTAAATATCTCAATCCTAATTAATCTGCTAAGAAAAAGCACGACATCTATAATTAAACGGGTCAAGATCCCTCAGCTTTGTCATTGCCCAAATATTATGTAATAATATGAGACATTGATACCAAGGGTAATAGGAGACTCTTACCAGCTTTAATTTTCTCCAAGGCTTCACTCATGGCCTTCTTCCTGCGTTTCTGAAACCACTGTCATAACAGGAAAACAAAGTTAGCAGATGCTATGGATATATACCAACCTAGTACGACAGATTTATACAACAAAAAACATTACCTTTCCAATGGAATGAATTCCATGTTCTATTAACAAAGATAGAACTACAAATCCAGCACAAACAACCGCGATAGCCCATGTTGGTGTCTGCTGCAGAGACCTTTCTCCTGGAGCACTAGCCACCATCGCTTCAAGCAATTAAAACTAGAGTTGGATCAAACAAGTTAATTTGCATTTCGTAGGAAACAAGAGGGAGGATCCAAGCAAATATATAATGTAGGGGAAAATTAAGCTGATGAGAGACACGATAAACTTGTCATATGCTTCATGTTTTTTTCTGCAGGGACCGAAACGGTTGGTAATCTTAAGAATATTACCGTTGCCCCAACAAACCGAATGTGTTGTATTATAAAATCAAGCCGGCTGTTGGAGCCAAAATTGAGATCTGCGCCGGTCAAAATACTCAGTTAGTCATGGATTACGGTCATAATCTAAAGCCATACTTGTGGATGTTTCTGCTTATTGTTTTTCTTAATTTGCGAAGGTGGGTGGTTGCCTTTGAAGATACCAAGCGAATAATCTTTGGTATAATTATCATTTAATTTGCCTTTGGCTATGAGCTTGTGTATTACCATTGATATCTTCCGTTCGGTCATGGCATAAATGGCCTAATTTACGCCAACCAACCAGGTGATGACACATCAGCTTCTTTTAACTTACAAAATGTAATTACCCACACTAGAATATACCACCCCTCTTAAAATCAATCCATCGTTGCAAAGTGAAATAAAAAAACGCAGCCCCTGCTTGTTGCCCACCGAGGTGCCCACCGGCTGCCCACTGCCCACCGCCCCGCCCAGCAGGCCGTTCCCACCGCCCCCGCCCAGCAGTCTGACCACCGTTCCCACCCAACAGGCCGTTCCCCAGACCAGCAAGCCGTTCCCCTGCACCCACACCCAGGCCGATCCCATGTCCAGCCGGCTGCCCACTGCCCAGCCGTCTGCCCACCGCCCAGCAGTCTGCCCACCACCCAGTAGCCCACTGTTGGAAGTCGAAATAGCCTGAAATTGCTTGAAATCGGCTTTGAAATCACCTGAAATCAACTTCGAAAATCCAACGCCCCCAGCAGGCCGATCCCCCGTCGATCTGGCTGCCCACCGCCTAGCACCAGCAGGCTGCCCAGCCCACCAGCCTGAAATTGCTTGTTTGATCCCCTGTTGGAAGGCTCTTGGCTGAAATCGCTTCTCAAATTTTTTTTTTCCTGGTTATTTAGTTGCTTTTACATCAACTTGTAGTGCATGTGATGGAATTTGTGTAGTTGCAGTGGATTGATATTGTGGATTGATTTGTTGAGTGATTATAGGTAGCAAATCCACAGTTTTCTCATATTTTTAGTCTGGGTTATTTTGTTGTTTTTACATCAATTTGTGGTGCAAAAATGTGATGAATTTGTATAGTTGCAGTGGATTGATGTTGGCTTTGCAGTGGGTTGATTTGTTCAATGGATTGATGTTGGCTTTGCAGTGGATTGTTTTGTGGATGACTTTGCAGTGGATGAATTTGTATGTAGTTTGAAAGGAATTGCAATTGTAAAATTGCCAAAAACGTCAGCCAAAAATGTAACTGACACAATACAACCAGCTACTGCATAAAGCCTCATTTTTATCATTCAAATTGAAAGTAGACTGAAACCTTCTGTCTGCACCCATCTCTGGTGACTTGAACAATTATATTTTTCTTCTCCTTATCCAATTTCTTGAATTGCAAAGACTGCTTGTAGTCACTGA
The DNA here is from genome assembly GCF_901000735.1 of Corylus avellana. Classification (NCBI taxonomy): domain Eukaryota; kingdom Viridiplantae; phylum Streptophyta; class Magnoliopsida; order Fagales; family Betulaceae; genus Corylus; species Corylus avellana. Next base: position 25,268,205 of record NC_081548.1, on the reverse strand, counting down.
TTGCAGTGACCAGTACTACTAGGAGTATGCAGAGTAAAATTCCTAACCCATCGTACAAACCCTTTGGCCAACCTTCAGTGGCAATTCCAACACCTATCGAAATGACAGCACAAACAATGAGGATAAGTAGAGTTAAATCTTGTAGGGCTTCCCAGACAAACATCCAAAAACTTCTGGAAGGTTTCTCCACATATCTGTTCAAACCATAAATATTTTGCCTGACGGGTATGTCACTAGAAACAGCCTTTTCTTCTGTCGGGAACAAAAGTGCAAGATGGGTCTGGTAAAATGCTTGTGACATCAGTTGGTATGAGGACTGAATGGGGAAGATTGATGGTTACTCTGAGTGAAGGGGGAGAAGATGAGACACCACTTCAGGTGAAGCTTAATGGAGTGGCAACCATTATTGGGAAGATTGGTTTGGGTTTTGCAGTGCTAACATTTTTTGTTCTGACTGCAAGGTTTTTAGTGGAGAAGGCACTTCACAATATGATCACTTTACCCACAACACGGTTCTGATTTCCCAACAAACTTTCTGCAGAATTCTATCCTCAGAGAGAGGATGGTTCCCAAATTGCCACTAAATATTATAAACTGAGGAACCCCAAGCAAGCTTACAAAACACAGCCTTCAAAAACTCTATACCTTCCATTTTTTTTAAGCCTTGACTAAGAATCTCATCCCAGCTCAAAGAAATGGAACTTTGGTGACATCACATCATCACCTCCCTCCACAATCTTTTACTAGAGTTACATTCAAAAAATAAGTAATCCCTGCTTTCAATGCAGCTTCTACAAAAATAACATTTTGTCTCACCTTTAGCCCCCATTTCAACAATCTTTAACGAGTGGATAAGCAGTACTTAATAGCCAACCATAAGAACAATGAGTTGTTAAGGATAGCCATAGAAAACCAAATCAGTTTATTCCAATCCACCTTAGGTAACTTCACTCTAATAGCATCCCAAGTATCCTTGCTGGAAAATTTATGAGTCTTAGAAGGCAACCAAATAGGAGCATCATGGGAGCCAATTTGTACATCCGGGAGCTTGCATTGTGTACCCACCAAATCCTCAAACCTAGCAGGAGCCCAATTCCAATCACCTCCTGAACGACACTTTCTCCTTGAGTCATAGATAACATGGTAACCATATATGTCAAAAAGGGACCCCATCCGGATGCCAAGAGTCCAACCAAAGAAAAATTTGACTACCATCCCCAATCATGAATATCATTAGAGGTTTTGCAATCCCCCTAAGTTTGAGAATCTTCCTCCAGCTCCAAGAAGCATTTTGAGGAATTTTTATCAATCAAAAACACCTCCGCTTTATCATATTACATTTAATCCAAGCAACCCAAAGAGACCCAAATTTAGTAAAAAGGGTCCAAATGTGTTGAGAATAGCAGCTCTATTCCAATCCACAAGCCTCTTCAACCCCTGCCCACCTACCCTTTTAGGGACACAAACAGAATCCCAAGACACCTTAGCCTTTCCAAAACTCTCCTCATTCCCATTCCATAACTACCTATTAAATTTTTTTTCAATAGCTTTAATCACCTTCTTCAGAAGAATAAAGATGTAAATCCAAAAATATGTATAGAATAGAGAAAAGAAGCTGTAACCTGCCAGCAAAGAAAAGATGCTTGGCTAACCAGGAGTTGAAATGGAAGCATAAATCTATATTTTTTTTTATAAGTAATAATGCATTAAAGAGCGCATACACTTAGCCACAATTTCACCATACACATCATATTGCCAAAAATGTAACTGCCAGTACAACCATTCAGCTACAAAAAAAATCACACTACAGAGAATGTAACTGCCAGTACAACCATTTAGCTACAAAAAAAATCACATTATAGACCACTACCACTACCACTACCACTACAACTTCAAGGAGGTGATGTTGTCTGCACCAATGTCAATAGTAGATGAATCCACAAGATCTTGAGACATGGCAAACTCAGTTGCATAGGGATACTCCATAGTTGGCAAAATGTCCTATAAATGATTCACAAAAAATGAGAATTATATAATGAACCAAAATTACTTTGATAGAGGATATGATATAATAAAATTTACCTCTACTAAACTTTGATGATCCATCACCCTTAAGTTAGCTGCACTCATATTGTCCTCTCTTTTTCTTTTTGATAAGGTAGCTGCCCTCACAATATTCCTAAAGAAAATAAAAATTTAATGTGAACTAAATCAAAATGCATTTTAATGTAAATTATTGTAAATCTCAAAATACAAATAGAATACCTTGCTTGCTTATGGGAAGGACAATTGGTTCTCACATGCCCTGTTTGCTTGCAAATGGTACATGTTCTTTTCTTGTTTTCTTTTGGATTTTTTTGTCGCAAAAATTTTGGTTTTCCTCTACAACGAACATGTACAGGATCTTGCAAAGTGAATGTAAGGTTTGATAGTACTTGACTGCTCAACACATTACCCTCGACGCTACCTACATCATCATCCTTTTTATCTTTATCACAATCACCATCCATTGTGAGAAGCTCTTGATGAAGCTTTTGTAAACCAATGCGAAGATGTTCAGATTTTCTTTTTGATTTGCACCCCGCTTCTACAACTTCATAACATTGCATCATTAAGGTATTTCTCATCAATGTGGAATAATCTGGTTTTCCTACTTGATTATCATCAATAGAAATGCCATGTATAATGCGACTCTTAGCATTGATCGTCCATCTTTCTAAAACATAATGTTGGGGAATAGTGTCCACCAAAGATTTCTTCAAAAAAATTTGAAGAATGTGCCTACACAGAATTCCAACAAATTCAAACTTATGACATGTACAAATAGCTTTCTGCTCAAGAACTTCAAATGCAACTTCATAAAATGGACTTTGTCTCCCATGTAAGGCCACCCTATATATCTTCATCCCTCCTTCTTCCCGATGTTTAGATGAGTAGTAATTTTGACTATTAAATAACTCTTCTTGAAACATCAAAAAAGACTCTCTTGTGTAAACCTTTGCCGCCTCTACTTCCATCTTGTAACATGTTTTCAAAATCGGTCTAGAAGATTTTGTCTTGACATCTCTTTCTTTCTCTTTAAAATAACGTGCATCCAGGGCTTTTTCATATTGATAAACAAACTCACTCACCATTGTGCTTGAACGTACATAATCTTTAAAAAATTTATTCATACTTTCACTCCTTTGAGTAGTAGACATACCGGCACAAAATGTGGTTCGCAAGTAAGCCAGAATCCACTTTTCACGTCGACTATAAATATTTTGCAACCAATCATTCTCTCCCAAGCCATACTTACATATAAGTTCACTCCATTCCATCTCAAACTCTTCAATTGTGATTGTACTATGAATACAATGCTGAAAATCTCCTTGGAAAGATGGATACTTATTATATATATGAGCCAAATGTTCAGGAACTTTCTGTAAAATATGCCACAAACACAATCTATGAGTGGTATTCGGCAATACCTCTGCAATTGCCTTACCCATAGCTTTGTCATCATCTGTAATGATTGTAGAAGGAGCACGTCCAAGCATTGCCTCAAGCCATGTTTTCAATAGCCAAATGTAAGATTCAGCGGTTTCATTTATGAGCAAAGCACATCCAAACATCATAGATTGGTGATGATGGTTAACTCCAGTGAAAGGAACAAAAGGCATCTTATAACAATTTGTCAAGTAAGTAGCATCAAAAGTAACAACATCTCCAAAATATTGATATGCAACTCGTGATCTAGCATCTGCCCAAAAGCAATTGCCCATGCATCCATTTTCATCCACTTGAATTGCATAAACAAAACCCGGGTTTTTGATTTGTTTCTCGAGAAAATAATTATACAATTTTTGTGCATCTCCTTCTCCAAAAATAAGTCTTCTTTTATTGCTCAAGTAATTTTGAACATCTTTAGCAATACAACCAACATTATGATCACCACCAGATTCTTTACTCAACACCGACATTATCTTCCTTGGAGCTACACCGAACTCATTGAGTTTATCTATAAGACACTTTTGGGCACTTGTTACCACTCTATGTCCACGAAGCAAACTTGTGCTTCTAGGAGAAAGGAGGTCATGGTTATGTTTAATTACAAACTTACATACAATCCATTTTGACTCCACTTTCTTCAAACCCATAAGTGCTTTACATCCTACCCTTGTTTCTGCGGGCTCCGACTTTGTATAAATTTTATTTTGACAATTTTTATGACGAAACCCTTCCCTTGAACAAACATATTCCAACGCAATTAATGACTTATCCTTCGATAGTCGAGTATGATTTTTGCGAATGCTAAAACCTACTCACCTTGCATAAGCATTATAACATGCATGAGCATCTTCTAATTCATCAAATTCCATACCAAGACATGGTTCCACAGGACCATTACACAAAGGTTGCTTCAAATTACTTTGGTCTTCTACCACAACTTGTTCATGTTCAATAATCTCATCACCACATGAGATTATCTCAAATTCTTTACTATTAACACTCATTCTAGTAACCCTGCAAGAGGATAACAACCTACTTTAACATAAACAAAAACAAAAACACAATCACAACCACAACCACAAACACAAACATAAGAACATATATTTATTGTAAAACTCCACTAACAATCAGTGAAAAGGGAACCTTTAACAGCATCCTAATTGATATCCTTAAAGTTACATAAAAACCATTTTACACTTCCATACTCTACATGACAATAATACAAAATCATTTTTGAAACAGGGGAATACTACACACAAAAAATTGGCACTAAGGGCACAAAAAAAGGGGACACTAATACTACACAAAACATTTTCAAACTAAAGTTACAACCCCAACTCAAAACACATGTAGTAGTAATCACAAAATTTCTCAGAACTCACGGGCGGAGGACTGATTTTTTCTAATTCCCTCGGGCGGAGCAGTGGTGGTGAACCGTCGGAGTAGTTTGGCGGCGTGGGCTTGGTGGAACTGGGCGTGGGCGGAGCTGGGTGGCTGGTCGGTGCAAAGCTGAGCGGCGTGGGCTTCGCGGGAGGTGGCGGCGTGGGCTTTGCGGGGAGGGGGCAGCGTGAAACCAAGCTTCTCGGTGAAGTTTGGTGTTGGGTCTTTTTGTTTTTTTTTTTAGCAGCAGCAATGTGGGTTATTATCCTATAAAACCAAGTTTATTTTATATGTTGAAACAAAATGAGGTGGCAGCATTTGAGTGGAAGGCAGAAAACATGAGTTTTTGCCTTGACCGTATAGCAGCAGCACTCCCTTTTCCTTTAACCTAAACCTTGAAGCTGAAAGGTTTAAACTATGGCAGAAAAAAAAAATTCAAAACATGCCTACACTGAATCGTTTGCCTCTAATGTTTGATGAGTGGGTGTCGATTGCCCTTGATGCGTGGCTAAAGGTGGGCAACCAAAGCATCCAGAGGATTTTCTACCTAGGTAAGGAAAATTTTTGGCGTTTGAGAGGGGGCATTTGACCCCTCTCGACCACCCCTCCCTCCGCCCCTGCGCTCTCCTCTCCTCTCCTCTCCTCTCAGACTCGCACTCTCTTGCGCTCTCCTCTCAGACTCATGCTCTCAGTCTCTCACAGTCTCACGCAGCAGTGCTTAGCGTCCACCGGGGCTCCGATCAGCCAGCATCCAGGTTAATCTCTCTCCGAATCTCTTTCATTCTCTCTCTTTCGCTCTCTCTTTCGGTCTCTCTCTCTGCCTCTCAGTCTTTGTTTCTAACAAGTTTATTTCAATTATTTCAGTTCAATTCCGAGTTCCGGCTTCCCACCGAATCAACCTCTCTCTCAGTCTCAGCCATCGACCTCAGGTAACGAAATTTGATTTAGGTTTCCTTAATTAGTTTTGATACTTTTGATTAACACGAAGAACAAAACAATAGAGCTGAAAAGGAATAGTTTTGAGTTAGGTTTTCTTAATTAGTTTTGGATAACACAAATGAAAAGGAATAGCTGAAATTTTATTTAGGTTTTCTTAATTAGTTTTGATACTTTTTATTTCTTAATTAGTTTTGATACTTTCGTTTTCTCTATAGTCGGAGGCTGTTTGTATGAAATACAATAGAGCTGAAAAGGAATAGGTCCCTTTTATGTGCAGTTGCTTTTCTTTTCATTTGTGTTATCAGACTTCCTCTTACATTTAGCCTCTCTCAGTATTTAGTCGTGTCATTTGCCCAGGTTTTTGAGATTGTTGTCGAACCAAAGCTTCTGCAACCCACATTTGTTTTGGACTATCATATTGAGATATCTCCTCTGGCAAAACCACTGCCACATCGAAGGTAATTAAAGTTGTATGATGAGATTATTTCTGATAGCAACTGTGGAAAGCTGGTTAATTCAAATTTATTTATAGTTTTTCCTTTATGCATTTTCCTTCCATGCAATGAACATGAGATAGTAGGGAGATAAATTGTTGATTATGTTTTTTTCTCACGTATTGTAGACAGTAGACTCATGGATGGTAATTCAACTAGTGGTACTAAGACTATTGGTTCTAGTTCTGCTTCATCTTGTCCTAGTCTTTTGGATACAACTATGCCTCTCATCGATAATGACAATGTTGAAAGTGTTGGTGTTGGTACTCAAAATTCTAGTTCAATTCTCCCACCAAAACCTAAAAAATCTATTTGATTGTGATGTTGCATTTGATTGTGACTTGACTTATGCTATTTAGATTACCTTTTTTAGTCTTTTTAAATTGTCTTGGGTGATACCCAAATTTGTAGTTGATTTGTATGATTGTTGGTGGGCTATTAGCACTACACAGAATGCTGCTGTGTATAATATGGTGCCTACATGCCTTTTTATGGCTTCAATGCTCCACAACATCAGCTTATATGTCAAAGGCATATGTATAAGATAATATAGATTAACCCTAAATCGATTAATTTAATTAAACGAGTTAGATCCCTCAACTTCAACATGCTAATTTCATATTGAATTTGCATTAAAATCGCAAATCGTGTAAAAAATTGGTTGTCTTTTTATCTTGGTTAGGTCTCAATCGTATCGAGACATGAATATAAGACTATAAATGAACCTTAACGTTGTCCATTTGATTATCCGTGTCAAATCTCTCAATCTTAACTCACTAATTTTATATTGGATTCATGTTGGATTTACAGGTGGCCAAAAAAATTATTATATGAACCTAGAAATACCCGCCAAAACCCCGAAGGCAAATTACCTTAACCATCAAAGGAAAGAGCTCACTTCACTCAAAAGCTAAGGCTTCTTCAATTCTGTCACAGAAAATGTCCACCCAAAAGCTTTCCAAAACCTTGAAAAAAAACCTCCCCTCAAACTCTGCTTCGCTATCAAACCATGAAATCGCCGAAAAGATATCTGAAACCCTTATCAGCTCGGGCCTTAAACCCCTCCAGACTGTACCATCCCTGCTCTCTAGTCTCAATTCCCACATAACTCACCTTGTTCTCTCAAACCCACATGTCCAACCCCATTCTTGCTTGAGTTTCTTCAACATTCTGCGAAGAAATGAATCTTTCACTTCTCAAAAACCTGATCTTCGAGCCCATGTAACCCTCATTTCTAGGCTATATGGGGCTCGAAAGTTTGCAGAAATGAAGAATATATTGAATTGTGTTGTGACCGACGATAATCTCCAATGCCCAGTTTCGATTATTGTTTCGTTGATTGAGGATGGGTGTAATGAGTCTAAATTTGTTGATAAATTGTGTGATATGCTAATGAGGGTTTACGCGGATAATAGAATGTTTGAAGAGGCTGTAGGGGTTTTTGATTATATGGAGAAGAATGGGTTTGAGATTGAGGAGCGGTCATGCTTTGTGCTTTTGCTTGCTTTCAAGAGGTGTGATCGGGTGGAGTCGTGTTTCGGGTTCTTTCGTCGAATGGTTGAGTCGGGCATTGAGATTACGGTTTATTCGATGACTAGTGTGATTGATGGGTTGTGTAAGAGAGGAGAGGTTGAAAGAGGTAGAGAATTGATGGGGGAAATGGTTGATAGAGGGATTAAACCAAATGTGATTACTTACAATACATTTGTAAATGCATATGTTGAAAGAAAGGATTTTGTGGGTGTTAATGAGATTTTGAGCTTGATGGAGAAGGATCAAGTGGCATACAATGTGGCAACTTACACAATTTTGATTGAATGCTATGCGAGCTCTGGCAAGATAGAAGAGGCCGAGAGATGCTTTGAGGAAATGAATAATAAGGGGATCAAAGCAGATGTTCATGTTTATACTTCAATTATCAGTTGGAATTGTAGATTAGGTAATATGAAAAGGGCATTTGCATTGTTTGATGAATTAACTGAGAGAGGCCTTGTTCCTAATGTTCACACTTATGGGGCTCTAATTAATAATGTATGCAAGGCTGGGCAGTTGGAGGCAGCAAAAATGTTGGTAAATGAGATGCAAAGCAAAGGACTTGACCTAAATCAAGTGATATTTAATACATTGATGGATGGTTATTGCAAAAGAGGGATGATAGATGAAGCTCTATGGCTTCAGGTCGTCATGGAAAAGAAAGGACTTGAGACTGATGTGTTTACTTATAGCATAATTGCTAGTGGGTTGTGTAAATTAAATCGGCATG
>NC_081548.1:25183540-25259537 GCF_901000735.1 Corylus avellana | reverse complement strand
AGAACAATGAAGAATCCCAATTTACAAGACCTCCTTAACTCTATGAAACAAAAACATTGTTAGAATGCATCCAAAGATAGAAATGGGATTTTTAGTGGTCATCATATTATTTGATTAGAAAAATAAGGACTTTGACTTGCATAGTTGCATATATGCTTAACTCTTCTGAGTTGCTCGAACATTATTAAACTTTATATTATCACAATTGAGCCAAAGATTAAAATAAAATAAAATAAAAAACAAAAAAAAAAAGCACCTTGACTTGCTTAGATGCTTGGCTTAGGTGAGTAGCCTCGACCATTTAACTATAATATATTACTGTTTTGTTCGAGATGGACTTTGATTTTTGTCCAAATGGTTCTGTCGTTTCATTGCAATGCTTTAATGATTATCTTTTTTATAATCTAGAGGAAATGTGGACCCTTAATTTATATGAAGATTGATGCATTGTCCCACTAATGATTTGGAATCTTCATTCCTTTTTTTTAATTCGAAGTTTCCTTCCCTGTAAAGCTACTAAGCTAGTCTCCTCTTAAATTAAAAAATCCCATTGATACTCATCGGTGGTTTACTTTGTTTTGTTTTGTTTTGTTTATTTTATTTTATTTTATATATTTTCAATAGCACCCACACAATGCTTTAAACGATATGCTATTATATTTATTTCCACTTATAGAAGAGGGATTGCATCTTACTTTTATTAGAAGCATCGTATTAAAATTTGATAGAGAAATTGATATTTTAAAGAGTCTTTCTCTTAAAGAAAAGATTAATATCTTATAGAATTTTATGAAACTATAATAGACTAATAAAGTACATTGTGACATTATGATGCATTAACAGTCCACTCTTATAAAACCTACATGTCCAAATAGAATTTGGGCAGTCCACCTACTTGCTCGAACACGATGGATACGTAAGTTCTATAAAAATTCTCATATTTGCTTTTCAGATTACTAACGAAGAAATGAGCAAATCGTTCAGATTCCGAATCGCCTAAATTTTAAGCCTTAACGAATGAAAAATCAATGTTGTGTGATTCTTTCATTTCCTCCCGGTTGATCTTGCATTCTTGATTCAAGCCTGTCAGGCGTGAAACCCTCAATCTCTAAAAGATTAGTATCAGATTGGTAAGATCTTGGGGAGCTGGGAACACCTTTAGGTTCTGATTTACTGGATAGCCGGTGCTTGTGGAGCAAATGCAGGGGTGATGTTCCTCGGCTTAGTGTGCTTTCTACACTCAAAAAACCTGAAAGACTATCTACTACTATTCCAGCTTTCCTCAGCTTCCTTCGATCCTTTGCAGCTTGCTGCCATTTCTTAAGTGCCTTTGCTGTTTGTTCCTCAAAGATTGTTTTCTTCATATGAGATCCCATCTAGGAATATGAATAGGAGTCAAAAACCTTGAGCTAGCATAAGATCTATGAAAACGTTAAAGGGCGAGTTTGGCCCTACAATTTCATAGGTCAAACGCACATATTTAAATAAAATTACAGAAAGTGTCTCATTTGAGAATGTGTTTAAAAAAATGATGATTTGAAAACGTGAAAGTACACAAATGAGTGTGTTTTTAAAGACAGAACCGATAATCCGTAATTTTACTCGTGTTACTAAGGCATAGAGAGGGAAGGTGATATAGCTGCATAGGATCAGAAGGGCTACTCCAAGGGAAACCCTCGTCAGTGCTGCAGGCAAGTTTTCTTTGAAGCATGGTGCATCCCAAACTCATACTGGGCATCTAATGTAACAACAATTATGCAAAGGAAAAACTCCTTTAGAAGTTTTTTTTTTTAATTTTATTCTGTTATTATCATAATTTATCAAATATAGGATAAAATAACATACACAAATCCACACAAAAATATGCCATTTGGAAAGCATTCTGCACATATGGCAAATTACTCTAGAGTTAAAGAGTATGTAATTATATAAAGCTCAACAAGCTACTGCAATAAATCGTCTACAAAATTTGCAATGAACATCATAAAGATATCTTCAACTAAACTGTACTACCAAGGACGGAAACGGGGCCGGAGAAGGCCATGGTCCCATGGATTATCATACCAAAAGTTATGCCTCCAGCAACCCCGTGTTCCGTGTTTGTGTACTACCATGTCATATATTATTAATTAATGTTGTCATTTGACATGTTATTTTGACTTTAATCTGTAATATTTATTTCCCTCCTCTGCAGAAAAAATCTGTTATTTCTATATTAACTATATACACAACATTATGGAGAGTTAGCAGACTTGAGAGCTCACCTGGAACAATGTAAAATGTATCAAAAAAAGAATCCACTGGGGTCTATTAAACCAAAAATACTTATTGCTTGGCTCCACCACTGGAGCTCCCTTAACAACCGTGGCTCGATCTTGAATTTCTTGAGCCATCTCTATAATAGTAACTTCAAGTTTCGTGCCCACCAATAGAAGTATCTGCACAAGAAAATATCATATGCAACACCTCAACACTTTGAATTGTGCCTAAAGAAATGTTAGACATCTCCAAATTATCTCACAATACTAACAAGGACACATTAACAAAGTGAGATAGTTGTGTGATTTGTAACATTACTCTTAATTATACAGAGACAAGAAACCGTATATGTCAAACCTTTATACCTCTTTTATTTTACTATGCTAATGTGACAAAGTATAATAGCTCAAAAATATTCAATAACAAATAGACATTGCCTCATTACCATAGGAAAATAAAAATATAATATTGTTCTATTATTAAGTCAACTAGTAGGAGGGATAGTTGAGCATCTCTTACAACTAGCGGTGCTAATGACAGCCAGGTGAGCGTGTACCATTCTGCACCAATGAAGTCAAAAAGAAATTTTCAATACCATGATTACCAAGACAAGAAATTTGTGTATGCATGCAGGACAAAATATGAGTGAAAAATGTATCAAAATGCAATTTTTTAATTAATATTCTGTTTATTTGTGCATCGTTTACGTAAGCAAATGGGCCATAGGTTTTAATTTTGAAATGTTTACCATAAAAACATTTCAAAATTGGGGGAGCTATGACTCTCAAGGCACCTCCATTTTAGGGGGTGTCAATCCTTGTTCATCTGTTAGTTTTTAGTTGTATTAAGACATAAAAATAAAAGGTTAATATTAATCTGACTCATTTAATTAAACCAGTAAGACCCGTCAATCATAATTTATAATTTTTGTATTGAGTTTATGTCGAGTTCACGAGTTATGTCAAAAATTGACAGCCTTAAATATCGTGTGTCGAGTTTGAGTCGTATTAAAATATGGGAATAAGGCTATATAGGTCAACGACAATCCGACATATTTAATTAAACAGGTCATACCCCTTAACCTTAATCTACTAATTTTGTATTGAGTTCATATCGGATTCGCAGATTATATCAAAAGTGTTAATAATCTTGATTCTATTTGTGTGTAAATAAGAGAGAGAGAGAGAGAGAGAGAGAAAGAGATTTACTGTAGACATTGAGAAGCAACAAGATGACCGCAAAAATCCATAGAGGAATACTGCAAAAATAGGAACAAAATATAAAAACAAAAATCTTTAGCACTAGACCCTATTGTTAAGGTAATTGTAGAAGGCATATTGGATTGAAAGATGGACCTGATTCCCACGACCATTTTAAAATCATCTTCCATGGATCTCTTAATATGCTTATGGAAATTGAATTTACTGTTTGAAGCGAAATGTGCCTGCACCATATATTAGACTTAATTGGCTTAATCTGGCATGCATACGAGCATATGAGACTAGAAAAATTGATCAATTTTTTTTTAGAAGGAAACAATCAATTTTTTACAGTAGCTTATAAAATATAAATTTTAAGATTTTTTTTACAAAAAAAAACTTTGGGAGACAGAAGCCCCGAGCAATAACTTTATCCACCTTCTTTTTTTTTTTTTTTTTTCTTCTTCTTCTTCTTTTTTTTTTTTTTTTTTAAATTGAATAAGGAAATAGTTATAGTGGATGATCTTTCCCATTTATAATCCGAATGGAAGAGAGAATAGAAGACCTTGTGATTCCACTTACATTGATAAATCCATGACGCATGGTCAAATAGTCCAACTTTGACACCGAACCAAAGAATTGCCAACAGAATGCCACCTGTAACAAACATTTCAAGTCAATAAAATTTTAAGGAAATAAGAAAATAAGGACAAAGGCAAAATGTTTTTTGTTTTATATTTTTTATTTTACATTCTCAAGATAATATATATTAACAAATTATTTAAAACACAAAATGCTCTTTAAATCACTAAAACAATTTTTACATTTATGTTACATTAAAACATTTATTCAAATAACAACAAAAAACACGTCCCAAAATACATTAAGAAACGTTAGTTTTCCTCGCGTGTTCTAAGAACAAGTACCAGTTTAACATATTAATTAAAGAAAAAATGTCCAAAAAATAATTAACAAGCAGGAAATAATTTAAAACATAGCTTAAAACAAAAAGAATAGAGCCCATTAGTAGGCCCTAGCCCACATGTGGTATCTTCAAGCTTACAATCCATATGATTCCAGGCTTGGTTGAGAAGCCAGAGTGACGCTTCACGAAGGATGTTTGATGAGTGAGCCTAAATCTTGCTGGGTTTGGAAGAAACAAAACAGAGACCCATCAGCCCATTTAATTTTGAGGAAAAAAAATAATAATAGTGAAAACAGAGGATGAGAACATTGAGAAGGAATCACCGTTGGTGAATTGATATTCCAATGACGATGTTTACAATTCCCAAGCTTTCCATTTATTCATCTGATCAACATCCACAAGCAAATCGTAAGAACTTCAATCACAAGAGAGAGATTGCAAGGTTTGATGGCATGTAACTCATTGGTTAGATTCTAAACATTAAAAATCAAATCATTTAACTTTTCTTTGATATATTGAAATTTTTATTTTTTTAAGTCTATATAATATAAAGAAAACAAAGAACACATAATAATTTTATCGCGTGAATTGGAAGAATTTGTCCATAATAAAATAATGAGACTTACTTTAGCTTGCGCCAGAGCCATGGTAAGGACGCTGTAGAGAACATGAAAAACAGCGAGGACGAATATGAATATATGCAGTTGGTGTAACCCGGATTGTGAAATCAGTGGCACTTTGTCCTAATTAGCAAAAAAAACTTGGGGTTAATTATAATTCATGAAAAATGCTAGACCTATAACTTGTTAACACTTGTCTGCATATGATTTGGGAGTGTTAAAAAATTCTTTTATGACTAATGTAGCTCTAAATATATGCTGACATGTGTCAACAAATTGTAAAAGTATTGTAGGTGTAACATTACTCTTTACACATTATCTTAAAATATAAACCATAAGTAATTGGAAAATGCTTGAGGTATTGCATCTTTTACTACAATTCTATTACAAACTCACGTGGCAATCTATATTGTATGAAAATGAGAACATGGTAAGTGTCATACGGATTGTCAATCAATCTGCAAGCATTGTAAATGTCATATGAACTATCATGTAATAATTCACATTTTAATAATTAATTTGGTAAATTGTCACGTAGCATGATAATTATGGTTTTAACGTCGTGTTTCAAAATAAGAGTTGGTGATTCTTACATATTGCGAGCAATGGTCAACTCCTGCAGGGCCTGCCAAGACTCGGCGCCATAATATACTTTCAGCATATGAAACTTCAATATGTTTCCTATAATCATGAATTTTACATGGAAGCATGGTGTCTCCAAGTTCAAAGGGGATGCATATCTTTGCTATAGATCTTGTACCCCCCGTAAGCAGTAGGGATATGAAACCTAATAGCATCAACTCTGCGGGACAAAACAAATGACAAGAATAATCAATCAAACAAACAATTACTTTGAAGTTTGAAGGGGGTGATATACATCTAACAATGCTAATGAGTTCCGTCAACTCTAACCCAATTTATTTAATTAAACGGATCAAACATCTCGACCCTAATCCACCAAGAGAAAGCACAGCATCTATAATTAAACGGGTCAAGATCCCTCAGCTCTGTCATTGCCCAAATCTTATGTAATAATATGACACATTGACACCAAGTGCAATGGGAGACTCCTACCAGCTTTAATTTTCTCCAAGGCTTCACTCATGGCCTTTCTTCCTGCGTTTCTGAAACCACTGTCATAACAGGAAAACAAAGTTAGCAGATGTTATGGATATATACCAACCTAGTACGACAGATTTATACAACCAAAAACATTACCTTTCCAATGGAATGAATTGCATGTTCTATTAACAAAGACAGAACCACAAATCCAGCACAAACAACCGCGATAGCCCATGTTGGTGTCTGCTGCAGAGACCTTTCTCCTGGAGCACTAGCAGCCATCGCTTCAAGCAATTAAAACTAGAGTAGAATCAAACGAGTTTGCATTTCGTAGGAAACAAGAGGGAGGATCTAAGCAAATATATAATGTAGGAAAATTAAGCTGCAGATGAGAGACACGATAAACTTGTCATATGCTTCATGTTTTTTTCTGCAGGGACCGAAACGGTTGGTAATCTTATGAATATTGCCGTTGCCCCGACAGACCGAATTAATATGTTGTATTATAAAATCAAGCCGGCTGTTGGAGCCAGAATTGAGATCTGCGCCGGTCAAAATACTCAGTTATGCATGGATTACGGTCATAATCTAAAGCCATGCTTGTGGATGTTTCTGCTTATTGTTTTTCTTAATTTGCGAAGGTGGTTGCCTTTGAAGACACCAAGCGAATAATGTTTGGTATAATTATCATTTAATTTGCCTTTGGCTAGAAGCTTGTGTATTACCATTGATATCTTGAAAGTCAAGTAACATTCTAAGAGCAAAAACATCCAAAAATAAGTATATAGTAATAAAACAAGACAAAGTTTTCCTTCAAAATTAATTTGGAGGAAATTTTTAATATAAACTAACATATGTCTTTAGTAAATACACATGTTAATTTAATAGCTTGGAATGAAAAAAATTTCTCATACTTAATTTGAAAGAAAACTTTATTGTAAAAATAGGTGATTAAGTTATGACTTTTAAAATTTAAGGGTTTTTACTTGAATTGGTCATAAAATTGATGTAATAGTCAATGTGACTATCAACTATCTACATTAATCAAATTTAATTACTTAGTGACGTAGTAAGTGTTACGTGAATATGAGAGTAATGGCATTATCATATTAATCACAATAAAAGTTGTAGCATCCCTAACAACATTCCAATGGAAATAATGAACTGTACTTTCATTTATATATTAGATATAACAAATTTTAAATTATTTAATTAAAAGAAATAATAAAAATTATTTTTTATCCCATCTTTCACCGATCTCCGTACAGTGAATCAATGAATTCATTATTGAATTTGTGTGATACTCGCATGAGTCCACAGATCTATTGAATTTATAAAAAGATAAATTTAAAAAATGATTGAGATAATGATGTGTAATATGTCATCTTAATTTAAGATAATTTTAGGAGTTATATCCTAATCAAAGGTGGCAATGTGTGGGAGTCCATTGGTAATCATAGGCTAGCAATTCATGTTGTCATTTTTCTCAACATTACTCAATTAAGATTTCCACCAAAAAGCATAGTAGTTATCGAACCCAGATAACACACCTGCTTGGTTTTTCTAAACCGTCTGAACGGTCTTTACCACACTCCCTCTCTCTCGCTCTCTCTAGCTCTCTCACTCACAGCGTGTTTTTGTTTTCAAACAATGGCTGCTATTTCGAGTTCGTTGATTTCGATGAGAAATCCTCAAGCCCAGTTATCTCCTGGTAATTTTTCTCTCACATTTTCTTTCTTTCATTTTTTTTTTTCTTGATATATGATTAGAATTAGGTCCTCTGTGTCTTTCTTGCTTGCGTTCTAGGACTCAATAAATCTGGCCGAAGGATCTGTTAGAGCGTTATTTCCATTTTTCGAATGTGATCATGTCTACTGTTCTCAGCTTTGGTGCTAATCATCAAGTCTGTCTTAGAGAGCTTTGATCTGGAAATCCGAGAGTTTCCCAGATGGCTTTTTGCGAAAAGCTTTGAAATTTAGTGTGGTTCTTGGCAAGCATGAGAGAAAGAAGGTAGTGGATACTTGTGGGCTTGAGCGTGTTGCTATGAGAGATGATAGGTTGACTTATATAATATCATTGTTATATGGGATACTGATCTTGCTCGTCCTAGAAAACCCCACTAGAATGTAGAACATTCGAAAGTAAATTTCATCAGAAATCAAAATCGGGTCTTGAAAGTTAAAGCTGCAGTCTTTGTTGGAGATTGGAACTTGGGCACTTGGACTTGTGTTTCAGAAATTTAACTCGGTTTTCTTTCAAGCTCTGAGATTCTTTAGGGTCTGCTTGGGGTGTTTAGGTTGGAATTTTATCCGACACCTGGGTTTTCACTTAATTTTGTAATGGTATCGCCTCCTCTATCACTAATCTTATGATACTCTTATCTCAGATACATAAACACACTTTAATGTTGGTATATTGTTGCTCTTTTTGTATCTTGTCATCGTAGGAAGCAGTAGTTCTTGAATTCTAGATGGCTGGCATACTTGACAGTTGGTAGAGGTTCATTTTACTAAACTATAAATTCATTCAACCTGATGTACAAGGTTTTATTTTGGATGTCTCTTTGCGGGAAATATTTGCATGTATGGTTGTTGCTTATGAAAGAACCACCTAGTATGTCTCTGGCTGTGGAGCAATGGTTCCCAGTTCCCACACTGAGCATGTTTTCTGTTATTGGTTTGACAGTACTGCTTACTTATCTATCCCTGTGAACTCTTTTCTAGGATCTACTCTGAAGCCATCGAACCAATTTGTTGGGAATGCAGCTCCCTCCAACTTGTTGCTTGGTACCAATCGTGTAGGGAAATTGCAACTTTGTACATCCAGAAGGCCGCTCATAGTTCAAGCTGGGTATAGGTATCATCTTTGCCATTACTTTGTAATCATAATTCTTTGCAGTCCTTCTCTGTGATTATGATATGCCAAGCGTGGTGCAAAAATGCATAATAGATTTTGTTTTTGTCAGTTTGAATTGAGTTGCTCAATCTATGACATGTTTACCTTCGAATTTATATGTTTCACACTTTATTTTATTTTGTTTTGGGTGGAGATGGGGCCGTATTGTATTATATATGACTAGAAATTCTAAATGCCATTATCCTGCTTATATTGTCTAATTACAGTGATCATGGAGGGCCAAGCAGTGCAAGCATCTTTGTAGGTGGCTTTGTTTTGGGAGGACTCATAGTTGGCACACTCGGTTGTGTATATGCACCTCAGGTCTAGTTCTTGTTAATTTACCTGTAATTAACTTTTCCTGCAAATGGTAGAAGCCAGTATACTGTGGGGTGTCCCTTAATACTTCTGGTCTCCATGTATTAAAAGATGCCACATGTTGATTCAATGAGTTATCTACTTTTAAATGATCATAAGAGTATTGTCTACATTCTTTAAATATCTAGTGGTGTAACATTGTGGAGATTCCCAGTGCAGCAATCTATGGGCTATGGGACCTTATGCTTCTCTTTGACCGTTGTATGTGGCAATCCTCGATTTCTTTTTCCTCACTACATTTCTAATTTATTTTCTTCTCCTACAGATCAGCAAAACACTAACTGGAGCTGACCGAAAGGATTTAATGAGGAAACTGCCCAAATTCATATATGACGAAGACAAAGCTTTGGAGGTGGAAAGTTGCTCTTGACTCCATCTGTCTATAATCAATTAGCAGGATAGATCTTTTCGAGGCCTTGTTGACTTGCTCCTAATTTATAATCATGTAAAATTGTTTTTTGTTGCTTTATTCATATTTCTTGCTCACACAGGTACTCTAGTGTTTTGCTGAAACGTGTTTACCCCATGTTCAGTTTTTCATATTTTTCTACTTATCAAAAAAAAGCTTTTCATATTTTTCCTCAGAAGCCAGCTGTTTATTTTAACTCAGAAATTCCTTGATGTGCTGTTGTTTCTGTTGACATTATTACTCTCTATGTTTATGTTTTGAAACATTCATGCATTATGAATGACCCTTTCTTTCTATAGAGAACACGGAAAGTACTGGCTGAGAAGATTGCACAGCTGAACTCCGCTATAGATGGCGTTTCAACTCAGCTCCGATCAGAAGAAGAGCCAAATGGTGTGGATGTGATCTCAGATGAAGTTGAAGCTGCCATATAATTGCTCTTGATTATGTCATGGACTAGCCTTATCTACCAGTAACTTCCAGATTAATAAATATTAGTTGAATTTCTTGTAACACCTTTTTCCCCCTATCAACAATCAGTTTAGTTGTTTCTTCAACATGGTGACTTTTTAGACTGGGTCTAGATATTTTGACAAATATTATTCTGGTGAATTGCTTGGAACTGGTGTCAAGTTCTATGCAATATTATTCTATACGTGTGTTCCATCCTGTGTATCAGCTGCTATTTCCATGACATAGTCTTGTTGATGGTAGCTTGTAATTGCTAAGGCCAAAGACCCTTAAGAGAAAATCATTGGATATCATCAGTTTATCCAAGAGGAAAAATGTTGGACATCCTGCATTTTGTTGTCACAATTTATCATGAGTTGGTTCCTGCCCTATTTTACCGTTTCATTTTCATTGGTTTCTAACAGGCTATATAGGTTCTTAAAGTGCCGTTCACAAAAAGAAGCAGGGATTACTTATAAATTGAAAACTATGCTAATTCTCCTATATAGTACTGAGGGAAATATGGATCTTGGAATTATTTGGGAGATCTCTTATCCGTGGTGGTGGTTCTTCACTCTCATTTATTACACTCATTTCACACCGGCTGAAGTGATATGTTTTAAGTAACTTTTTTTTTGTTATTTTAAATGGCTAACATGAAAAATCACTTAAAATACGTCAGGTCAGTCAGTGTGAAATAAGGAGAGAGCAGCATTACTCTTGCTAGAATGTGGCAAGCGGAGTCGATGTTTGAGTTGTTGCTTTATGTAAAGTAGATTGACTCATGTTGTAGAGACTTTTTAGTGTTCACAACCTTTCACGTTAAATTTGTGATGATATCTATTGGCAACTTGGTCCAGCACCTTGGGATTTTGATCCTAAATTTCTTATCCTCAACAGTACGAAATGAAACACAAAGTCGCCTAAACACAAGATTCCCTTTTTTCCTTTCCTTTTCTGTGGTGGGAAGCCATAATTTCATTTAAAGAGGCTAAATATGTCTCTAAGTAAGTAGCAATTTCTAATTCAATCCCTGCAACATTATTAATCTAATAGTATTTCTCTTAAATCAATATCTTAAATTTGTTGCTCGAATTACATGCAATTCAGGCAGTTCCTATTAAGAGGCAGATGCAGACATCAAATTTCAGGAATCCTGATCCATTTAACTTCTTTATAAAGGAAAAGGTTTAAGAACATCAGACTGCCTATGATTTTCTTCCTAAAGTAAATGACACAGATATTCCGCTTTGAATTGAAGGTTCTCCACCATCAGCCATGATTTCTTAACAGCCAGAAATATGCTAATAAAGATCTAATGGATGGTACACATCGTCCCTTTGAGAAGATGAAAGGGCATTGCTGGAAGAAATTAATGGGTGACCAATCTGTGGTTCAGATTATGAAGTTGGAGTCACCACAGTATCTTATCTCATATATCTTCATGTACCATTCTCACCACACGTTCCTTTAACTCACTTGCAACCATATTTTTTTATAATAATAAAAAAAAATCAACGATGACTATGTGTATGAAATTTAATATATTAACTGAACAAACGAATTCAACTGTATAAATACCGAGGAAGTAGCTCACTTTAGCTTTAGTTGCAGCCATGGCCAGCCACGCAGCTCTAGCTTCTTCAAGGATACCAACCAGCACAAGGCTTCCTTCCAAGAGCTCCAATTCTTTCCCTACCCAATGCTCTGCTAAGGTCATGCATAAAGTTCATGTAAGAAGATGTTTTTGAAGCCTTTTGGGTTTTCTAAGGTTCTCAATTCATTTTGGTTGTGCAGAGGCTGGAAGTGGCTGAGTTTTCTGGGCTTAGAGCCAGTAGCTGTGTGACCTACGCCAAGAATGCTAGAGAGGCATCCTTCTTTGATGTCGTGGCTACCCAACTTACTCCCAAGGTGATCTTATTATTACTCTTAATTTCTTGTATATATACACATACACCCACACACACACACACAAAAATACCTTAGATTTGATTCAGCAATCCATTGATGACTCAAACTTTGCTAAAAAGAGAAAAGAAGAAAAAAACTTCCACTCTTAAAAGCTTGGGGAAGCTTTTATTGAGCTTTTCCAAACAATCTTGTGCCAAGTTTGGGTAAAAAACAAAACCCAGTTGAGCCAAAGGACAGGCTGCTTGACTTGCGGCTTATCCAAACAATCTTGTCCCAAGTTCATGTAGCTTGCTTTGTTTTTTAACCAGCTTAATTAGTCCCACCTTGTAATCTGCAAAATTAACATATTTCACAAGCTTAGAGACCTATCAGGCGCTGTAAGTAGCTTAAGACCTTTACTCATGGGATCTATATAGAGGGTGATGATTATTTATTTATTCCCTGGATAAACTCACTTACTAATTTGTCACATTGAACATATTCTTGAAATCAGACAACAGGATCAGCCCCAGTCAGGGGAGAAACGGTGGCGAAACTGAAGGTGGCAATCAATGGATTTGGACGCATTGGCAGGAACTTCCTCCGATGCTGGCATGGCCGCAAAAATTCACCCCTAGATGTCATCGTTGTCAACGACAGTGGTGGTGTCAAGAATGTAAGATAATTTACTTATAAATTCTGAATGCCATGGCTTTTGGGGAATAAACTTTTTTAATTATATTAATCCAAGTTTCATTTATCATTGCATATATATGCAGGCTTCACACCTGCTAAAATATGATTCTATGCTGGGAACTTTCAAAGCAGATGTGAAAATACTAGACAATGAAACCATCACCGTTGATGGTAAGCCCATCAAGGTTGTTTCTAGCAGGGACCCTCTCAAGCTCCCTTGGGCTGAGCTTGGCATCGACATTGTTATTGAGGTAAAAGATATCATAAAATTTTCTCCCAAGTTGGCTCAGTTTTTGACAGACCTTGTAAGATTATTGAATGATTTGTTGTTCTACAGGGTACAGGAGTGTTTGTAGACGGCCCCGGTGCTGGGAAACACATCCAAGCTGGTGCCAAGAAAGTCATCATCACTGCTCCTGCAAAAGGTGCAGACATTCCAACCTATGTTCTTGGGGTAAATGAAAAGGATTACGGCCACGAGGTTGCTAACATTGTAAGGTCAGTGTTTCTACATAGTCTCTATCATGCTGCTTGAGCTATTTGATTTTTTTATGTCAACTCTTATAGTGAAATATTCTAAACGCTGGTCAATTTTTATTTTTTATTTTTATTTTTCCTTCTGCAGCAATGCTTCTTGCACCACAAACTGTCTGGCTCCTTTTGTGAAGGTCATCGACGAAGAATTCGGTAAGGGTTGATAGGTCTTAGTCAAAGTCAATAAAGATAAATTGATAATCTTCACTTGGGGTGGGAGTAACCATAATACAAATCTCCACTTAGGGCGGGAGAAATTAATACCACAATACAAACACTTTCTTCTCTACCTTTCCTATTCTAATGACACACATATATATACACTTAATACAACGACGGTTACTACTTTTACTAAAGAAAACTACCCACAATCTAAGTAAACTACTCACTACCCATGTTAACAAATATTGACATTAAAGGATAAAGTTAACAATTGAAGCTAAGAACTACTACCCACGTCTTATCCCATGCTGAATTGAGGATGAGGTAGATGTTGAGTCCTATGAGACACTATCAAGGGTTCATAAAATTTGGGAGCATAAATCTAATAAGGTCCTTATGCTTCAATTTGCTTCCAGCATTAGAGAAGATTTTGTGAAAATTCATAATCTTAAACACTGCCCCATTTTGCAGGCATTGTCAAGGGGACCATGACAACTACTCATTCTTACACAGGAGACCAGGTAGACAATCAAACAGAATTCTTCTTCTCTCCTATCCTATTCTTAGTGTTATAATGATTTCAACCAAAGGTACTTACAGAGCCTACATTGTCTACTTTCAGAGGCTCTTGGATGCTTCACACCGGGACTTGAGGCGAGCCAGGGCTGCAGCACTGAACATAGTCCCAACAAGCACTGGTGCAGCCAAGGCCGTGTCTTTGGTGCTACCCCAGCTCAAGGGCAAGCTCAATGGCATTGCACTCCGTGTGCCTACACCTAACGTGTCAGTTGTTGACCTTGTTGTGAACGTTGCGAAGAAGGGTATTTCAGCTGAAGATGTCAATGCAGCCTTCAGAAAAGCAGCTGACGGGCCTCTGAAGGGCATTTTGGCTGTGTGTGATGTCCCTCTTGTTTCAGTTGACTTCCGGTGCACTGATGTTTCTTCCACCATTGACTCTTCATTAACCATGGTCATGGGCGATGACATGCTCAAGGTGGTTGCTTGGTATGACAATGAATGGGGATACAGGTGAGGATACTGAATCACATTGTTTTATGAGCCCTTTAGAAACACGATCCAGCTGTAGGAACTGTGTATCGGTTGAGTGAAGGCTCAACTTCCGCTCTCATGGTATTAACCAAACAAGTAGACCAATTGACTACCCTTGTGGGCTATAACTAGCTTAGTATTTAGTTACAAGTTAATTTACAGAAGATGATTTGGTTCAATGTTCTTTTGATTATGTCCTAACAATTGTGTGGTCTTGTTTTGCAGCCAAAGGGTTGTTGATTTGGCTCATTTGGTAGCAAGCAAATGGCCAGGTTCACCTGCAGCAGGAAGCGGAGACCCATTAGAGGACTTCTGCGAGACAAACCCATCTGATGAAGAATGCAAAGTTTATGAAGCTTAGATGATTACGTACATATTTTTGGCTGATTGTCTAGGGCCAATGTTTTTCAGTGTTCATTATCACCAAATGTTTATGTTGTAATGAAGGTTGAGGGAGAGGAACAATTTTATCACATGCATCAAGTTCTTCGTCTGATTTTATATTTCTAAAAATGGTCTATTAAATGAGACAAAAATATAGATATAGAAATGGTCTATATAACATATTAAACAAAAAAAATTATTCGAGGCAATTTTAACCCTAACTAATCATAAAAATACCTAACTTCTACTTGAGATCAAGTTTTCATTAGGATCTTATACGGATCAAGATTTTCTATAATTGCGGATTTCTTGTAATTGTTTATTTTCAATAATCAAATAGGCAATTGTGAGAGACCCTCAATAAGACTCAATTATTTAAATAGACGCTCGAATAAGAAGACATCCTATTCGAACAAATAGACCGCTTAAAACCTCTTTCAATCTTCTAGCATTTCGTACAAAAGAATTGCATGACATCCGTTCAAATCTCATACGCATATGCTCAATACTTTTTTTCCTATAACACATTCTAATAATTAATAGCACTATAAATAACTTTAGAATATTAATAATTAATAAATATGAGAGAATACAGAATACTAAGTCTAGGAATAAAATTGGTTCTAAAAAAAAAAAAAAAAAAAAGGAAGTTCTCAAAAGAATCCTCCTAGGGCAGTTAAGCTTATAAGTTTCTTATAAAGCTAAGTGGCAATCTATTATCTTTGTCAAGTATTAGCAAAAATGTGGACCGGTGCTTTACATTCTCAAAATGGAATATTCTTCTAATTTTCCCACGCCTTTCCGTAGCGGATCAAAACCGCGAAAGATAGATTTCCTAATCCTCGCCAAAATTTAGAAATCCTAATTGCCCAAATCGCATTATCACATGTCCTGCCATAAATCTCGGAACTTGAAGCCCTAAATCATTCCGACACTTACCATTTCCTGTCCAAATCGACGATCTCAGGAATGAGACGTGCTTTGATCTTTGCTCTGCTCTTGGCGTTGATATTATCTTCAACAATTAGCTGTCTCTCCAGCTCGGCTATCACCGGCCCATCCCTCAAGGGTTTCAACCTGTTCAACTCTCTCTTGCCTCCCACGCCGTAAGTAGTAATTTTGCTATAAATTTATGCATTACGTTCACTCAGGGACATAAAATTAGGTTTTTATATATACATATATGGTTTAGGGTTTAGTTTTCTAATTGTATTTTTTTATGTTTTTGGTCTTTGATTGCAGTAAACGTGAGATAGTAGTAGTGGCTGATTTGGATGGAAAAGTGTATTTAGTGGACACTGGTTCAAGGAAAATTCTGTGGTCATTCGAGTCCGGCAGGCCGATTTACTCTTCGTACCAGGAATTCCGTAGCCGTGACAATGATAAAAGTAATGCCTCTGAATCAGATAATGACGCCTATATTGATTGCGGTGAGGATTTGGCGCTTTATGCTCATAGCAAGAGATTAGGGAAAGTGGTACGTAAACTCGTTTTTGCATATGATTATTTCCTATAATTTTGCAGTAGTGTATGTTCAAACGTTTCAATTGTCAGTGTTAGTATTTGAAAGATGCTATGGAAGAATGGAATGATTGCCCCGCCTAGCGGTGGCTCTTTTCATGTTAAGTGAAAGTATGCTTTTTTTGTTCCAGCATGGTTGAGTTGTTGATGCATAATAATGTCTTTGCATTCCAGAAACTTGAACAGAGTCCTGAAGAATATATCAGAAATGCTCCTTATGTATCAGAGGATGGAGGAATTACATTAGGATCAAAGAAAACGACTGTGTTTCTTGTCGATGCCAAGTCGGGTAAAGTAGTTCATACTTATAAGTTGGATGACTCTCCTTCTAAATCAGGTGTTCAAGGTGCTGAAGAAAGCCCTGTTTTATTGGTTGAAGATGCTGAGGGATTGGTAGATTCTGATGCTTTGAACTTGGAAACAGTTGAGCAGCCACTTTACATTAAGAGGATAGATTATGTACTGCAGCATTATTCCCCAGACAATGGCAAAGTTTTGTGGAATGTGGCATTTGCTAAATTTGATGCTGCTTTTCGGTATAGAAAAATTGAAAGTTCTTTTGGTGGGATTTATCATAAATCAAGCCATGTGCTTGACCAAGAGTACGTGGATGATGTCCACTCGCAATTGTTTTATCAGTCAGGGCCTACTGTCGTCCAAATTCGTGATCATAGGTTGGTAGAATCTCTTTCTTTATTTGATAGACTACTACATGGTCATTCTGGAGGGAGGCCACTCTCTCTGCCTGCTCCTAGTCACAAGTTTTCTTCAGGGGCTGATGACCAATTACTGCTGGCTCCTCCCAACACTGAAGGCAGACAAATGCTTAGTTTGCCCGCCCCCGAGAATGAGACCTCTGGTATCTTGGTTGTGGATGCCAATGAAATGAAAGTTTCAAGCACATTTGCTGAAATCCTGGCAAAGTTTCATATAAGGTCTCTTATCTCTTTTCTTCTGGCTCTTTTGTCCATTATGGGCTTTGTTTTCTACCGCCATAGAGCATTAGCAGAGCAGCTTAAGCTGAATAAGCATGAAGATGAACTCAAAGTACAAGCTGGGGCTCCCAAAAGGAAGAGAACTCGGAGATTAGGAAACAATAAGAAAAGTGCCAATAATCAGGAAATGCCAAAAGATAATGCACATGAGAATAATGATGGAAAGACTAAAGGGGCTCCAAACATTGAGGGAAGTGAACAGAAACCACTGGTAACATTTACTGATCTTGTAGATACTGATGTAGATGGACGTAGGATTGGTAAGTTAGTCGTTTCTTACAAAGAAATTGCTAAGGGAAGCAATGGTACTATTGTACTTGAGGGAATTTATGATGGTCGTCCAGCAGCTGTTAAACGTCTTGTGCGAGCCCATCATGATGTGGCTTTGAAAGAGATTCAGAATCTTATTGCTTCCGACCATCATCCGAATATTGTTCGTTGGTATGGGGTGGAGTATGACCAAGATTTTGTTTATCTTGCTTTGGAACGTTGTGCTTGTAACTTAAATGACTTGATCTTCATATGCTCTGAAATTTTTCAAAGTCAAATAATTACAAAGGATCAGGATTCTAACTTCTTGAATGAGTATACTGTTCGATTACAGTCAATTAAGGAAATTAACAAGGATGTTGAATTGTGGAAGAAGAATGGACACCCTACTCCCCATTTGCTAAAATTGATGAGGTTAGTTTAATGTCTGCCCATACCTGACCTTTTTTCTCTCAAATTTTTCTATGTTTGTAAAGTGGTTAAATTTTTTGTAGCAATCTTTCAATACACTAGCCATTAAACAGAGGTGGAGGTTTATACTTTACAATGTGAATAAATTTTCATTAAATATGGTACTTCAATTTTTTGCTTGTGTTTCTGCTATGGTTGTTGTGCAAGGTAGGGTTTCTACCAATATGAAGTTCTAATATAATTTGGTGAAGACTTCCTTTGTATTCATGGTAAAAAAATCAGCCTCAGAAGAAAATGGTGGCACATTGAATTACATTATATTCAATCACAATTTGCTGTCTCCATTAACATTTTGCAATTCGTAAACAATACCTGCATTTGACCATACTCCAATGTCTAGTTTTCAGTTAGCGGGCCCCTCTTGCTCTCATTCAAAATATTTCTATATGGTTATTTCTATGCTTGAAGTGGCATAATTTTATTATCAATGATGACTTCCAGTATGTTAGGTTGGGCTGTGATTGAAGCAACTTCATGAAAGCAATGTTTCTCTTTTAACATATCTAATAAAATTATTGTAGGGTTGATGAAGTCTTAATGAGAAACAAAGATTAACAAGTCTCTGATGAAAGTTGCTGTGACTGACTTTGTATTACTCTCAAATTTCCCAAAATTGCTTTGCTGTCTATGTAATAGGGTTTTGCTATGACCAGTGGTGGACCCCAAGAGTTTATGCTATTTTTTATTTATTTTTTTTTTTTTTGGGAGGGGGAGAATCAAAATTATGATGATAAGATATTCTTTTATTCTTTTTACTGCTGCTATTTTGCAATATACAGTAGTAAAAAAAATCTATGAAACACAATTCAAGATGCAGATAAAGTATTTCATAACCCATTAGATGTATAATAAAATGTATTTTAAAAGTTGTCAAATATGTGCCAAGATTAGAAAAAGATTGGCTATTTTTAATCAATTATCATGTAGGTATTACTTATAAAAGAAAATTATCATGTAGATAATATGTATGTACAAAATAAGTATCTCTAATAGGTTCTTGGTGATGATAATAATAATATTTAATGACCATTTTCCTCCATTTTTAGAGGATTGGGAGGGACTATACAACTGAATATGATACTGGAATGATGAACTGTAATAGGACTGTTAGAGCGGTTAGTTCTTAAAAGAATATCACCTTTGGTGTCTATTTCCTGAAAAAATATGTGAGACCCACCAGAGACTATAGAGAGAACTTTATAGTAAGGTTTGACATCTTTATTTATTATGTCAGAAATTTACTTTGCTTTAAATTGGAATTTTAATTGAGTGGTTTATGTGGATGATGGTCGTTACTTGTAATTTCTGCTTGCTTCACAAGAGCATTCTCTTTCCAAATATGTTTTTCTCCTTGGACACATAAGATACTTTTATTCATTATAATTATTTCTCCTTTATTAAATCAGAGTTGAATAAATTACATGAGAAACTGCCCAGAATTTGACAGAGTACTCATTTGTGCAGAGATGTGGTTTATGGGCTTGCCCATTTGCATGAGCTTGGAATTATACATAGGGACCTAAAGCCTCAAAATGTTTTAATAACAAAAGAGAGATCGGTGTGTGCAAAGCTTTCAGATATGGGTATTAGCAAACGCCTTAGTGGGGACATGTCTTCTCTAACCCAGCATGCTACCGGTAGGTTTAATTGGTCATATTTTTTTCGAATTTGAAGTATACATATGCATGATATGGTTGTTTAGGACCTTAGGTCTACGATTAGGCAAATGTTGTGAATCAAGAAAAATACAAATTTCCTGATGATTTAATCAATTGGCTTTCTTATGGAGTTTTATGCAAGTTCAGCAGTGCAGGCTTAGAATTTTATTGTATTTTCTGTCTGATTTCTCTATTTTGTTAACTGTAGGTTGTGGGAGTTCAGGTTGGCGAGCACCTGAACAACTTCTCCATGGCCGCCAAACACGTGCTGTGGATATTTTCAGTTTAGGCTGTGTTCTGTTTTTCTGTGCCACTGGGGGTAAACACCCTTTTGGTGAGAGTATTGAACGTGATGTTAACATTGTGAACAACCGCAAAGACCTATTCTTGGTAGAGAATATACCAGAAGCTTTAGATCT
Organism: Corylus avellana; assembly: GCF_901000735.1. Classification (NCBI taxonomy): domain Eukaryota; kingdom Viridiplantae; phylum Streptophyta; class Magnoliopsida; order Fagales; family Betulaceae; genus Corylus; species Corylus avellana. Next base: position 25,239,290 of record NC_081548.1, on the reverse strand, counting down.
TTTCTCTCATCTCTTGGATCCCAACCCGGATATGAGGTAAGGCTTTATCTTTGCACTTCTAACTTTGAAAGCTTTAGAGCTTCTTCTCTAGCCATAGATTTGTTTATCAGCAGTCCTCCGTTTAGACATTGCTCTCTCTCTCTCTCTCACACACACACTATCTTGCCAGTAGGAAATATGTTGGTAGTTCAGTGAAGCAATAAGTTTTTGGCATCCTCTGGTTGTATATTTGAAGTGTAGTCCAAGAGGCTGCTTTACTGATTTGCTGTGTGTATTAGTAATACCTATTAACTTGCTTCCAATTGCTAAATGCTACAATATTTGATATCACTGAATTTGAATAGTATCTTTCATTCCTTATACAATGAAATGGCCATGATATATATTGTAGGCCAAAGGCTATGGACGTGTGGCATCACCCCCTGTTCTGGGATTCTGCGACAAGACTGTCATTTCTTCGAGATGTTAGTGATCGGGTTGAATTGGAAGACAGGGAAAGTGAATCTGAGCTCCTAAATGCATTAGAAAGCACTGCGGCAGTGGCACTGAATGGGAAATGGGATGAAAAGTTGGAAACTGCATTTATCAATAACATTGGCCGCTACAGGCGATATAAGTTTGACTGCATCCGCGACTTACTGCGGGTCATACGAAACAAATTAAACCATTACAGGGAGCTGCCTCAAGACATTCAGGAAATATTGGGGCCAATTCCTGAGGGATTTGATGAATATTTTTCAAGTCGATTTCCAAGACTCTTAATTGAGGTTTATAATATAATATATATGTACTGTAAAGAGGAGGAAGTTTTTCGTAAATATATAAACAGCAATTTAATTTAACTAACCCCCTGCTCCACTGTTGTTCCTTCCCAACTGTTGTATACTTGAAATGTAAACTTTCTACAATTGTGCGAATAAAAATTTATATCATAAAAAGTTATATATATATATATATATATATATATATATATATATATATATTATTGGACTTATCTATCTAAACAGATGATCGGACTGCTTGAGATGTTCTTGGACAAATGGGCCTTTTAAGAGCTAGGAATTCAAAAGCAAAATTGTTGAGAATTTTTATCAGTAGCTAAATCTATTTGTTTAGGGCACAACCTCTCAATCTGGAGGAAGTGGATATACTTTTGAATCGAAATGCCAAAATGCTTCCTGGCTGTGCCATGTGAACTCTTTAAATTTCAAAACATACTTTTCTGAGTAGGACCCAAAACCTGTATCAAGCTCAAATTTCCTTCAAACTTTCAAACCTAGTAGACTTTTCTTCCAGATGTCCAATAATTATGTCTGCATTCTGAACGTGGTGGCATCTGTTAGAAAAGAAACATGTCTCCAGAGTTATTTTACCACTAATAATCAATACAGTGCAAACTTCTGTGTCACTTTATGGCACACTGGCATGCAATCAGATTTTTCTTTAACTTCATTCTCACTGTGGTCAGATTAGAAAATTTTATTTTAAAAAAAAAAATGTGTTTCTAATGTATTAAAAGACACATGATAATTTTATACACTACAGTTGAAAAAAAAAAAAAAAAAAAAAAAAACTAATTTAAAGAAAATAGCATTTCTATAATAATAATAAAAAAAAATTAAAAAAGAAAAAGAAAAAAGGACGGTCCATCCACACAAGTCTTGTATGAGAAACAGTCAAACTCATGCATTTGGGGAGCTCTGTGTGAAAAAAAAAAAAAAAAAAAAGATTCCTGACCATTGTACTGGCCTCTTTGACTGTTTCTGTTAATAATGCCGCGTTTTTTTGTTTTGTTTTTTTTCATTTTTCATTTTTGTTTATATATATATATTGGATAAGATCGTTGTTTATCAAAGATAATTTGGATTAACTTAATTGACTCTAAACACCAACCCCAGAACACAATGCACAAAGCCCATGTAAAACTATAAAAGATTCCTCATATTTTATAAATCAAGTTCTGAACTCCACGCTGTTGGGTTGAGTAGTGATTTGGGGTTTCTCACAAAGTTCCAAAAAAATAACAAAGATTCAAGTTTCAATGCCCTTAAGGTTTGAGTCATAATCCTACAAACTTCATTTTTTTCACCTAATTATTGGATGGATAGAGTTTTCTTTCCATCTTAGTTAAAAAAAAAAATCTTTTAAGTCTGTTTATTAAATTCTCATATTAATTTAATTGACCAAATTTGATTAAAAAAAATTAAGATTAAGAAACTCTAAACCGGAACACTAATTATACTTGGGAGAACTAAACGCCGGACAATGTTTGTTTGAGACGCGTATTATTTTCTGTCGTCTTCTTTTTGTGGCCCACATACCAAGGCAATCATCAGGCGTAGCACTCACATAGTCGCATGGCCGATGGCCCACTACTTGCCTTTTGATCTGGATTTTGAATCAGACGGACCCGAAAACTGTTGCTCCTTGACTTTACCCTCAACCTCAAACTACCGTATCATTTGCACTTATATTTATGAACCATGATTCATTGTAATTAGTTTTTCTTTCATAAAATCATGGCAAGAAACATTAAGACATATATATATATATCCGGATAAAATCAAACATGTAATTCCCAAAAAACCACTTGCATTAATCTTCATCTCAAATATTGGTACATATATCCCCACCTTTCCTAATAATCTCCAGTACCATCGTTTCAAACTACAGCCATGGCTAAAACCCACCTCCTTCCTCTCCTCCTCCTCCTTCTGCTCAAGCCATTGCCAAATGTTTATGGCGTTGGCATAAACTATGGCACCCTCGGCAACAACCTTCCATCACCCAAGAAAGTAGCCCAGCTCCTCCAGTCCACTCTCATCGACAAGGTCAAGATCTACGACTCCAACCCAGACATCCTCCAAGCCTTTTCCAACACCGGGATCGACCTCATCGTCGCCGTCGAGAACTCCCACGTAGCCAACGTCAGCTCCGACGTTTCCGCCGCCGACGAGTGGCTCGCCTCCCGCGTCGTCCCCTTCATTCCCGCCACTTCCGTCGTAGCCATTTGCATAGGGAACGAGTACTTGACCACAGACGATGACAAGCTCGAGCCTAACGCGTTGGTTCAAGCCATGCAGAACATGCACTCAGCGCTTGTATCCCGTGGGCTCGACCGTAAGATGAAGGTCACGACGCCGCATAGCATGGCTGTTCTTGCTTCTTCGTTTCCTCCCTCTGCTTCAACTTTCGCCTTGAACCTTATGCCGACGATGACAGCCATTGCCGGCTTCCTAGCTGACACCGGAGCACCGTTTATGGTCAATGCCTATCCATATTTTGCGTACCGAGCCAACCCCAGCACAGTCAGTTTGGAGTATGCATTGCTAGGAAATGACACCCACGGCGTCCATGACCCAAAAGGGTATTCGTATACCAACATGTTGGATGCACAAATTGACGCTATCAGGTTGTTAAATTTAATAATTTAATTTATATTTTAAAATTTATTTAAATAGATGAATTTCATCATTTAATTTATGTTTTAACACAGGTCGGCGATCAATGCTCTGGGGTTTGGAAACCGGAGAATCGAGATAACAGTATCGGAGTCGGGGTGGCCATCGAAGGGGGGCTCCGGTGATACAGCGGCTACTCCACAAAACGCAAAGACTTACAACTCTAGGTTGATTGAACGTGCGCAGTCGTATAAAGGGACACCCATGAAGCCGAAAGATAAGGTTGAGATATTTGTGTTTGCTCTGTTCAATGAAAACAAAAAAGAAGGGGATGCGAGCGAGAGAAATTTTGGGATTTTCAATGGGGATGGGTCTAAGGTATATGATGTGGATTTGAGCTGCCAGTTTTGCAGCAATGGAGGGACAGTTGGGTTTAGTGAGAAAGTCTCCGGTGGATATAGGGGTCCGTCGGTCTGGTGCGTGGCCAAGCCGCATGCTGATGAGAAGGTGCTTCAAGCTGTGTTGGATTTCTGCTGTGGACCTGGTGGGGTGGACTGCAGGGAGGTTTATGAGAGTGGGGATTGTTTCCAGCCTGACAAGCTTATTGCACATGCATCATATGCCATGAATGCTTATTATCAGATGCATGGGAGGAACTATTGGAACTGTGATTTCAAGGGCACTGGCCTTGTTACCTTCGGTGATCCAAGTAAGAATACAGACCACATTTTCTCCCACTTACATTTTGTTTTTTCTTTCATGTTATTCTTAATTAATTACTCTCGAATTCCCCCAAGTTTTGACCTCCAAAATACCCTTTTTACTATAAAATCTATACAAACTGACACATATGCTTACTGTTTTTTCGGTTTGTTTTATTACTGATTGATTAGGTTATGGAAGATGCCGGTATCCTCAACAGTGATGCATGACTAAAAGAATGACGACAGAGGTCTCAATGTGGTTGACAGCTCTTGTATTGTTTGTTGCTACTATAAGTAAATGTGAAATATGTTCAGTACTGAGGAACAATGATTTGATTTGATTTGGTCACCACCGAACTTCAAAAGATGGGATGCTATTGTGAGGGGTTTTGAATATTTTGTAGGTTTGTCTGAAAAAGGGTAGGGGATAAGAAAAGGTATTTTCATTGGGAGAAGATAAAGATCGATGCACATGGTTAAAGTTGAGCATAAAAAACCTCCCCACAATCAAAGGCTTTTTTGTTTGAAAAGTTATCCCTCTTTAAGGGATGGAAATTGGAATTGGGGTGTTGAGTTTCAAGTATTTTTCATATATAATTGCAATATGTGCCATCCGCAATTTTAAGTGAGAGGACATTTGAGCATACTGGTGTTTGGATAGTCTGAACAAGGTGAGGCTCGGGTGCTTAAACTGCAACGTTCAATTTTATATTATACTAATGACAATACCAAGGTGTTTTTTGAAAGAGAAAGATTGAACACCATCATAATTCAACGCAGATTCGACACCATGATCAAATGCACCATGAAAATTTACAGAGAGAAGAGACATACCCTGTAGCAAGCAAGCTCTGGCATTTCTACATTCTAACTGAATTTAATACATTTTCTACATGAATCTTCTAGTATTATTAATTCAACAATTCAAACTTCAGTTGTGAGCAGGAATATTTTCAATTTTGTGGAAAGTAAATTTGATGCCAAATCCAATAGTTAGGACCATCCAAACACAACACCTCAAAGGAAAGGCATAAATAAAGAACTAGAAATTAAAGAGGAATGTACAATGGCCTAGGGCATTTGAATATCTATTGCAACATAGGCCGTGGGTGTGTGTGCATATGTAAAATGTCTCTGACTGTACATATCCACTTATCTATGGGTCGCAAAATTAATACACACAAAACTTACAACTCTTCTCAAAATCAAGAACACAATCAAGGATTTAAGGCAAAATAGAAGAAAACTCAATCTTTTAAGTGTCTTTTAAAAAAATAATAAAAATATGTGGCCTAAGCCGTCGTTAGTGGGTTTTATAGAGAAAAACAAGTCCAAACCTAAAAAAGCAAAATAAAACGAAACGGCCGAGTTGTGTTCAAACAGATAGAAGAAAAAAGTCACGTTTGAATGGAACCTCGCGATGAAGTCTCGCAGTTAAACGAGCTTCAACCGAACGTGTAAGGTTGTTGAAAATTGTAGCACTTAGTCGGACGGACGTCGATCGTCACTTGACCGAGCATCTCGGTAAGTCCCTACAGTTGAACGGGGTCAACAGGCCATTGACCATGCAACACATATACAACACACAGTCAGGAGCACGATATATTGTAGATAGATCTAGGACCAAAAATGAAAAAGTAATATGAAGCATATTTCAACGTCAGCTTCACATTTGGCATTGAAATCCATTGACATGTATAAAACAGGATCTTGGAATACAAAATGCTTCCAGCACATATTCCTACAAAATAAAGTCTTTTTCTTTTTTTTTTTAAAGACAAAATAACCGATACAAGCGCATATAAACAGTTATAATCTAAATTACATTTTTTTTTTTTTTTGATAGGTAGTTATAATCTAAATTACTGACATGTAAAGTTACTATTAAGGATGATAAAACAGATGAGTTAACTGCCTGAGTTGATGTTGATGCCAGCAGTCACTTTAATTTGTTTATCTCCTGGGATTACTCTCCAACTCCTTATCAGTGTCGGATAATGATCTTTCCACTTTCCTTCTTTTATTTCCACTATTTGAGTGGTCTGACTTCTCGTCCATCAATGATATCAATCTCCGAACACGCCCAGAAATTGAGTGACGTGAAACAGGTGAAACAGATTCTGAAGGGGCAGCACGGCATAACTTCGGCATAATCTGCACGAAATATATGAAGAGTGCAATGAAGCAAGCTATCCCACAAATAAGGAAGAGGCCCCAGAAGCTTTTAAGCTGAAGCTGATCCGACTCAATTTCAGTAGTCTCTAAACTGCAAGCACTTCGCATCAGCCACTTATCACGGATCCGCTGGAGATCACCATTCTCAGACAGTTGTAGAATCGCAGTTGACATGTCAACTGCTAAGGGAGAGTCCCGTGGAAATGCCTATCATGTGAAGGACAATAAAAGGGGTTAAAAAAAAGAACAATAAAATGTCAAACTTATTTGTCATTTACAATAGGCTAAAGTCTACAAAGAGATTTACTAAAGTACATCCATCTTTAATCAAGTAAATAACACATATCAGCAACCATATGCCCTTTCTAATTCTTTTAATAGATGTCTTACTACTTAATTGAAATATGGTCTAAGAGTAATGTTATAAACCACATTTTTATCCCACAACTATCCTACATTTTTGTTTAACAAGAACTGATTGGTTGGGACTACGGATAGTTGTGGGATAAAAATTTAGTTTCTAACATTATTCTTATCTAATGGTTGTTTGGGGCTGTCACATCAGCATTGTGGGATAGATGTAAAATAAAGATTTCATTTATAACATTAATCTTTATAAAACTCATTAAGAAAGCTCCTGGAAAGCAAATACTCACAAAACCCCATCCGCTTTTGGTGAACTCTTGACCTACAACCCTGAATTTGCACTGACTTGAGAGGAAAAGTTCTACATATGGGCGTTCGTCAACAATTGCAGCAACACCGCCTTTTTTAGGACCAAGCAGAAGGGCTGAAGCATATGCTTCAGGTGATCCAAGGGGAACGAGCCTAGAATTGGAAATGCCAAGTTCCTCTAAATAGTGTTCAGCAAAAGAACCCACTTGGTACCCAATTGGCTCATCGCTACTCTTTAAGCTGTCAATCCCTTTGATATGGGAGGACAGCTGCTGCACTGTGAGGATTGATGTCAGACTTGCAGTGTAGCTTGAGTTAATTATCAAAACTACAAAGAGCCATATAAGTAGCACCATACGACCAAGGGTGCTCACAGTATTCTCTTCTGCACAAGGAATAGAGAAAGCAACTCAACAAAATTAAAAACACTGCATTATGCCCTGCTATTAGCACAGTGTTTACAAAAGGACCCGACTTCTACTTACTATGGGCGAAAAACAGAGTTGAGAGGCTAAACCTGCAAGTTTAACAAACAGAAGATGCATCAGAAACAAATAACTTAGAATACTAGCAAGATGTTCTATTGGTTTAGAAGTTGACTAATATAAATACTCTATTAAATTATGTAACATGACTTAGTGGCCCCTTAATATACCTCAACTGGTATTAACAAAAATATGATTAGCAATTTAACCGTACAGAAGGAGGCAGGATCAAGAAAAGAAAAACCAGTAAACCCCACCTCCCAACCCCCAAAACACCAAATTTCATAATATTTTCCACGTCAGACCTTGAAATGTTTTTAATTTAATGAGCATTTTGGCACAACTGACGTCTCTGCTTCTTATCTAGCAGCTATATGTCAAGTAGACTACTTAGTGCATGTAGAATCCTTAGTGCATAGGGCAGCAATCAAAATATTCTGCCACTAACAATCCCCTGCTATACCGCTATCAAGAGCTGTATTATCCTAATTAATTATAGTCTTTTATGTGCATATACATGTACATCACATACATAACATATTCTTGAAGTGAGTGTATCACTGAATAACTCACCATAGAATGGTTATAAATTGTTTCTTAGGAGGGCCCCTGAATTCATCATTTATTCTATGCTCCAGAATCCACACGACTATTCCAATTAGAAGAAAGAAAGAAGCAGTGACAATCCACATATATTTATTAAATGGCCGCAGGAAAGCCCAAGCACCAGAATTCAGTTTCTTAAATGGGGCCACAACAACAAGTCCAGATGAAGCAAATGGCTGCGTAAAATCCACAATTTTTGTCCGATTTGTGACAATTGCAATGTCACCAACAGCAGCATCAAACTTCTGTAACAAGGAAATGGGAGATTTAGCACATGTAAAAGAATTAACTTTATAATTTAAAATCTGAAAACCAAATTTATAATGTAGTACTCACACCCGCTGTGATCGAAGTTACAAGGTCCGTGTAGATTGGGTTTTCATGACCATCTCCAAAGGAAACAAATCGGTATGGAACAGCATAAGGTAACAAGCTTACAGCTGCTGTAAATACATCAATGCAGAAACCCTTGAAAGTATCAGTCCCTCGCACTTGCGATACAAATTCCCGGAAACTAGCTCGATTAGGTACACCAATTTTCAACTCTTTCCCATTGTTTGGGAAAACCCATCCACGGGGCTTTAATAATGTCTCTCCTGGCCAGATAACACTGTACAGTTGCTGGTTCACACTTGAACGATTAGGTGGCTTCACATAGAGCATCTCAGGAGGCACAACTGATAAACCAGAATAGTTTGACCAGTAACCAATCCGTCGAGAACCAGTTCCAATCACGTTAATAATGTCATATGCAGGGAGAATAAGAGACCTATCTGAGTTAAATTTAATTGGACCTGTCAAGCCAACAAGGTTACTCTGCAAGATGTTCTGCAACAGGAGCATTCCATCATCAAAAACGCTCATTGCTTCAAGGTGGAGATTACCTCCTACAGAATGCAACCTAGAATCATTAGAAAATGAAATAACTCCTCCCTGGTTAAAAAATGCATCAATAGCATGAGCAACCAGCCAAACAGAATCATAAGCATAAAGCCCATACGAATGCAACCCCCGAGAACCACCAGTTATCTTTTTCCACCTAGAGAAAAAGTCTCTTTTTCGATCTGAATCTGGTGTATGTTGGCGCAAAACAAGAACTCCTTGCATTGAATCCATGGTCTCTGAAGGAAGAGGAGGAGAAGAATCTAAAACAGATGAAAGCCAATCAGTAGCTATCCACACATAACCATTGCCCATCATTCCAAGATACCGGGCCACCGACAAAACCATGAATCCAGAATTAGGATTTACATGCAGAACAATAATCCGAGATTCCATTAATGCAACCTTAACCATCAGATCCATAATTTCACTCCGATTAACTCCAGACCCGGGGCTAATTCCCTCCTTGTAGGAGATTCTACAGCGCCTCTCTGCTAGTTTATCATCTAATGCTGATACACCATTCCGTCCATTGTCATCATCAATGAAAATTGCAATTACCTCCTTCCAACCATAATAATCAACAACCTCAGCCACAGCCGTCATTTGGTACAAATCACTCTGAGTAGTTCTAACAAAAAAAGGAAACTGAATGGAAGAAAGAGACGGGTCTGTAGCCGCAAATGATAATAGAGGAACTTGGAGTTCAGTCACAACATGGGATATAATATGGGCAACTACAGAAGATTGCGGGCCTATGATAGCGACTATATCAGTCTCCATAAAATGCAAAGCTGTAATACAACATAATAATCAGTATATCCGATTAGGATTGTTGGATTCTTTTAAGAACAGAATTCTTTCCAATGATAAAGATACACAAATCCAGCAAGCAACTTACAGTAAATTGAGGGAAAATAAAGTACCTTCAACCATGCCAAAAAAACCACTGCAATTGGAATCTTGCATTTGTACAACAAGTTTTGTTCCATGGAGAATGCTGGAATTGGAGTTGACATCTTTCACAGCTTCCTCGATGGCAATCTTGGCAACTCTTCCAATGGTAGAGTCAAACGAAAAAACAGCTCCAACATTCACAACAGCAGGTCTTGAAGAAACATTCTGGCTAAACCCATATGGGAACACCCCGAAATGGAGAAGCAGTAACAACATAAACCAAATAAGATTCATTTTGAACAAGTGGAACAGTTATCTTCACCTGCCCCAAGATTAATCTGACACAGGGTTTCCGCGATAGAATTTGTGCAGAATTGAGAACAAAGAATTACCCATCAGATCTTAGAATAAAGAACCTCCATCTGGAACAAAAAAATATAATTGTGCAAAAACCATATTAGAGACCCGGATTACAAAAGCCTAAGTCCTGATAGAACATGGTAAAACAAACAGAACTTAGTTAACTAGTTCAACACTGATGCTTGACTGGTTTCAAGAGACAGTAAAGGGAAAGAAGCTCAAATAAAATATTTTTTTCTCAAATAAAATATTTTTCCTAATTTGGGACCCAAAAACACCACAACTCAACCAGGCGCCGTACTGATAATTGGGTTGGTTGGCGTAGGTTTTTTTGAGCTTCCGTCTGAAAGCCATATGCTTCAGAATTTCTCATTTCTTTTCTTCAGCTTTATCATCAATCATTATTACAATAAGAAAGCAACGAGCACTTAAAAATGGAAGCTAGCATCTTACAGCATAAACTAGAATCAGATACTCTCTTCAAATCAAAGCCTACAGCCCATATGTTACTGAGAATATCTCATCCATGAAGCCAAGTACTATAATCCTCAGAAATAATTAGAGAGAGAAAGGCAAAAAAAAAAAAAAAGAACCAAAAGAATAGAGGTGAAAATAAAGACCCAGATGACGAACTAACCGGAAAAGGCAAAATCTTACATGGAATTAGGCGGATTGCAATCATCAACCTTAACACTCTTGAAGAAAGAACAGCTATGTGGGTTAACCAAAAAAAGTGCATTGAACGCTTAAAGATTAAAAGGTGAAAACCCGGAAGAAAACAACAAGACGAAATAGAAATCCACGTGGGAAGCAAATGAAGGGTGGCAAATTGCTTTGGAAAGGAGACGGACGCTACCATACTTGATTCGACGAGACAACTCTGGGCCTCAGTCGGGGGTGCCCGCAGACGCAGCTCGTGATAGGTGATTCGCGCGAACATTCCAGTTCCACTGTTTCAGTGAGTCTTTCCATAGTATGCTTTGCTCGTGGGTATCAATAAAAACGTTCTATTTATTTTATCCATTTTTTTCAAAGTGAACTCCAACACGTTATTTCTTTAATTTCTTTTAAATATTATTTTTTAATTTTTTTCATTATATTATTACCGATGTGACCTCGTACAAAGAAAGAGACAAGAGAAAAGGAATAAAGAAAATATTTAGTCCAGTGAATAATAGTCTTTTACTATTTACTTTGCCACCAAATATATATTAGCCTCTACCTAATTTGTTCAATGTGAAAAAATGGGCAATCATTTAGCTTATATGTGCATTTTACTTAGTCTGCTAGAGATTCTCTTACGGTTTCATTTGTCTTTTACATTTTTTTTTTTTTTTTAGGGTCGTCAATTTTTTACTTGGTATTTGAACTCAATACAAAATTAACAGTTTATAGTTAAGAGATTTGGCCTATTTAATTAAGTGTTTTGAGTTAAGGTTGATCTAGATAATCGTATACTGCCTCGACATTATCCAAGTCCGACATGCGATATTTAGTGTTGGTAATTTTTAATAAGACCTATAAACCCACAACGAACCCAACGTGAAATTAGTAGGTTATGGTTGAATGATCTGACCCGTTTAATTAAATAGTTTTAGTTAGGGTTGATATATATATTCTTATATCAATGCTTCCAAACAACCCGAATCCAACGTCCAAACACAAATTATCGGCCCTACTCCTTTTCAAGTTATTGAACCAAAAAACAAAAAATAAAAAATAAATAATGGTATAAACCACATTTATATTACACATCTACCTCACAATGTTGACGTGACAATTACAAACACATCAATGTTGTAGGATAGGTGTTACATAAAAATGTAGTATACAATATTTTTTAATAAAAAACAAAAAAATAATGTTATAAATTATATTTTTATCTCATAGTTATCTTGTAATGCTGATGTGACAATGTCAACTAACCTTTAGATCAGTTCTTTAAAAAAAAAAAATAATAAAAATCTAAGAATCTCTTATAATTGTTGGTTGTTGGAATGATGTGTTTTAGCATATTTTCATAATTTCATAAAATATACTGCATAATTTTATAAATGTGAATTAGTTGGAGAAAGTGAACCACTCGGGCAAGTTGAGGAGGGCACAGGGATGAGGAGAATAAACAATGACATGATCACGTGGCAGGGGTATGAATACAGACGTAGAAGTCCAAAAGTATTTGACTGATTTTGTGAAGCAAAGAATAAAGTAGACGTAAGATGTGATTGTGTGACAAGTGACAACTACAGCCCATCTAATCTTTCTTCTTTAATTAGCTTTTTTTATTTTATTTTATGTAATGGGGAAACTTTTAAGAATAAAATGAAGGCTGCCCTTTTTATTCTAATTGGATGAGGAATTTTCTTCGTTATTTCCTATTTGTAATGCTTGTCATTTGCGTCAATACATATGTTGGATCATGTGGCATGAGTAAACTATGGTAGAATTTAGATTCCATGCAAGATTTATTTGAGAGGTTGTTCGGGCTCCATTTGTTTATACGGCCTAAGCCCGATCTCTTAGATTGCTTAAGAAATCGTCTAAACAAGTAAGACCTAAATGGTTTGAAATATCAATTTTCTTTTTATCTCATAAACCCTCTCAAATTATATACTTTTAGATCGAGCCTTAAATCCCTTATTTGAGAAAATATATATATATATCAGTAGACAAAAGGGTTTTTTTTTTTAGTGACATAAATAAGCTGAATGAAATGAATCTGATAGTTTTTCTCATCTTTAATAAAAGATTTGTAGAGAGAACAGGATTATTGCTTAGTTGCAAAGGATAATGATTATTTGCTTTGAAATTCAGACATCTTTAATAAAAGCATCATTCCAAGTTTGAACCCTATATCCTCCTGCCTCCTGGTAACTTATTTGGTGGTCATCATCTCAATTTATCTAAAACCTAGGGAATATATGGAATGGATTGATTAACATAGAACAAAATTTTCCTCTCAATTGGGTTATAATTTTTTTCCTAAATCAATACTCTATTAAGAATGCATATATGTCTCGAAAGGAATATGATTTCTCTCGGTTTCAAGTGAAATAAAAATTAAAATGAACAATTATATAGTCTAAATTATATTTTTAAATAATATGACACCATTAAATACTATAAAATATAATACTAACTATAAAACAATTCATTTTATTTCCGCTCAAAATAGAAAGATATGGCTGCGCCATGAATTCGCAGTGAATTGGAGGAAAACTTTTTATTTTGAGGTTGACGCATTTAAGTCCCGGACTTTCTGGTTGGGTTTGGGTCCACTTTGGCCCAGTCCAGCCCAGAGCGACGTGTCTTTGTTACCTGGATCTCGTTTTTTTTTTTCCCGCGTGTCTAAAATGAGCCAACGACCATAATAAGGACAAGGAGTAATAATTACCGGAACTCCATGCAACATTAACTATTTTTCAAAAAATAATAATTAATAAGATTTACAATCACATGCATATTCAGGCAGAAAAGTAACAAAATCAAAACGCTGGATCAGAGGCTGAATACCCTGAACTTTCAATTTAGTAAACCTCATTAAACTTTAAAATTTCTTAATTTAGTCTTTTAAACTTTCAATTGCAATTAATTTAAACATATTTGTCAAATTTTAAACGTTAAATAACGTTTATACTCCTGACTTTTTTTATAAAATTTTAACTTTACCCTTAATTCCAAAACTCTTTTTTTTTTAAAAAAAAAAAAACGAAAATCAGGGATATTTGAGTCTTTTTTGGTATTTTTAACGGTTAAATTTGACCGTGAGATTCAAATTGAGAGCAATTAAAAGTTTAAGAGACTAAATTAAGAGATTTTGAAATTTTAAAAAAAATTTATTAAATTGAGTGAAAATTCAAAAAATTTCAATGAAGTTACCCATTTTTTTAACAAATTTTGAACAAATAGGGGTGTGCATCATAGTCAAAATGGGCTTTCCTTTTTTCACCTTGGCCACTTGAGGAAAATAGGAATGGATTTTGACTCTTTTTCTAATGGGTCATTTTCACCCGGCCTCCACGTCTAAAATGTCTAAATTGGAGTTGGACAAAAACTGTCTAAATTGGAGTTTGAAACAAAAGCTGTCTTTGCCTCAAATTTGGGACAAAGGTCCTTTTTTTTCTTCTCAAATATGGGACGAAAGCCCTTTTATATTCGTCTCAAATCTGGGACAAATTGTCTTTAACGAGTGGATATTATAAAACTAGGATTGATCCATTAGGTTTTTCTCGTTTGATCCACCTTTTTAATGGTATTGTAGACGGTTCCACGGGACGCAATGTGGTCATGAGTACTCTCAACTATTGCCCAGTTCCGACTCAGAGAAGTGGAGAATTGGGAAAGTTCAAACCAAAAAACAAAAACACTTCCTCCCAAATTCCCAATTGCCTGATTGCTTCTATCTTAGCCGAGAAAACCACTTCCTCCCAATCGCAAAGCGACACGTGCACTCTGAGAATCCGAGGCGCTCGTTTCTTAACGGCGGTTAAGTTTAACGAACCTGACCTTCACAGTCTGGAAGGGACATTGAGGAGGACAGCGCCGCACCGTCCATTTCCTGCTCTACAGATCGAACGGTTGGGACGTGCTGACGGCACCGATCCACGAACTAACCCGAGGAGCCAGAGCATCCACGAACTGCAGACAACCACGTGTCGGTTCCCCATCTCCACCCTACAGCTACGAGATCCACTTCGATTACCTGTAATCCCCGGTGGCCAACCACATACCAACAAGTTAGTTCTCGCTTTCTCTCAGAGACCTCTTCTTAGGGTTCTTGATTGTATGACACCGAAGAGAAAGGCAAAGAAGTCACAACCGTCATCGTCGTCTTCATCTGTGAGAAATTCTTGAGCTTGACCTCGAATTTGGTGTTCAATTGTCGTTGAGGATTTTTAATTCTTTTGTTTTTTTTAAAAAAATTACTGTAATTTGTCCGTGACATTTTGGTAAATTATTGGGGTTAATTGGCTTGATTTGATCTGCTAGTTGATTTTCGGTCCTGTGGTGTTTTGGATATTTGGGAATTAGTGAGAAGCTTGAAAAGTTCAATTTTTGAGGGTTGCTTTGTGATTTTTGATACCTTTAAGGGACTCAAAACTGCGAAAAAAAAAAAGAGATAAAAAGGTTGAATTGGGCATTTTATGGAGCGTTTACTTTGCTTGGTGGATATTCTTCTTTCTACTGTTGTTTGATACTTGAAGGGAATTCTATTCCTTGTAGAGTGAAGTTGGCAAATTTGGGTTGTTTGTGAAGCTTCCGTTTTGGACAGATTCAACTCATTATTATTGAAGTGGGTTTTGCTTTTGGCCCGTCCGAGACTTGGGTTATTAGGGGATTATTGAAAAGCGGTTGTCTGTCTGAGATAATTTATGATCTGGGTATGGCTGCGGGTATGGATTTTTCACCTCCGATTACCATTTTAGAAGGTGGTTGCAATAGGGATAATGTATCAACCATGGAAGATCAGAGCTCGGACAATTTGAATAATTTGAAACAAATAACAAATGGCAAACCTCCTCGGCACCTGTCGATTATGCGGCATAGCATGAGCTCTATGAAGCTGCAGGCCACGACTGATTTGGTAAGTTCATCTGGTCTGATAATCCCTTATACATAGGATTACATAGGATGCTTTTAAATGGATGTATCTTCACGAAGTTTATTCTTTAAATCTTTCCATTGTGATTTTAACTTGTGCTTAGTTTTGCAAATCATCATGATTCTGGAGCCAAAATTTAAGACGACTAAGACTTATCTTCATTGTTAGGTTGCTTATAAATATAAAAATAATGCCACATTTTATAGGGGGGTTTTTTTCACCTTTTACTGGAAGTTCTGTCTTTGATGAAAGTTGCTATGAGGTATTATTTGTTAAAGATTGTAATGCTCATCTTGGTGGAGTTCTGATAGTTGTGTTGTTTTTTTCTTTGTGCCGTCGCAATTAACGTGGAGAGGAAAGTCAAGTTTAGAACTTCTATGCAACCACAGTATACATTTTTCTTTGTTACCACATTTTGGTGAATGCACTTCAACTAGTTTTTCCTTTTTATCCTTCTGCAGGATTTGGATGTTGGTATTGTTGGCAGCAAATCACCTCATGATGAAAAGTCAGATTTTTTACCTGTGTTCCGCTCAGGGAGCTGTGCAGAAAGAGGACCTAAACAATATATGGAGGATGAACACATATGTATGGATAATCTTATTGAACATCTAGGTGCAACTGCAGACTTCCCCTCTCCTGGGGCTTTCTATGGGGTAAGCATGTTTCTTTTTTACCTTACTTCTGTACACCTGTTCATTGATTAGAGGATTAGTTTACCAATGGATCTCCTCTTCCGTGAAAGTTATAATCGATTTTGCATATATCTATGCCCTTCCTTTAGACTATATGGCATAATTGCTGGTCAATACTCAAAAACATGTGATCTGATCCACTTGATGGTCATTTCATCCAAACGATTGTTAAGTTGGATTGTGATGTAGCAACATTAGTGCAATTGTGCGGAAGTTCCTTAAGCTTCTGAGAACAGCCAATCTTCCTTCAGGTTTCTCTTATGCCACTGAGCTGCAATCAGCTGAGTTTCTGACTCTCTCTTTCAAAATGCTTTCGTACTGTGAAGTTAAATGAAAATTTAGGAGGATAATGGACTATTGAAATAAAGTGGCTGAATGAAGGGAGGTAATAGATATACAGTGAATTGGGAGGTCGTTTATTACTTTATTTACCACCTTAAGCTGGCTATGTTCATGACTGATTTCTATTCCTATATTTGGATAGGTGTTTGATGGCCATGGAGGTACAGATGCAGCATCATTTATTAGAAATAACATCCTTAGATTCATGGTTGAGGACTCCAATTTTCCAATTTGTGTGGAGAAGGCAATTAAGAGTGCTTTTGTGAAAGCGGATTATGCATTTGCTGATGCTAGTACCCTTGATATCTCCTCTGGCACCACTGCTCTAACTGCCCTTATTTTTGGCAGGTAAGTGACCTCCAGAGCTGATTTTATTTTAGTTTTTCTTTGGGGTTTAGATCCAAATACTGGTCACGCTTAAAATTTTGGTTGGAGTTCTTTTTGTTGTCTTATTTAGGCACAATGTGCAACTCCCAAGTGTCAGACATCCAGCTTATTGAGTCAGTGACCTGTAAAAATTGTGTTAGAACATGGCATAATAGCATCATCAATTGAACTTGATTATAGTGTGCTGGAAAATGATAATTTATGACATATTGCTTCTTTTTCTGTGTTATGGACAATTTTGTGAGAAAAAGTTAAGAGTTGCTTGAAAATTCCTATTTGCTGTAAGTTAGTCAGATTTTTTGTTGTGTTAAAAGGGAATAGAATCACCAGCTTTAGAAGTTTGTTACTGGAATCTGGGTCTACTATTATGTCAACGATCTTGAATGGCTGGAAACATTTTAATCTAAGTTTCTTTGTCTTACGTTCTCAAATGCTTTGTGCTTGGGAATCAGCAGGGGATTATCTCTCATAACATGTTACTCTTCACAGGACAATGATCATTGCGAATGCTGGGGATTGTCGAGCAGTACTAGGGAGACGAGGTAGAGCGATTGAGATGTCAAAAGACCATAAACCCAATTGCACGTCTGAAAGAATAAGAATTGAGAAACTTGGTGGTGTCATTTATGATGGCTATCTCAATGGCCAATTATCTGTGGCTCGTGCCTTAGGAGACTGGCACATGAAGGGCCCCAAAGGTTCTGCATGCCCTTTAAGTGCGGAGCCAGAGTTGCAGGAGACACACCTGACTGAGGATGATGAGTTCTTGATAATGGGATGTGATGGCCTGTGGGATGTAATGAGCAGCCAGTGTGCGGTGACTATGGCGAGGAAAGAATTGATGCTCCACAATGATCCTGAAAGATGCTCAAGAGAGCTGGTCAGAGAGGCACTCAAGCGCAACACATGTGATAATTTAACAGTTATTGTGATTTGTTTTTCTTCAGACCCTCCCCCTCGGATAGAGATACCTCCGACCCGAGTTAGGAGGAGTATATCAGCAGAAGGGCTGAATCTACTTAAGGGTGTATTGGACTGTAATTCATGAAAAAGAAGGGCAATGGTTGAGAGACGGATGTACATACATTAGGGTGACAATTGGTTCAGGACTTCAGAGCATTTTAGCCCTCAAGCTTCTGCTGCTGCCATTACTTACGCTGCTGCCACTGCCACTGCCACTGCCACTGCCCTTGCTGTTATTGTTGTTGTCCCCTTTTCCACGGCTGCCATTCAGCCTCATTCATGGAAATAATGTTATGTAGGATTTGATTTTCATTCCTTCTTTGAGTTTTAAATCCTGTACATCTGAGAATAGTTTTGTTGTATCAGTTGGAAGAATTCATTGTTTATGTTGTACCAATTGGTATGATGATGCATTGTTTAGTTTGGCATATTCTCCATTTTTTTAGCATAAAAACTGGAAAAATCATGAGCTAATGTGGCAGCTCTACAAATGTCTTTTAAGGGACTCGTTTGAATTCCCAAATTATAACAAGAATTAAGAATGTATATATATGAGTACAGAGAAAGTTTTCGGACAAGTTTCCTCTAAAGTATATATGAAGAATTTTTTTATTTTTCAAAACATAATTTATTAAACTAACATGTATTCAAAATGTACGTGTTTCTCATATGTATATTTAAAAGAGCATAAAGACATGCAAGTTTACGGGCAGAAAACACATGTTCTTGTAAAATTGAAAGGAAGACTATAAAATTTGATGAATGATGGTGAAGCCACATCACAATTTTAACTGTCATAAATTTTCTTCATTTCAAGTAAAATTAAGATAAATTATTTTATAATTCAAATTAAATTTTATAGTATCTAACAGGTATGAATAGTTAGATAGTGATTAGGGTTTAGAAGGTGCCATAAATATGAGAATGGATATTGCAGGCACACGGTAATTTGTACTTTGTTGTACTTTGTCCTTTATGTAGACCAAAGTTTCAATCAAGGACCCGATTGCTTGACGACCTCTGTGCCTCGCTGCACTCTCATATGTGTATCTCTAACCCCCAGCCGTTCGCCTTGTTGCCAACTTTAATACAATGACCGTTCTCTTCTTTTTTTCTTTCTTTTTTTTTTTTAAAAAAAAATAGTGGGCAAAAAATTATCATTAGTTAAAAAGGAAAATACCACAAAAGTAAAATCCCAAAAGCAGCAAAAGGCCAGCAAGACCAAAGCCAGCAAAGAACGTTACAAATGAAAATGTACCAAAGCCCGCCAATGAAACTAAAATGATAAAACAGAGAAGCTTTAAAATGGCAAAATGATAATTATGATTTAGAAGAAATCATCGATTGGCATATGAAGGAAGAGTAACAAGGCTACTTGTTACTGACAAATTCACACACGGACACAAACAGGCTGAGTTATTGTTTTGAATGAGTAATCTTGACTTATATGGAGTAAACAAGTCGGTACATCCAGCCAGCGGAATAATTTGAAGCAAAATTTTGTTTGGTTACAAGTTAAGCATAACTTAGTCACTCTGAGTAATTATGCCAATTTAGAGTTCTAAACTGAGGAATTTTTTTTTTCTTGATAGTGAATTAGAGTTCTCCATCAGATCCATGACCATTGGCATCCACCTCCACCTGCTGGGAAGCACTGCAATAAACATGAAATTCAGTGATCAAGTCTCCCTCTGTAAGCCCCACTTGTAGGCATTTTTTCAAAGTTTCAGTTCGTAAATAGGTTCAAATTAGAGGTGGAATAAGAATACGGCTCACAGATCCAGCAACCCTTATTTTAGGAAACTATATTTACCTCTCTCAATCTTGAATCTACCTTCCAATTTTTTTAATTTGATTAATGCACCCACCTGATCCACCATTGCGGTTGCAATTCCGCCTTTTGCAACCCAAAATAACAAAAATATCATTCATAAAATAAAATATTTAAAAAAAAAAAAAAAAAAGGCATCATTTAGTTCTTTTCTTTTCTTTTTGCCTTTTTTTTTGCCTTTTTTTCTGAATTTTTCTCTCTTTTTTGCTACGCAGGGTATTTTTTTGTCATTTTGGGAGCAAAAATGTGACATTGCAACCTCAATGGTAGATTGATAGGGTACATTAACATATTAAAAGATTGGAGGGAGATTGCAAATTAATTGGTAGATTGAGGGGATAAGTGTAATTTCCCTTCTTTTCTTTCTTCTTCTGTTTTTGCTTTTCTACTTTTTTGGAAGAAAAAAAAAAAGAAAAAAAGAAAAAAGAAAAGGAGTTGAATTTCAAGTTTGAAGTTCAACATTACCTCGTCTGACTGCAGTGCTTGCTTAAATCTTGACAAAGAACCTTGCTTACACCTCCTACTTTAACAGATCCTTTCTTTATCAATTCTGCCAACTGCAAGAGAACTTGGCATCAGTTAAACTGAAATATCCATACGCAATTGATGATAAAAAGTGATCTTTTATTGAAGTTAAAATCGATAAGCAGAACATTGAAACTTACGTCATCTTCTGTATCCTCAAGTAACCTGTCCCATTATAAACACGTCAGACTCAAGATAATCAGCATACCTAAGAGGCTAAAAGGTGCATAATGCCCTCATTTGTCACTAGAGCAAAGTATAAAAGGCATGGGAGTTCAAGGTTGACTTCTGACCATAAAAGGAGGTATACTGAATCTGTTTGATGCCTCACCTTCCGCAATAAGTCGATATAGCTTTTGAATGTGCTCGAGCTTCTTGTTTATCTAGCATACAAGAAAACAAATAATTGTTCAAAAAGCTTCTAAATTTTTCAGAAGTGCAGAAATAGACTAAAAAGAGAGGAAACTTCTGCAGTCTTTGCAAGTGCTATTTCATTAGTTAAAGTAAACAATTAGGAAACCAAGTTCTTCTATCTCCAAATTAATTATTTACTGAAATCTTTCTGGTTTCAAAGGATTAAAGGAATATCAATCATCAGGCACATCAAGATTCCACATTTCAAGTGAAGATAATAATATAGATTAAGTCTTTTTCTCATATTGTTTACTTGAAGTCAGAATGCTTGTCCAAGATTGAAAAGCAATAAACATCACAAAATGACCAAAGCAGTACGTAAGAATCCAAGAGTTTTTAGATTAGATATGCCAGCAAATAACTTATTTTAGCAAATACCAATCTTAATTAAAAGGATGACCACCTAAGCACAAACCATATCGTATGCTACCACATTAGCAAGAGTGAAATTTGAGCTTATTAACCCAAGCCATTATAGAGAAACACATACTCGTTGTGAGGTTATCCCAATCATCCACTTTGATCCACTCTTGACCGGTTGAATCTATCTGCAAAATAAACACAGAAAACTAAACATACTTGCAGCCACAAATCTAAACATGCCATATTATCGCAAGATATTGCAAATAGGACAAAGATACTTTCCATTTCATGATCAAGATTTAAAGTTGGCACACCTAATAATGTACATGATGCTATATTATATGAATTTTTTAAAAGGCGTGCCAATATTGACATCATGTACACTATTAAATGCATCAACTTTAAATCCTGACCATAAAATGAATACTATCCCTTTCATTTGAAATGAAGAGCATCTTATTCCAGCTAAATAATGCCAGCCAACAAACATGAATATTCTTATGCAGCTACTTATGCCAATGCACTCAAAGATAGTTTATATACCAGAAAAGTGAATATAGTAAGCAACAATATTAGAAAGGGGACAATGAAAGCATGTCTAGACTATAAAGAAAACGAGTGAAAGTAAAAACTACCTTCTCAAGAGAGTAATCTTGCATCTTTTCGCAAAGGCCATCGAGGAGTTCAACAACTCTGAGCTCGCTGACCCTAATGCAAAATAAATTGCACAACTATGTAGTCAGACTCAGCAACACGAAAAAAAAACTGCAAAATGATCATATATGGAGACGCATTTTTTTAACAAAACTTTAGACAAAAGCATCCATTATGTCAGATATTCACTCAAACATATAGATCTAAACCAAAAATTCCCAATTCAGTACAATTTCCTAGAGACCCATCAAAATAGATAATAGAACATGAATTCCAATGCCACGAAATGGAGATACGAAGCTGTACCTGTAATCAATTACCTTTCCTCTACGTTGACCTGTAGAGTCAAGGCGGTGTCTCATATCTAAATGATTCCTCGGTTTTTCCTGCAGAAAGAGATCACAAAGTCATTATTAGTTTCATAAAAATAAAAATTACAATGAACCCAAATGAAGAATGCAAAAGACTATTACATTGGAAAGCCCAATCTCTAGCTCCTCCTGCAAAACCAAACTACAGTCAGAGAGAGACCCAAATCTGATTGATGTTTGGAGAAAATGGATCGCGAAGAACAAAGAATTGAGACTACCGCAACGGCATTGCAAGCTGCGCACTTGTCGTCGACGCAATAAGCGACGGAGAAGACGGCGAAGATCGTCAGAAGCAGCCACGCCGTAGACTTCGCCATCTTCTGGGATTTCACAGTAGAATACAAGTCCGTTGGTTTTGGCGGCGACTTTCTTACAACGAGACCGTGAAGTGAAAGTGATATTACATGGTAGGACTGTATATTATATTATTATAGACGCGCGCCTGCTGCTGATGTTCTTCTGGGCTGGGCCTTGGATTGAGTCCGGCCCATTTCACTGACACGTCCGAACCAACAAAAGTTCTCCATCATTCTTTTAATTAACCTAGGGTATCTGTGTCCCCTAAATTCATAATGTATCCACATGCAACCTTTCTTTCATACGATCTCTTTAGGAATTTTATGATGACTGATTATTCTCTCCATCCACTACTTGAAGGCCCATTGTATGTTAGATATAGTTCTTACAAGCCTATGAAATCATCAATAACACTGTTGGGGATAAAATATGCCCATCTATTTATGTTTATTTACCATTTTGTTATTGTCTATTGAAAAAGTGACATGTGTCCACTTTGACTTATAAAATGAAAAAAGTTCCTATTTTTCCTTTAACTGAGTCTCTCTCTCTCTCTCTCTCTCTCTCTCTCTCGGGGTCTCCCTCTCTAGAAGACTCTAGACTCACCTCTTTCCCTTATCTCTATCTCTCTTCTTTTCACATATCTCACTTCACGCAAATTATTGAGTATTTAGAGCATATCATAGCTATATATTTTTACCCATATATGAGAGGCTAACTTGAGCGTCAGAGGGTCTTCGACGCCCCAACTAGAGACTTCTGACCATGCTTTTATTTTGCCGAAACACCATAGATGTGCAGAAATCTCTTTCTCAGCCCAACAATAAAGAAATATCGCTAACAAACAGTAATATAGACCAAAAATTACATCAACAAACACGATTTCTGAAAGTTGGTGGGATGTTCCCCCTGCTTTTATCTGTGATTTGTTAGCACTAGAGCATTCCGCTTTAGTTGCTCGAAAGTTTTATAAAATGGCGACAATTTTTCTCAAAAAAATTGTTAAAGGTAGCTGGCTATCTGCCAGCGAAAATTCGTCAAAAGGTTGGTGAAGTAATAAATCGACCAATAAATATTGGTATTATTCCATTCCTACTTTCTTTATATTTAATTCGGACATTATTGTAACTAGAAAGTTGGAAATAAGTGCCGTTATTACGAAAAAAAGATGGCATCCTTAAAAGAACTTAAAAATGCTTTAAAAACACATCTTTTACTATAATTTTTTACAAATTTAGGTGACAATTTGTCTAACATTTATCCTATCAACCATTTAGTAATTAATTTGACAAGTCCGAACAACAACTATAATTGTCTTTTTGCCCAAGATTAAACCACACATCCAGAACCCTCTCTTCAATTTTGAAATCTTGCCACCTTCGATCACCATTGAAACACATCGGCGTACAGTCATGCCGCCATTGTTCGCAACATTTGCATTACCACTAAAACGCCACCACCACATACCAACGCCACCACCACACCAACGTCAAAGCTCCTCGTACTTCCTTCAAGGGCCAAAGTTATTAGGTGTGGTTCAATCAACAGTAAGTTATGAGGATAGCTAAATCACCCTAACCCCAAAAGCTCATAGAGTGATTCGATCAACCTTATAATCGACCAAAGGAAATTGCCAAAACATTTCAAAATGAACTTTTACGACTTTTTGTAAATTTCACATGGATTGTTTGTCATGTAGCAAATATAATTGTTTAATAACTATTATGGTAAGTGTTACTGAAACTACCACATCGATTTTTAATAAAATTATAGTACAAATTATAAAACTCCTAGCACCGCTCTATAAAAAATAAAAAATAAAAATAAAAATTACTATTGCGCTACTAAAAGAGCTAAGTTAAAAAAAATTTTAAAAAAAGAAAAGAAAAAGAAGCTAAGTAGAAGCGATAGATTTGTCTTTTTACGTTACAAAATGGGCATAGTAGACATGGCCAGTGAACAGCTGGCGTCACCACAAGTGCCGTTAAAATACACGCATGCACTACATCATCATCCGCTCATCATAACGTGTGAGTTTTAAATGATTTATTTAGAACCCTTGATTTTCAAATGAAGAACAGTTGTGAGGTTTATGATTGAAATGAATAATGTATATGAATTTTCATGAAACCTGAGGGTATAATAATGATCACGAAAAAAAAATCATAGCATGAAAATAATCGTGTATGATTTTACTACGAAGAAACAACAAAACATAAAAAAAAAAAAAAAGAAAAAAAAAAAGAAGTAATTACATTGCATTGCTTTTTGTTACTGTGTACTAATTATTTAGTTAATTCTAACGTGCTTTAAAAATAAATATCAATTTAATAAAATAATTTTGAAAAAAAAAAATTATCCAACTCAATTTAAAATTCGACTGTGACAAACCTTTAATTCTATCAAGGTCTATGTCGGTAGGGAAATATAAATTATTGGAATGGATGCAGTCAAACAAATTAGTATATGCTGAGGGACAGAACCACCCATTGGGTTGAGTGGGCTACCTAAAAAAAACTACCAAAATTTTAAAAAGTCCTTATAAATCAATTTTTATATACTTTACGGTCCAATATTGTCAAATTCGAATCGAGGTTGCTTGTTGATGTTAAAAGAATTGAACACCAAAAAGGTGGAGTGTTTATGGTTTTAGGACCACACTATCCATAGGCCCATAATTAAAGATCACGTGGTCCAACCCTTTGGTAGCCACATTTTTTCCTTGATCGAACTATTTCATATATAAGTTTCCAAAATGCATGTGCCATATCAATTTCTCCATATAATCTATCTGAAGGACAAATTTGGCAGATTCTATGCTATTGACACATAGAGAACAATTTTTGTGGGTATTATCTCTCACGTCCAGAATCAATAAAAATTAAAAAAACAACCAAAGGCATACAATCATCTAGTTAAGGTCGAAATAAAACCAAATGTATTTATAACAAACCATACATCGAACCAATGTGGTTGAAGTCAAAATTTGTTAGAAGTAGCATCAGTAATAAAATGTTAAATAACTTTTACAAATTAAAAGTAATTTTTTTTTAATAGAAATGTGAGAGATTAGGACTTAGGAGCTGGGACGGGGTAATGTGTTAATGTTATACATCACCCTCGTCACTTCAAAAACTTATGTAACGTAGTTCCTCCAATTAAAAGACCACCAAGCATTTTATTAAAAATTAACAAACGGGAGTGTTCCATCCCAAGAGAGAAGGAACGGAAAGAGTAGACGACATCTCTCATCATCTTCATAGAATTTTTCATAAAAATAGCCAAACTATATCATGACATTTCCATGCATCAAATGTTATAGGGGACCATATCACATAAATTTTGTGTAATTTGGGTGATAATAGGGTGATATATAATACTACTCTATGTTAGAACTCTCCCTTTGACGGATAATGTTTTACCTCACCCTATTACTCGTTAAAGGGAGACCCATATGGTTGAACAATGATATACATATCACTCTATTATCTTTCATTCCTAAAAGTTAGTGTGACGTGGTCTCTCATAACATTTGGTGAATGGAGATTGATTTTTTTTTTTTTTGGTTGAAAATGCCACCTTACATTAACTTTGAAAAGATGAGACGAGGATAATAAGGTGATGAATAAAATTAGTCCGATTTGACCTGTATAAGCTTGTTTTATGTATGAAATTACCTCATTCTACATAATTATAGAAAAAGAAAAAAAAATAATAATCACAAAAATATGTTGAGATAATATTAAAATTCACATTCCTTGTATTCTCGTTGTGGTGGACATACGTTCCAAAGTAAAATATAAAAAAGAGAAAAATTTCAACCAAAAACATGTAAAAAAAAAAAAAAAAGTACACGTAGAGTGTGGAAACAGTCTCCATCATCCACACTGAAATTGGAAGTGGTTGGATTGTATACTCGTCCCCGGACTCGTAGACCGTTAATGGGTCCACCCTCCCTAACTACCGAAGAAAATACACTGCTACTCTTCACACGTGTCACCCCCACTCGTGCCAGCAAAAGCGTCAATCTTATCAAAATAAAACAAAAAGAGCACCACAGGCTCCCAGCCGCTGATTCATCGATACCCGAGCCCACACTTGAAAAACGCGACAACGCCTCGAGATCCCGCAATGAATCCAACGGCCCAAAGTATTCCCATCAGAGAAACGTTCAATCTCGTGCTTCCACCAAATCAGAACCCATGGAAAAAGAGACAGAGAACAAACAGGAATGCCAAATGAGTCGCTTTGCAAGCAGTGCTCGCGTCGCTTTACTAAATTCCAACCAAACCCCTTAAATATATATATATTTTTTTATTTTGCTTTTTCTTTTTAGAAAAAGACTTTTTAAGGTCTCCATGATCGATCCCTCAGTGGCCGTCCATTCCCCTGAGCTCCAATGATCGAATCTCATCTCTCAGATTTACTTCGATTTCTCAAGGCGCTTTCACATTGCTTCAGTATGTGAGTTTTTTGATGATTTTGTGTTTGTTTGGGCTTTGAATTTCGTATACGGAGCATTTGGTTGCTGAGGATTCGGAGCAAAAGAAAAAAAAGGAGATTAAATTTTTGTTGCGTGATGCTTTTTCTTCTTGATTTCTCAACAACCAAGCATGGCGTGACTTTTGAATTGCTAAAGAACTCGCTGAAAATCTTCTTGGGATTTTGATTTGAACGAGTTTGCTGATTCTTGTTGTTGTAGCTCTTGTCGAGAGCAACCAAATGGACTGCTATCACTTTGTTTTTTGTTTTTTGTTTTTTCTTCTTCTTTGCTTTGGGTTAATTGGTTTTACGTTTCAAAATTATGATTTGAACTGTTCTGAAATTTGTTGAATTAGGATTGATGCTATTATCAAAGACGTTTACGAAAATTTTAATAACCGATTTTGTGTGGTTTAACTATAACTTAATGCGGCAGATCTGGTGAATGGTAACGATTAATTTGCTAAAGATTTCGTTTTGGACTTATATTGCCATAACACCCATTTGTTGTTGTTAATGTTGTTCTGTGTATGTGCTTTTTTGTCATTTCTTAGATTTGGTAATGGTTGATTCGTTGTTTGCTAGCCGAGGAAGTTGTAGAAAGTAAGGAAATGTTGAATTCTGATTGAATCGCATGCTCAATATGGATTAGTCCTTTCCATTCAACGAAAAACTCGCTGGCTTATTGAAATACCGGAACTGGTTTAGTTTCTCTTAGTTTTTTATTTTTTTTCTCTGTCCAAATGAATCAGACAAGGTTTCACGTCTGCTTAGTGCTTGCATATGTTAGATGTGCTTTGGTGTGCTTGAAGCAGATATCATTTAGGCCACAGTATTAATGAGTAGCTTTGAAATTTATGATTTTCTTCCATGTTGAGTTTAATATTTCTTGGTTGCTTTGTTTTAGATGAATGGTAGAAGCCAAGATTGGTGATGGGTATAAGTGCAATTTGCAAGATTGTGATTAGGTGTGTGCTTTTGCTGGCAGAGAACTAGAGAAGACCATGTTTTCTGAGAGACTGACAGGAGAACAATCTATTTGTCAAGATTTTGAGGCTTTGAGTGTGTCAAAGCGTCTTGTCAGAAGTGTTAGCCAGAAGTTGAAGAAGAAGTACAAAGGTGGAGGAGAGGAAGAGGATGGGGTGCGAGGAGTTTCTATGAGATGTCTTACTTTATATGGTAGAGGTGGGGGTTGCAAAGTAGGGGCTGACACTGGTGATGAATTTGGGGATCCAAGTAGTAGGAGGAAATCAAGTTCCAGTGAAGAAGGAAAGGGGTACAAAATGATTTGTGGCACTGAGGAAACCGGAGTGGATTGCTTCTCATATGGGGTGAAGGAGAGATTTTGGAAGAAAAATAATAGGAAGGAGTTTGAACTTGAAGAATCAGTAAGAAACAGTAGAATGCATATATTTCTTCCTGATGATATTCTGGAAATGTGCTTGGTGAGGCTCCCGCTGACCAGTCTTATGACTGCCCGCCTTGTCTGCAAGAAATGGCGATACTTGACTACCACTCCTCGGTTCCTGCAGATGAGACGGGAAGGTTCCCATCAGAATCCATGGTTGTTTCTGTTTGGTGCTGTTAAAGGTGGCTATTGCTCTGGGGAAATACATGCATTAGATGTTTCTCTGGGCCAATGGCGTAGGATAGATGCTGATATTCTGAAAGGGAGGTTCATGTTCACTGTTGCCAGTATGCAGGATGATATATATATTGTTGGAGGTTGTTCTAGCTTGACCAGCTTTGGGAGGGTGGACAGGAGCTCGTTCAAGACGCATAAAGGGGTGCTAGCATTTAGTCCCTTGACTAAATCGTGGCGTAAAGTTGCTTCTATGAAGCATGCAAGGTCGCTGCCTATTTTAGGGATTTCTGAGGTCAGTTCAGATTTTCCAAGCTATCAGAGTCATCAAAATCGGCAAGATAGACGCTTTTCCAGATCACGGATTGGTGGGGTGTCAGATGTTTACGAGGATCCTCACAGGCTTTCACTAAGACGACAATACAGAAATGCTATTGATGAAAACGATGCATCGATGTTACCCAATAGAAAGTCATACAAGTTTCTTAGACAAAAAAGTGATCAGTCGAACACAAAGGGCTGTAGAAGGTTTGTGCTGATTGCTGTAGGGGGTATTGGATCCTGGGAGGAGCCTTTGGATTCTGGAGAAATATTTGACTCTGTATCAAATAAATGGACAGAAATTCAGAAGGTGCCTGTAGATTTTGGAATTGTTTGTTCTGGTGTTGTTTGTAATGGGATGTTTTATGTTTATTCTGAGACCGACAAACTTGCAGGGTATGACATAGAAAGGGGTTACTGGATTAGAATCCAAACGACTCCATTCCCATCCCATGTTCATGAGTACCCTCCAAAACTTGTATCTTGTAATGGGCGGCTGTTCATGCTTTCTGTCTCCTGGTGTGAAGGAGAAGGTCGAATAGGCCGGAGAAACAAGGCTGTTAGAAAACTATGGGAGCTAGATCTCATGTATCTTACTTGGACTGAGGTCTCTGTACATCCCGATGCTCCAATGGACTGGAATGCGGCATTTGTTGGTGACAGAAACCTGATATTTGGGGTTGAAATGTTCAAAATATTTGGTCAGGTGTTGGATTTCTTGACTGTATGTGATGTGTCTGATATGAGGGCCAACTGGAGCCATATTTCAAGGAATCATGTAACTCATGAACTGGATGCTTCTTCGTGCATGACTAAATCACTCGCAGTCCTACATCTTTGAAGACAACCTCATGAAGTCATTTTGAGCAGACATCAAAATGGCAAAAGGTTTGTTTTGAATTCTTTGGACATAATCCTGGAGACTGCCTCTGGTCTCGGTTTCTGATTCCGACAGCTATCGGAGGTATGGTTTGCTCATGTATCATTTGATGTAATTTATTCACCACCATTCATAAAATTTATTATGTATTGTTTTTGCCTATTTTGTACCTGTATAATTTATTTCCTGTTAATGTCCAATTTGTGGATTTTGTCCAGCGAGGAACATGGTTGCATAAATTTTTGAATGTTTGCACCCTTTATATTTTTGATTGTCAACCTTTTAACTTGAAATAATTTTAGAAATCACATTTTTATTCTACAACTATCTCGTATGCCGCAATGCTAACGTGTTAGTCCTGACCAACTTTTGAACTTTATTTTTTATTTTTATTTTATTTTAACAATGATTGATTCAAGGGTTGGTTGGAATTTTCACATTAGCATTGTAAGATAATTGTGAAATAAAGATGTGGTTTCTAGCATTCTCTTTAAACTCAAGCTCCTTGGAATACTTGGTCACATTGTTGGGCACATTTCAAGTCTCCACCAAAATTCAAACAAAAGTTCTTCCAAGTCGGAGTTCTTTTAGTCTAAAAGCTAGTAAGCTTTAAGCATTCCAGAAAGTTTATGTTTTGTTTTTAGAATTTATTTAGTTTACTAAATCTTGAATTAGCTTTTTTCTTTTCCCCGTTGTAAATAGAGAAGAGTTTTTGAGAAAATATACTAGGATGAGTAATGGTAGAACTACATTTTTATTTTACCACCATCTCACTATGTTGATGTGTCATTGTCAATTCACCATTAGATCAAACTTTGTTAAAAGAAAAAAAAAAAAAAAAAAATAGATTGACAATGCCATAGTGAAATAGTGGTGAGATAAAAGTATGGTTTTTAGCATTACTCTATTAGGATTAATGTTATATTTAATCACACAACTCACAAGGATTGTGATGTAATGTATGATACTCGCAACTGCATATAGCAGTTTTCTGTTATTGAGCTAATGTTGAGATAGTCTTGGAATAGAAATATAGTTTCTAACATTTCTTATCGAAAATTATCAACTAATCTCAATGAAAGTTTACTTTTTATTTTTTATTTTTTTGGGTGTAGAATAACAGTTCGTTTAAGTACATACGATATGTGGCCAATGATTGAAAAGACATGATTCGTCACTTGCAAGTATTTGGATAAATGTTTTGATCCTGGTGGAGCCAATTTGGGGTACGGGCATTAAATTGGACAACCCTAATATGGGTCAAATTTTTCATATTCTATCATCGATTAGGTAACAACAAATGGCCAATAGTTCAGCAAACACTCGTGATTGTTTGGACCCAGTTGAAGGAGTAGTGGGTGGACCAAATAAACTACGACTCCTGATCCTTTTGATATCGAAGTTCAATGCAGAGAGCCATGATAGGAAGCATGTCAAATATTGTTGCCGCGTAAGAATCAAGCATGAGCAGTACAAAGCAAGAACGCTCATCAATCACATATCGTGATTGAGTAGAAGGATTGTTTCTGTTGCGTATACATATCGTGTCCTGTAAACAAGAGAGTTACTAGAGTAAAAGCAAAGAAAAAGAAACAAAATAAAAGGTGAACAAGACTGAGATTTTGATTTTGGACAGATTTCTCGAAATCCTTGATTTCAATACTAAAACGTCCACTAGATTGTGCCGGAATTGCACACTGCCATGTCATGATGAAAATCTGTGTTGCCAAGCCATCATGGAAGAGTTTGCTTCCTCGCAAATGGGTCTCTTTTCCTCAAGAAATTGAAGTCCTGGCTAGCTTGTCTCACATTTAGAGTTATTTATTTATTGATCCCAACTAATACCCATCCAATCCTTAATCAGAAATCAGCCCCCATTCAACTTCAAAACCAATATCATATATAGGCCTTTAAGACTGTAACCTTACGTTGCAACCGGTCCATATGCACAATCACCAATCTAACACCTAAAGTTAATCTAATAATAGAACAGTAATCTTTTTTTTTTTTTGTTTTTGTTTATTCACCTCTAAAGTATGATTGACAATTTTTAACACGACCCATCAAACCGATACAAATTCAACACAAAATTAAAACCTTAAAAGGTCTGACCTATTTAATTAAATGAGTCGATTTAAAGTTGACCTATATAATCTTATAATCATATCTTGACATGACTTGAACCTAATATGCGAACATGAATTGACACCCCTACTATCGATGCAAGTACTGGTTGTGCAGTTCGACTAAAGAAATGGAAGTTATTGAAACAGAATCATTAATAACAAATCAGCGGCTTTCAAAAACCTCTACAAAGGGGAAATAGAAAATCTGTATACAACAATATCTACCTTCAACTTTATGATTTCCAAACCTTCTATAAAATGCTGGGGAGAAAGAAGAATTACATACAGGTCCTTTTAGCCATCAACTTGAAGAGTTGGCCTTTTTGAAGAGGCCTATCCCCTGTTGGGAAAGATTCCAGAGAAGTTTGGAATCTTATCAACATGCTTTAAGGCATGCTCAGCTATCTGCCGGGTTCGATAGTCACCATGCTGAAATGCATCAACAAGTGCTGTACTCACATTTGGATCTCCAGAAACTTCATAGGCTATATCATCGGTTCGCAAAATTCTCTCAACTGCCCAAACTGCCCTCCTCCTTAGATTGTCCGTCCGTTTCTCGAGTAAAACGTCGAGTATGGGTTTGATTCCCTCAGCCTCACAGAGGACCATTACCCCTTGTTCAATATCAACGCCATCCTCCAGCAAAGTAGATAATGCTGCAAATGCTGCCTCAACCACCTTCTCATTTGTGTGGTCTAACAGAGCTACCAACTTCTCCACCGCCTGTCCTTCCAGAAGGCAAAAGGATTCTTTTAGGGAACACGTCCCACGATGAAGCCTACACAACCCAGTTATGACTGGTGGTTTGCTAAAGCATGGAAAGATTCCGGCGCAAAAACCACGTTCCGGCAACTCGGGCAATTTTGTTAAATTTTTGGACTCCAGTGACAAGTTCTCCAATGCTGTGGCAGCGACCAGCTGTACATTTTCTAGTCCATTGGCCTGAAGCAATTCAATAAACAATGCAGCAAGGCCGTGCTCGCGGCAAAGTGCAACGCAAGTAGGTTCATCTGCCAAAACAAATGTAACCCTAGCAAGTACCCGTACAAGCCCTTCAAGGAATGGCGTGACAAAGCGGCTGCCCCTCGTCTCCCCTCGCTGGATCCTGACTACTCTAGAGATGATCATCTGGAAGGCACCCTCATCTTGCATCTGCCTGGTAAGGCCCAAGTCCCTCTCTGGGAGATCAGCTAAAAGGCCAACTGCTGCAGACTGCTCTTCATTGATTCCTATATTTTCTGATATGACTCTAATTAGGCTACTGAGCTGGCCAACCGACCCCCGTAGGGCATCAGCCAGTTCCTGACCCATGTGTGGGGAGAGATTCTGGAGAAGTCTGATGGAAGCTACACGCAGCTCTTTCTGTGGAGCCTCAATAAACTGAACCAAACTGATAGTAGCACCAGAGCTTTTGATGGCAGAAACAACATTAATCGCTGTAGTTTGAGAATTAGTGAGTCCAACAAGAACCTGGAGAAGCTTGCACTCAATGGCCGGACCGGTGTTGCTAATGAGATGTAGTAGGTTATGGACTATGTCTTCTGAGACAAGAGTCTGGTCCTCAGGTCCAACTGGGATCGAATCAAAGTCATAACCTGAGTTCACAACATTAGCAAGAATTGTAGCAGAGACCTCTTTGAGTCTCATGGGAAGCTGATTGGAACCGACGGTGAAAAGATCCTTCACAAGAGGGGGAAGTATCCCAGCCTCTATCAACACTTTGGCACTTGCCTCATAAGATGAGATCTGGTTTAGAGCTTTTAAAGCAGCTTCTCTTGACTGAATACTACCACTTCTCATGATATTAATCAAAGATGAACCTGCGGTTTTAGCCACAAGGACTTTTACATCATTGTTCAATACAAGCTCACCTAGGTATGCAGCCATAGGCAGTTTGGTTTCTGGTGGGCCTGCAAAATCACGAGGGAACAGAGTTAGTTGAGTAACATTAACCACAGTAAAATAGTTTTTCCTCATAGAGTGAGAACAACAATATCTACCTTTACACATCAAAGACAACAAAACAGAAAAGAAGTATAACTCAAACTTGTACAGCAAGCTCAGTGAGAAGATCACTTTTTTTTCCCGGGTCTATTAACACACCTGGTTAGTCTTGAACCAGTAACTTCTCCTTCCACCTCGTTCTCATGAGGGGAAGGTACCATTATAGCTAGAGCTTATTGGCATCCTCTGAATTACTTAAAGTTCTAACAAAAAGCACTCCGACTATTTTTAAATTTTTAGATTGCTAAGGTAAACCCACCTCTCTACAAAATGCTGCCTTCCTGAGCTCCCAACCCATTCTACTCAGTAAGAAAACAGAGAGTTTTTTTGATAAAGATTCATCAATCAAAGATGACTAATGATGATTATAAGAATCAGCATTGCAGATCTCTTACAAGAAATCCTCCAATTCTTTTTTATAATATCATGTTCAGCATTTGGAATGCCCGATAAAATTTTCAAGCCAAACATCAACAATTATTGCAATCAAAAGATGAAAAAAATCAAAGGAAGGAAGAAATACAAAAGAACTTATGTCTTATCATGTGAAGTTAAAAACTGAGCAATCTTATTTAGCAATAATTTTTCCAATGCATACGAGTTTGGTTCATTTGAATAAAGTTATTATTGACTTGCCATTTTTTTTTAATTGAAAAGGTATGAGGGGGTGACCAACTAGGGCTACTATACATGGGCGTAACCGAGGTAGCACCTACCCGCTAAGAATTGCTTAGGAGGGGCCTAGATGGCGGAAACTGTAGGCGTTCTCTCAAGACCAATTGAGCCATAGTCTGATCCAGCCTCACCAGGACATCAGTGGTTCTCAAGGCAAACACATTCCATTGCAGAGAATCAATCCCATGCCCTAGTATATTGACTTGCACTTTCGAAACACATTCTTTATCAATTAATTTCAGCAAACAAAATAGAATATTCCATGCTCTAGCCCTGCAAGAATCAGCACATGTCTCAATGACACTGTGACCTCCATAGTAGTAAGATCGTGGAGGATACTTGCTTATGGTGGCCAAAGAAGAAAATGAGCAAAACATTTTAAACTCTACAATTTCTTAAGAAAAAGAAATCTCGGGATTGAGATATGGATTGCACATATCAATTGACCCTATTTTGTAAAAGGAATAATGCACATGTATATATGTCTATCTATATATAGGATTTCAAGCAAATTTAAGGAGCATAGTAATCAACACATTGGTAGAGCGGGTTCCAGGCATGGTTTGATATAAATTCTACTTCAAAAAACATGACAATCAACATTTTTAATGTCAAGTATTTGGGAAAAGGAAACAAGCCAAGGAGTACAGTTGCGTTGCAACAAAGTAAGCAAGCATAAAAGAAAAGACAGTGCAAGCACCTTCAAGGAGTTGGGTCAGAAGAGGCCGCAATCTACCATTTTCAGCCATCTGCCGCACATTGTTCTCACACTTCTCCAGATTCTCCAGTGTTTTATCAGCCTTCTCGACAGTTAAAAGATTCTCTGATTTGCTGCTTGCCATTCCAACCAATATAAGAATTGCTCCATTGACTGAACCAATCTTCTCACACAACATTTCAGATTTGGAGAGCTCATACAGCAAAGAGACAGCTTCCTCCCTCTCTTTGGAGAGCTCGTGTGACAAGAACTTTACTATAGTGCGCACAGTATCTCCCTCAGCCAACATTTCCTGCAAAAATAATAACAATAAAAAAAGAGAAATCATTAACAAGAGGATAAGCCCATTTATGCCAGCGATTCCTTAGAAGCTATATAGAGAATCACAAAACCTGCAACAACCTTATTCTCAACATCATCCTCCACCACAATTCGAAGAGTTTCCAAAGTTTTACACCGAACTTTACGGCTGCTGCTCTTCAACATGTCAACAATCAAGGGTATCAAGCCTGCATTACGTGCAACATGCTTATTTGATCGGCTCTTTTGGCAGACGTATTGGACACACTTCAAAGCCTGCAGAACATCACCATCTGAACTCCCCAGATTCAATGACCTACGAGCCATGTCAACCTGAACAGCTTCATTCCTAGCAGTCCACTCTTCAATGGTGTTCCGCAAAGCTATACTAGGTTTCAGATCTGCGCTTCTTAATTCTTTTAGCGTTAATGGGCAAACCAGCTTTCTTCCACTCTCTTTGCATTCCTTGAACCACTTTTCTATTGCTTCTCGTTCAAAAGTTTGTCCATTTTCTAAGGTAACAGGATCACGCATAACTTGCTTTGTCAATGGGCAGACAAATGCATCATAAATAGGCTCAAGATACAGTCTTTCAAAATGATTGCTCTCATCTGACTGGCTGCCAACTTCATAACTCCCATCCCAGCTATCAGCCATCTAATCTAAAATAACCCCTGTGACAAGTAGTATTGCAGAAAAGAAAAGTCAGTGTACCAATAGCCCTACAGTTAACAGTGGTCAGAGAAGTAATGCAAGAAGATAAAACAAAATCATTAGTGAAAACAACAAAGAACTAAGCTTCTTGACAAGGACGCAGCTAATTGTGTAACAAAACATCGATGCATGTGAAAGAATACCACAATCTTTCATGCTTCATTTTGTAGTTGTAGTTATAGTTGTAGATGGTTTTTTTAGCATCGACACTTCCATATATGCTTAGGGTCCAACAAAGTTTTTCTTTCTGTACATGTTGCAGTAAGCGTACACTAAGTAGATACAGAAGGGTCAATACTCAATAAGATGGGCAGTAAGCGTGCATTAGCAAGACGCCAGAAAGCGTTAATTTCAACCAAATACCGTGTTGGATCTAAACTTTGAGACTTGAAATCAACTGCTCCAAATTTCCCCCGATTTACTAGTCATATATCTGGTAGATTATTCCAATTTTAAACCAAAAACGAATCCTATGATCCCCTGAGTTGTAAAACTCATTTCAACTATATAAAAGACTGCCAAACTGCCAAAGTAAGCCAAGCTTTGCCAAAGTTATTAATTTCATTCACTCACCCGAACAGGTGCTTATCCTAAACATTCCAGTATAAATTGAATCCCAAATTTTTCTAAATTCAACTAACCACCCCTCAAAAATTCAACACAAAAAATGATGGCCCGTTGTTACTCAAACCAATCCAAATTTAGCTAAAAGCAAATTTTTAAATCTCAAACAATCCAGTCAATTCAGATTAAACCCAACCCTAATTTTTCTCTGCTTCCAAAGTGAACATGAACAATCCAGACAGCCTCCAGACAACCTCTAAAAACAAAAAGAAAAGAGAAATGCTACAAAGCACTAAGAAGGGTACCAATACCATACCTTTCTCTGAAATTCTTGGTAGACAAACAGCCTCCAGGGAAACCCTAATTCTAGTTCGACAGTTTGACAACAATCTCTTCTGGGTGGAGCTGCTGTTGAGCAAAGAAGAATCCAATACGCAGCTCTGGTTCCATTAATCAAAACTGAATTTAACTCACTGAGAAGAGATGGAATTAAAGACTGTTTCTTGTTTATTTAAGTGGAATAGTTTAAGACACAGAAGAAAAAGAAAGTTGAGGGGCTTGTGGTCGATCAGGAAAGCAACAAGAGCGAAAAAAACAAAGCAAGAAAAGTAAGATGATAATAGAGGTAAATATCGTGGAAGAGAGAAAAGGTTGACCCAGATGAGAATAGTCACGGCTGACGCAGAGTCTGTGTGTGGAGCCCAGACACACCCTCCGTTGACCCCACCAAGGTTCAAAGCCAGGCTGGCTGGCTCTGGCTGTTCAATGAAAGTTGTCAAATACGATGAGATGGAGGGAGACACGGCGGAGCCTAGTTCCACGTAGGCATGTGCCAACCACCAGTTTTCGTATGAGAGAAAGACAAACAATCATTATTGTTGCCTTTTTGGCGGGTTGTTGGATGTTGGATTTATACTTAGAAAACGGTGCGTTTAGAGTGCACTAGCTAACAAGACAAAAAATTAAAAAAATTTTAAAAAAAGTTTGGTAGCGTGAGACTGTGAGGTCACGAAAGCTGCACGATTGCAAATGACAGCTTAAACCCAGACTTTTTTTTAAAAAAAATTGTACGGACGCATTACTTAACCCATACCATTTGCAGCCTTTTCATGTTTAATCTTAGTGCTTTTGGTGCCTATAATTTATGATTTCAAACAGGTTCATTGAATAACGTACCATATAATAAATTAACAAATGAATTAATTAATGTCAGTCGACTCTATGTGCCAAATGTGCGTGTCATATTACAAACTTGGTTGGTCACCTTTCTTATTTTAATGATTTTAATTTTTTTTTATTTCTAATATATTTATAATTTAAAATAATTATATCTCATGACATATATAGTTGACATATGATATGTTAAGTGAGAGCTATGTAGTATTAATTGATTGGTTTAATGTGACATTTTGTTTATAATCAATCGTATTTGTCGTGACAGTTTCACGTAAACTATCATATCAATTTTAAAAAAGTTACTGTATCACCCCCTAAGTATTTTCAGTTTAATTTTCTTCAAAGATCTCTTATTGTGTCTCATATTGATTGGAGTGTCTATCTCACCAAGGACAACCTCAAATCTATATTTCCCATTATGTTGGATTAGGATGTTTTCAACGGGGTAAAGAAATGCACTTCAGTGAGAGAGAGAATTTTTTTTTTATTATTTTTTTTTTCTGTAGTAAACAAAATCTATTCTGGTTCAAAAGTCAACATTTTCAAATTTTCAGTCATATTTTTTGGCTGGCCAAATAGTTCCAACAAATTAAACCTGCCACGATGCTAAAACCAGTTGGTCCAACGTTGCCATATATGATTGTATGAAAGGGCGGCGTGCAACGGAGAAGGCAGGCAACATGAAAGAGAATAAGACAGAAATAATCGAAATTAAGCATAATATAATACCCATCAGCCGACAAAAACCTAGTTCCATGACTAAATTCCAACCTTAATTTGATTGAATTTGGGCCAAGCTAATCGTCAATTCTGGAGAGCACAAAGGTCACTGGCACTGCAATGTAGACAAATACAACATACATGTCAATGGCCAAATAACAATAAACACATTGACCAAAATTGCAACAAATAATAGTTGAGAAAATATATGGAGGGTCTAATTATTCAGATCATATGACATATGAGAATGGATATAACGCAGCAGATTATCCCAATAACTAAGTTTTTTTTTTTTTTTTGTCAAATTAGCTGAAATCATGAAAAACAGCCAAATCCTGCAACCCCTCGATGATGGAGGAGGTGTTCCTAAACTGTGAAAGTAAACGGGATCGGAGGTCGTCCCAACCGTTCATCTCATCTCTAACCTTTCGGAGTTTTTTTTTAAAAAATTTATCGATATCATATAAGTCTGCAATTCTTATATAACACTGTGTATGATTGATAAGTCCCTAATTAAATTCACAACTCAAAATTTTTGTTTAATTATTTCATCTATTATGGACTGCTAAATAACTTACGATAAAAGTTAATATTTTTAATAGCACTCAGTTTTTTTTAGTAAGCAACTATCATAGAATGTCTTTGAAACTTTTTGTCTGCGAAAGCACTGTAACTTTAAAAATTGGTGTGATATTGTATGTAGCATTTACTACATTAACTTCTAAATAGTTAAATTTATTTGTAGATGATATGATAATATTATATGGACGGTCACATAAATTTATAAGTTCATTTGTCTTTATAAGACCTACATGTAAACCTACAAGTTCAATGGTAGATTTGAATTCATTTAAAATAGTTAGGAGAATGAGGTATATCATTTTTTTTTTTTAATACGTCAATTATTAAATAAAAAGTATAGAAAAAAAAAAAAGTATTTTAACAAAAAGTAGGTAATTATCTAAAATTTGGTGAGTTGAATGCTGTAAAACGGAGTCGGTTTGGGTTATGAAATGACAAGTCGGTCCCCAAAGGCATCTGAAATTAATGGTAAACTCCACGAGGTCACACAGATCCGTGGCACAGACCGAGGGTGTGCGCGTCGTGTTGAAGAGCTGAATCTGTATCTTCGATGGAAGAAGAAGACCAAACACAGACCTCCGTAGCAGCAGAAGCAGTAGAACAAGAACAAGAACAAGAACGAAAACGATTGGAGGAAGATAACGTAGTGCAATTTCTAGATTCGCTGGATGGCTATCTAACCCTAATAGATTCATTGTCTTCAACACTCCGCCAGGTAACTAACCCTAACGCTATGCATGTTCCTGTCCCTCCCTTCTACTTGCATGTTCTTAATCGTTCTTCAAAAAATAAATGACAAACACAGAAAGAAAGCAATCAAATTATAAGATTTTGCTGATGGAGAATGTTTATGTTGTAAAGTATACCTTAGATGTTAAAATAGTTGATGACGGAAGGCTAGTGATGCGATTGGTTTTAGCACAATTTTTGGAAAGCAGAGAATGTATCTCTGAAACATTATGTGATTCTAATAATTAACGTTTTGAACTGCTTAGTGAGAAACCTGTGGATTACTTTTGGTTCTGTGCGAATTCCTTTAGAAGTCTATTGATGCGTGATCTGTCTTCTGAACATCCTTTTGATTTTTTTTCCAGGGATGGATGGAGTTGGCCAGTGCTCGACATTCTATGGGTGCGTCACGAATCAATGGTGCTTTGTTGGACCTGAAATTCCACTCTGCTGCTACATCGTTGCAAGTAACTGGAGATGAAGGTAATTTTATGTCTGTACCTTTCCCATTAAGATCATTTATATGAGTGGGAAATTTCAGCTATTAAGGCTATCCATAAATTGCACTGAGACGCATTTCTAGTATTGTTTGGACACTGATATTTTAGGGTCACTTGGTCATGGGCTCCAAATTCTTATCAACAAATAAGAAAGGACATGGAAACTAAATGGTTTTGTGGGCAGTTCTATTAACGTAGTTAAGGGGGATGTGCTTGCACGTAACTGATGAGTGGTGGGATATATGATGCCTTTGGGTGTCATCTGTCACCATCTATGATATAATATGAACAGGGTTTAAGACATGGCATTCCGACGGACAATTCTAGGTTTATAACGGCCCCAACTTGATGCCCCAGATTGTATGTTTTTTATTTATGCATGCACACCCTCACACATGCATATAGAATTAATGATTTGCTCATTTGCATTACTTTGTATTTATGTCAGAGTAACTTCTGTGATATATGATCTGTTGTAGTTGACTACAAGTTGAAGCAACCGCATTTTGCATTGTGCAAATGGGCGTCCTCCAAGAATGGAAAATGCTGTTCTGGAGAAGAAGAATTTATGGAGGACAAGTTGCAGATGAAATCTGATAGTCCCCAGCTAAGACACCGTTCCCCCCAGTTTTCTGGTATAGTTTTGTTGTCCCTGTATGAGGAGGATACAGTATACTTATCATTTTGACCATAATATAGTTTAGCAGGAGCTCCTACCAACCATTTTTTACTGTGTATGCCAGATAACCATAAAATGTTTTTTGTATTGCTCAGCTACTTCTGCCATGATAACTCTGAATCGAGCATATGCTGTTTTAACTTTTTCCTTTTCTGTATGTGTGAAGGAACTTTGGAGAAAAGTCCAGCAAAAAATGGAGCTCCTCTTATAGTTGATGATGAAGTAAGTGTCTTGCAATCAATAATCTTTTCTGATGTGCTATAACAAGGAGATTTGTATTTTAGCATTTGCATTATTAGATTCTTTTTCCTGCACCAGAATCCTTATTTTAGAAGTGTGAACCACATTGTATTAAGTTCACTAATGAATAAATTCTAATAATTCAAATGTGCAATCTGTGAAATTTGAATTAAGAGAAGTGTAAATGGAGTAACTTTCATATCTTATCCCTGCTGTTCTAGGTTCAAAAGGAGCGATCTAAATCACTATCAATGTTTGGGACTTTGGTTTCCCCAAAGCTTCGAGCTGCCCAGCTTTCATTTGAGACAGGTGCATAACTGTCTCTCTCTCTCTGCAATACTGTAGTTTACACCATTGTATTTTTGCTACTTGTATATCAATTTGGTTTTCAATTCCATTTTTTGGGAGATGCTAGGAGATGATTCATT
The DNA here is from genome assembly GCF_901000735.1 of Corylus avellana. NCBI lineage: Eukaryota > Viridiplantae > Streptophyta > Magnoliopsida > Fagales > Betulaceae > Corylus > Corylus avellana. The sequence continues at coordinate 25,197,241 of NC_081548.1, read as the reverse complement.
CAAAAAATTACTTTCATTCAGCTCTTGAAACACTCATAGAAATAGCAAACATGCGTTCAACAATGCTTTCTACTTCTGATCAAGTCCAAAAAGACTTGGAAGGCCCAAAGGGATGACAAGAAAAGGTATATACAATCTTATTGCTTGAAAGTCAGATGCTTTCCCTCCCACCCAACCAGGCAATGTTAATATTTTAGACAATGAGCAGCAGTATTGGAGTGGGTTCAGTTGAACCCTGATAACATGATTGTTGTGTTTACTTTAAATTTTTGGATCTGGCCTTGTAGTTCATACATGGAAAGGAAAAAATGACTAAGAAAAAAAAAATTGTCATCTTAAGCTGTGGGGAGGTTTTGTCTGAAGGTTTAATCTGATCAATGATTGTAGCGTGGACTTGAGATTCCACAGTTCAAGTTTTTACTAGATAGCAGTTGGAACTTGTGTTAAAATTATCTTCCTCCAACTATGATGTCTTCTGTATGTCACGTTAACATTGTGTAGTTTCCAATTGTTATAACATTAGTTTTTACTGATAAAATTGAGTCCACTTTTAAATAAATAATTATAAGTCTATTGCTTCCTGTTTTCCTTCTAAAATATACTTTCATGGGCCAACTTGTCTGAGTAACAACTGTTGTATTCTCCCTTGGCACTTGGGCTAGCTCAGTTTATTACCACGTTATTCTTTTAGATATTAGATCTTGTTCCGATACCCGATCTTTATTCTTCTTATAACCGAGGTGTTTGTTTTTTTTTTTTTAAATTTTTTTTTTTTTATGAGGACCAGGTAGGGCCCCTTTAGGACCCATCTCTAGTGGGTAAAACCCCGAATACATTACCTGGCGACATGACCCCGCCGGCTAGAATCGTGTCATATATATAAGCTGAGTTCTTTCCTTAGAGAGTGCTTAAAATTACAACACGTGGCATAAATTTATAATTTTTAAACAGTGAACCGGTCCTTCAAGTTAAAACCCGGTCCTTTAATTAAAACTAAACTGGTAATTAAATTAGCTTAATTTATGCTATGGGAGTTTAATGTGCCTAATTACCTTTTTTTTTTTTTTTCTTTTTTTTACAATCCCTAATTAACTTTCTTACGTTGAATAGAAAGAAGAAAAAAACTCTTAAGTAAAAAATGGGACTTTTAAGTAAAACTAAACCAGTTATTTAATTAGCTTAATTAATGCTATGGGCGTTTAATATGCCTAATTAACTTTCTTAAAGAAGGTCCCCAAGAGGTAGTTCAGTCGGCTGCAGACCACGCCTAATGAAGCGGAGGTCACTAGTTCGAATCTTCCCTTCCCCTTCCCCTTCCCTTGTGAGGACATGTCAAAAAAAAAAAAAACTTTCTTAAAGAAGAAAAAAACTCTCGTGTTTCCTTTAAGTAAAATTGAACCGGTCATTAAATTAGCTTAATGTGTTATGGCTGTTTAATATGCCTAATTAACTTTGCAAGATTAAGTATTGAACCTGATGTGAGGATTTATTTGATTGCGTTAAATGTTTAGTGAAATTTTTTGTTTTATTATGTATTGATAAAAAACTATTTTTTTTTAGTTTAAAGCTATGTATTTTTTTAGAATGTTTAGAATTATATGGGTATTATTTGTATTGAAATATAATAGGTATCACACCAATAATATCACAGACTAATGCTTTGATAATCAGAATCCACAGGTTTTCTTCTTCTTGTTTTTTTCTTTATACTTCTTTTTATTTTAAACTACTCACATGTAACATGTTTTAATTTATATGGATTAAACTAAAATTAAGGGTCTTATTTTTTAATTCATTTGAATGTTTTATGAAAAAAAAAAATTCTGTTTGTATAATATACACTTTTTTTTTGGAAGCGTTTTTTCTGCTTTTGGAAGCAAAAGAAGGCAAAAAATTATTTTTTTCTAGAAATATTTTGTTTTTAAGGCTCAATTTGTTTTGACGAAAAACATTTTCTGAAATTTTCTTTTCCTTCTATTTTTCAGTGTTTAGTACAAGCAAAATTTTTAATCAAATCGAAAATATTTTCGATTGACCAAGAAAACATCATTTAAGCTCCACAAAACGATCGGATGGTATATAGGTCTCCCTCTCCTGACGTTAATGACAGTGAGTATTGCTTTATAGGTTTTATTCTTTTAACTTTATTCGTTTTATGGAAAGGGAGAGAAAGTGAATATGCTTACAATTTGCAATGCCAAAAAACTGTGGAGGTAATCTTCAAGGGAATCTTTCAATTTGGGTTTGGGACAGGGATTGGATTTTCTTGGAAAATTCTTGAGATTCTCTAGAAAGGAATATTGAGCTAAGAGGGAGGGAGGGGGGTTGGGGAGGCCTGGGGGAAGAGAGAGAGAGAGAGGGGGAGGAAAATAGATGAGAAAGTGGATTTCATTTATCTTGTAAAGAAGTGCTTCCACTTCGCTCTGTGTTATTTTTCCCCATTTCAAACGGTGAGGATTGAGCTTTCAGGCAGAAGAGAGAAGGTGGGGTTAGAATTTGGATGACGAGAATTTTAGAGTTTAGAAGATGACTGTATAAGAACATTATTAGCGATCTCACTAAATTTTACTCACCAAAATAGTCAAGTTTATTTTTCTCTATTTTAATTACCAGCTTTTTTAAAGTACCCTAACAACTTCATTATTTTATCAATTCACTTTCATTATTTCATTTAAATATTTTTTTCAAAGATTTCTTTATTTTTGAATATTTGTTTTATTCTAACTAGATGGCGAGACTCGAAATGAAGAGATGCACTTGTGGAGAGAAAATTACTCTCTTCAAAAATGACACTAAGCAAAATGGGAAGGAGAAAAGACAAAGAAAATGGAGAGAAGCATGGGTGAAAGAAGGAAATAACTTTTTCACCAAAATAACCAAAAAAATGATTTTGGTTAGACTTAATGCTAAGCGCATTCACAATGGAGGAGCTAAATTTTTATGCAAAATGGCTCTTCAAAACTCACTTTTATCTAGTTTAGCTGATGAATTTTTAAATGCATCTACATCCGATTAACTATATTTCTATTTATTTTATTTTAAAAAAAAAAATTATTCATTATTGGAAAAAAGTGGAAAAAGTTTTGGGAAAGAAAGAATGCATGTGAGAGAAACAATAATAAAAAAAATAAAAAAAAATAAAAAAAAAAATAGCTCATTTAAAAAGTGTTACTACATTTAACTTTTTTTTTTGCTCTTCCAATCAAATATTTATTTTGCATTTTTTTTAACTAATTCAATGTAGATAATTTTTTACAAATCTGATTAGCCATTTTAGATAAAAGTAAAATTTGACTCTTTGTGAATGCTATAAGAGAGTAAACTCCCTTCCAGAACAGCATGATAGTGCACGACAATATGATTTGGACGATCCAAAGTGTGTTATTTAAAAGACAAGCTTTTTTTTCTTTTTTTCTTTTTTCTTTTTTCCTAGTGCTTTCCAACAAACCAAAAATACATTATCCTCGAAATAATACAAGGACATAACCATACGACAATACAACAGTCCATATTTAGTTTCAAGCTATACAGCACAATCAAAAAATTACTACCATTAACCACCCCGAAACAAAATGGGGAAAGGGGAAGGGAATAGTGGAAAAAAACACAAGTTAAATTGCAAGCTAGAAAGCGCTCCAATTATCCGAACTTTTCTTTGGATTTTGACTCTCGGATGAGACCTTAAATGGGGCAGAGGTGCCGAAAGGATCAGTGTCATCAAAAGAAAATGCACCACTATGGCTGAAGTCTTTCGTGCTGTTTACGGAATCAAACCTTGTAAGCCTCTCACGGCCGTAGCCGAAGTCTTTGCTGCTGTTCATGGAATCAAACCTTGAAAACCTCTCCCGTGGAGAGAATCCACCGCCTTCATGCGTGCTGAAGGAATCGAACCTCGAGAAGTTGTCAAAGAAGTGATCCCCTGCCTCACTGTACCTAGGAGAGTTGCCAAACTTGGACATTGGAGTCCCAGGAACAGAATCTTCAAAAGTAAATGGGCTCTTCGTCTGAAAGATGCTCTCTGCATGTGAGGATCCTGTTCGTACTGGGTTTAGGCCAAAGTCACTAGCTCCAAAGTCGGTATCCGAGTCCTGCAGAATGACACCATGGATGGAGAAATCAAACATAGTGCATCAAGATGGAAAATGCTTGAGGTACTATAGTTTTTCCTACATATGTCATGTGGACTAGGATAAGGTCGAAACAATATAGGCATGAGATCCATCTAAGTCTGAAGAGTTTAGGACGACACTAAGTTATGGCTAAGCCTATGTTGTTGAAGCTGTTCGAGTCCTTCATTCATATAATTAGGTGGAAACAATTTCCCATTAGACATCGCATGCCTTAGGCAATTTATTATTATTACATAAATTAAATGTAAAATTCGATAAATTAACAAAATCCTAGAGAACTTATAAACAACACAGATATTTCAACTTTTATTGTTAGCCATTAGGAAAATGTCCACATATACCCATGTGCTTAAGAGGTTTTGGCTCACCTTGGTATGGCTAGGGTTAAATCCCCAAACTGAGTCCACATCATCGTTATTGTCAAAGGCACCCCAGGTCGATTCATCAAAACTTCTGTCACCGTAAATAAAATGATTTCAGCATTATTATTATATAGAACACAGTCATGAGAGAGAGAGAGAGAGAGAGAGAGAGAGAGAATCACGAATCAGCACCTATACCTATGTGTTTCTGCATCTGCTTCAGAACCTTTTCCATAATGAACATCTGAAAAATCTTGAGATGGACTGTCAAAAGCAGTCCTTCCGGCCGGACTGTCGTGAGGGCTTCTGACCAATTCATCTTCACTGTGGGAATATGCAGATTCACTCTCAAAGACAGGTTCACTAGTACCGAAAGAATTCCTTTGCTTTTCATTAGCATATGACTCGGGGATTGAACTATCATCACCGTAAACTTGTTCTTTGTGAACAGATGCAGATTTTGGTTTTGACAAGCTAGAGACATTTTTCGCATCAGGAGTGAGATCATTAACAAACCCTGAAAGGTTTAAAAGGTATGCCCACATAAATAAATAAACATATTTCTTAATAGCTCTGTCAAATAACTCTATTTCTTAAACTGGATATGCAGAACTGACAACATTAACTGGAGACAGCAAAACAAAAGGAAGCATTACCCCTTGTTCTTAAATAAAATAGGCTAGGAAGCATAGTGCATACCTTCGTCTTCAAACTTATCCCACTCTTCATCCCAAAGAGAAGCTCCCTCTTGAATTCCAGGTTCCCAACCTGTCAAATCAACAATGGAAATTGGAAAATGACCATATATGTTTTGCAGTCCGTAAAAAGATCAGCATGCCCTAAAGTACAAAGTGCTGGTAATAAACTATGGCTACCACTACCATAACCCGACCCCCAAAATAGGAACAAGAAAGCCGTCCTATATCAGCAATTGGACAGCAACACAGGACATTTGCTTCCTCATCATATTAGGTAAAAGTACCAATACACAAGTATTCACTACTTTTTATTGTCTATGGAAGGCCCATCATGCATATGGTGTAGTCGTGTCCAAATCCTCAAACACCCATCCATGGTGATGGTAGATTTTAATCCTAGATCTCTAGCATGACCCAAGAGTTTACCAATTGAACCAGCTAGGGAGAAACAGAGGTTTCTTAAACGGTTATTCAGGTGTGCATTTGTGATCCAAATACTAATATGAGACATGAAATCCTAACACTTAATGCAGAAAAACCAAGTCATTGTTGTTCTGGATGATTAACCTGTTAGGAATTGCGTTAACAAGCTTAAAAAGTGTTTTTAGTACACAAAAAGTTGTGCCAAGTTAAAATGGGTCTATTTGGTAAAACATTTAAAAAGGTACTTTTGTGACTTTTTTTGCTTTAAAAAAGTCCAAAATTGCGTTTTGGAGGAAACTTGGAAATGAAGTTTTTTTCTATAAAAAAAAAAAAAGCTCTATTTCCCAACATAATCCCAAACAAGCTCTAAGCAGGCCAATGAATATGTAAGACTTTCAGCTCTCTAAATCAGGTAATGTTTAAAATGAGATATAGCCTTCCTCATAAAAAAAATCCACTCACACCCCCACCCCCCCCTTCCTCCTGCTCCTCCTCCCTCTTCCCCACAAACTCCACCTAGGATACAATGGTTGATTGTTAATACCCACTTTAAGCAACATTGTCTGTTTCAAAGTCTTCCAAGTTAGACAATAAATGAAAGTGGTGGGACCCTGCAACCCATTCAATGCTTTTCAATGAAATAAATAAACTTAAAAAAAAATTTTAAAAAAAAAAGAAAAAAAAAAAAAGAAAAAAGAAAAAGAAAAAGAGTGCTATGGTTACATTAAAAAAGGAATTGCATATCTCAACATAGCAGGCAAGTGTTCAAAAATAAAATAGCAAGACATTGGAAAGGGCATCAAATTGTATAGGAAGCAACAGGGATGAATTGAAACAAAGAATTAACAAGGGACTAAAGATACCAATTGGGAGCTCAATCAATGCAGCTGACTTAACATCTAATCCATGTTTCTTGCTGCGTTCAGTTAGAGCCTTCAGTAGCTCCTCAACATCTGATTGAATGCGGTCAGCTCGGACCTACAAAAGCCGAAACCAATGGTGTTGGACAAGATTCAACGGAATCTCCATGGACTCATAATAGTAAATTGGCAACATGTACCTGAAGGATACCATCTGCACTGCCTCCATGTTCCATGTTAACAATTGCTTGATGCAGCTCCGTCTTCCTCCCCTAAAAACAAAATCACAAAACAAACTTCCTTGAAACAAATTCAAATAACACCAAGGTTTAAAAGATCATGTAATCAAAGGCTTTAAAGGATCTCTGAAGTGGAATATTTTTTACGTGCAGGACCTTCGGCTTTCACACTCGAGCAAAGAAAAAAGGAGAGCCAAAAAAAAATATTTATACGGAGGTGAAAGAGTGGTAAAATTCAAAATCGCAAAACAAAGTTCCTCGAAACAAATTCAAAGAATGCCAATGTTTAAAAGATCATGTAATCAAAGGCTTTAAAAGATCTCTGAAGTGGAATATTTTTTATGTGCAGGACACCTTCGGCTTTCACACTTGGGCAAAGAAAAAAGGAGAGTGAAAAAAATGATACTGAGGTGAATGAGTGGCAAGAGAAAGCAGAAGAAAGTTGAAGAAAAATCGATACATTAATGATAGATAACAGGATGACTTCCACTTTGGCAAGAAATTGATGTTTGAATGAAAAATAGATTAGAGGAAGTAAACAGACAATTCATGCTAATTTCAAGTTGGAGAAACCACTATGTCTAGTGGGGGACCTAAAAGACCACCAATTGGGGTGGGGGAAACATTAACACTGGCCATTCATATACGAGAAACTATGGCTCTAATTGAGCAATGAGGCAAAAATAAGTTTCTGTAGTATCACACATGTTCATAACTACACTTTACTGGGTTCAGTAGGATCAAAGAAATCTTTATTTCTTTCTCTTTTTTTAAGTTAGATCAAAGAAATCTCAAATATAAGTACAATCAAACAACAAAGGTCCTTGGATATTCTATAAGTTCACCGCCTTACCTGAATATCACGAAATCTAGCCTCTTCAATGGTTAACTTTGATGCTATTTCTCCCACTTGCTTGTACTTCTCTTCATACTTCTTAGCCAGAGACTCTGCCTGCAATAAAAATTGTTGATGTAAATACAACAAAATCTAACTCTTATCAATGAAAGTAGGATGATTATTTACATCTTAGAGAATACCTCACGCTTATCAGCAGATGCCCTTTCGGTGATCTCATTTAGTTTATTATCACATCTGCTTTTATAGAGAACCTGATAACCAGAGAATAAAAATGAACAAAGAAAACTAAGAGAAAGAAAAAGAAAACACAATGAGCTTCACAGTTGCACTGTTTAAGGGGTACACCTGACCATGGTAACTGTACATGATCAAATTACAATCATATTTTCATGACTAGCCATTTCATGATTGAATTCCAACAGTAACTTCATCAAATAAATTATAGTACCGGACTAGTCAGCCAGCAAATAAGATACCATGCAGACTTGAAGGTTTTACTAAGGTTCGAAGGAGGTAGTTCTATGTATTTAACACGCAATCTTTTGGGACTTGGAGAAAGTCAAAGCCCAAAGAAAATTGCACTGCTTTGTTGGGTTCCTTTATTATTATTTTTTTATCAGAAAATTTTGTTTCCATGATTCCTTTTTTTGGGTAAGTATTTCAAAATTTTCCTCATTATTACTTATCAAAAAAAACATTCCTCATTATTCCCATTGAATTTGTGATAAACATCCAACTTGGTACAAAATCCCTGAATTGCAAATTGGTGGTTGAGTGATTTTTGATAAATTTCTTTATTTACCCTACACTGAAATTCTAGCATCACTAACCACTCCGGGCATAAAAGTAAAGCGGCATGCCTTTCCAATTCCTTGTAGGCCCAGCCTGAATCAGTTACTAACCACTATTGTACAAAAGAGTAAAAAGGGTTTAGTATTAATGAAAAAACTAGAAGCAAAAGAATAGGAGACAGAAACTACTCACAAGTTCCTGCATTTTGGTGCGGTAGAACTCAAGCTTCTCTTTAGAATCCAATATCAAATTTTGTGTTTCTTCAACCTACCACGAAAAAGGAAATAAAATATTTATGTATCCCTTGGGAAAGTACAAGAACACTCAAAAAGTAAACTTAGTAACTAACAGCCCTCAGAAACATAAAATTAAAATCAATAACTGGTGATTTTAAAAAGTTACAGAAGTCACAGGCTCTGTAAATAATTATCTTGATCTCAATCATCTTGCAAGAAGCAATATAGGATAGATATAAAAAAAATAATTACAATGAAATGAACTCTACCATTGCATTTTTTCAGTCCATTCAAGCCAAAGAAATTTCACTACTGAAATGGATAAATGAAACTAATGGATATATGGAAGCTAAGTTAAAAGCTTTAAATACATATAAACACAAAGATATACATACGAGATCTGACAGAAAAAAAAAAAAAAGCACACACATACACATATGTAAAGATAAGGATACCCGTTTGTACTAAGATGCAAAGATAAGAAAGTCAAGTGATAAATGGCATACAACATGAGCACTTTATAAGCCAGAAAAGGGGAATGGAAGTTTCTTAAAGACATTTAAAGAAAAGCTTAAAACAATCTTTTTGAACAATTCTGTTTTCAAAATGAGGAACTGGAAGAAAGTCTGAGTGCAACCTTTTGAAGATAAATTGATATAATAATTTATCAAAGTAGTTTTTTTGACAACTTCCATTTACAAACACATGAGTTCGCACGTCATGTTTTCCAACCTTTAGAAGGAGGTACCATTTCTATATTTCTTTAGTTCATTGAGGCACCAAGTACTATTCATTTTCTTGCTTTTGTCTTACACAATATTCCCTATAAGGTACGAATATTTTATACCAAACACTAATTCACAATTCAATCAATTTATGGTAAGTGAAGCAAAAGAGAGAAAATATGCCTTTTTCCTAGCAGTTGTTGCCACTTGAGGCTTTGAGTTTGCTGAATTATGTCCTTTAGAAGGAGGAACCATTTCCATATTTATTTAGTTCATTAAAGCACCAAGTACTATTCATTTTCTTGCTTTTGTCTTACACAATATCCTCTATAAGGTGTGAATATTTTATGCCAAACATTAATTCACAATGCAATCAATATATGTTAAGTGAAGCAAAAGAGAGAAAAGATGCCTTTTTCCCAGCAGTTGTTGCCACTTGAGGCTTTGAGTTTGCTGAATTATGTCCTCCTGTATCAAGTTGGTTTCCAAAGGAATCCTCCAATACAGGCGCTCCAGACTTTTGCTGATTGGATTGCATTACACCATCAGCCAGGATGGCACTTACCTGCATTGGTGGCCTCAAACCAGTTGCAGGCACAATTGGCCGGGCACCTCCAAAACCTAATCATAAAGAGAGAGAAAAATGCTTCATCAAGAAACATATATTTGGAAAGAGAGATGAAAATGAAAGGTATTAAAAACAGATCTGACCAATACCAGGTCTGGGACCCCAAGCTGCATTTCCATGTGAGACTTTGGGTTGACCTGTCATAGCCAGCAGTGTCTCATCAAACAAGACATTTGGTGGCAGTGCAACTGGAAGAGGGCGACCTTCCCTGAATCTTTCCATCAAGTAGAGTGCAAAGCAAAATTCCCTCAAAGAAAGCATACTATCATTATCCTGGTCAGATAAGTCCCACACCTGCTTTAAAACCTCTGAAAAAGGCCAGCAAAGACATTGAGCATAAGTAATCCTAGAACAAAAAAAGGTCCCACGAAGCTTGCCCAAGAAGAAGAAGAAGAAGAAGAAATTCCAGAGAAACACAGGAGTACACCTTACTTCCATAACAAGAACACAATACTCAAAGTGCAGTAAAGAAGAATTTATCTAATAAAATCATAGTTAATACATTCTAGTGACACAATACACAAGGTGAGACAGATGTCTTGGCAAAAAGATGAAATTTGGCCATTCCTAAATCTCCTTTCATAAAAAAAATAAAAAAAATAAAAAAGTTATAACTTCATAAGGAGTTCATAAATTTATTGCTCAGTCATGTTTAAATAGCAGTCAGGGTCTCATCTACCTCTTCTGATAAAAATAAGAAAGCGTACAGTGCAACACAGAATATTGATGACTTCACCATATATAATGACAAATTTAAGAAAATAAAAATGAGAGTGCAGTTTCAGAATCAACCAACTTAGTAATAGACAAAAATATATAGAAACCACAGCTAAACTTCCATACAGAAGAACCCTTACCTCTTGGTAATCTCCAACTCAAAAATAGATTTCGTGCCTGCTCACCACTGATTATCCCATCTCTGTCAGTGTCTACTTCCATAAACACTTTTGTATACTTCTGAACATCAGATGGTTTCATCTTTGGCCAAGAAAGCTGCATATTTTCAGAAGTAGAATTTCCAACTCCAACTGAAATCCCAGATGTTGCAATTGAGGAAGAACCTGGAGCTGAAACCTGTTGACTTGGGTTCAATGATGACTGTGTCCATTGAGGCTGACCGCCAGCAGGTTGCATTGAAAATGCACCTTGCAATGAATCAAGTGAGCTCTGCTTACCAAAAGGTTGAGGCCCACTAGTAACAGTAGTGATGGCCGAAGAGACGGGAGTGCTACTAACAGAATGACTTGGTCCAGAACCAAACCCATTTCCTGAAACAACTAATGCTTTAGAGGCATTAGCTGTTAGCTGGGAAGCCATAGTGACTGGAGTTTGCGGCTGTGAAGTAGGCAAGGGCATTGATGGACTAATCCCTCCAGGCCCATTAGGAGCTGTACCAGTCCTTCCACTGAGCCAATCATTGGAGATGTTTGAGTTTGGGACATTGGGACCTAACATGTTACCTCCCCTAGTGAGTTGTGGACTAGCAATACCTTGCGATGGACGGGGAGCAGTGGCAGCAGGCATAGGTTGAGGTGGCCTCAAGGCTTGATTTTGCTGAGAAGGAAAATAATGCTGGTTCATACTTGGGTTTGGAACTCCTTGTGCTCTAAAGCCAAGATTTTGAGATGATGTTGGAGCAATAGCACTCCGTGGAGCAGATGCTGCACCCATTGAATTCAATTGAGGTGCAGATATGGCTGTAAGATTAATTTGTGGTGCAGGAATTTTAGCTGCAGCTGGACCATATAGTGCTGCCTTGACCATATCTGGGGTTAGTTCTCGCTTACTTTGTGCCACAGTTACAAGTTTGAGAGCATTATAAAATTCTGTGCGACCAAGGAAACCAGTTTTATTCTGATCAGCATGCATCCATATCTGCACGTCATATACAACAGTTTGATTAACATGCATTTCTGCATCATGCTTAATCAAGTCTTAAAATTCATTGCAAGAAAAGAAAGATAAATATATAAATTTACTTTGAAATATATCACGAACAAGCAAGGACTATAAGATAAAAGATGCTAAAATATAATTTCCACATTGTGCAAAAGCACAGTGACAATGCACAAAATAAAGTAGACAACCTTAAGAACACAAATTCAAACACCCTCTTAAGAATCCTGCTGAATATAACAAACTCAAATCTGAGACTCTGCTCCCCTCCCCAAAACATGAAATCAACCACTTAGAATCATCCTTAAAAGTCTTACCTCTTGTAAATCATTCAAAATATTCATCAATGAAGATGTATATTTTAACTTACTAATTTAATTTTTAAACGACTATAGTATCCTTACCCCAAACACACATTTACCAGCATAAGTGAACTAGACCATCATAGATAGTGTGCAAGAACATCTACAACACTAAACAACCTGAATTCATACGACATATCTCAGATCAAGCAGTGGTGACACTTTTTCTCAATCATCTTCATTTTTTATGCTTGACAGAACAATAATTTATACCACCATCGAGCAATTGCATCTCGAAGATTGATCACAACCCCAAGTCTACTTAACGAGAAGAAGTCGCCAAAACTTATTCAACATATTATCATAAGAAGCACGGCTTTCATCGAGCATGAGATAACATATCCATCATTCATTCAAACAGTTTATTTATGCAAATATACTATAAAGTGGAAATTGGAGGTGTGAAAACTGTGAGGAACCTGAGCAAGGACTTGTTTGGAGAGATTGGATCCTTGAAAGAAACCAACAGCTTCGGCTCCACTGATCCTGCCATCGCCGTCCAAATCAGCTCTCCTAAAATACGCTTCGAACTGATCCATATTCGGCCCTTGATTTTGCCCCGCCATTTCCTTTTTAACGATTTTCCAAACGCTTTTTTCGATTCAAATTCCCGCAGATCACAAATTCACAATTCTGGCGAGAAATGAGAAAATCTGGGGAAATGCCAAATCAAAATAGTGGTAGTGGACGAATGAAGTGTACGGTATTCGTTTCGTCGGATCGAAGGATTGGTTGAATTGAATGGTTAGGTCGAGGTGAGACAGAGGGAAAGTGTGAATTTTATATGATTTTGGAAATTTTAGAGCGTTGAAAAGGAAAGAGAAGTGAGGGAGAGCCTTCGAGCCTCCTCTTTCTTGCAAAAATGCATAGGATATGGCCTGTTCTTACTATTGTCCGTCTCGATCGGAAGAAACGGAGGCTATAACGGGAAATACTAATATACAGACAGTTTGACATTTATTTATGATTTTCATAATTAACCACGTCATGGGGGGAAAAAAAAAGTAGCAGTGCCAGTTTATACTTGATAAAATAATTAAGTAAATATTATAAATTATTATTTTTTAATCATTTCACTAATTATGAATTGTGACATTAGTTTTTGTAAATGAGTTTATAATAAAAATTGTAGTTCTTTAAGCATTTTCTATAAAATAAAATAAAAAAAAAACTAGGAAGCATTAGAATTATCAATTATAAGAATAAGACCCTCACAGTAATTATAAATACTTAACTTCCAATGCCTATTGTGCTTGTAAACCTTTACCTTTAGTTTAAAAACCTATATTAATAGAACTTTTTTAAGAAAAAACACTTGACAATTTTTTTACAACTTATTTGTATGTGTCAACCTATAATTAGATCCATGTGAGTTATCAAAAAAGCATCAACATATTCTAATCATGTGCTAACATCCGTCAACCACTTGAAAAAATAACTAAGTCTAGCTTTTTTTTTTTTTTTTTTTTAAAAGAATCATCAACTTCTTTT
>NC_081548.1:25164078-25183440 GCF_901000735.1 Corylus avellana | reverse complement strand
ATTATTTTTTTTTTAGAAATATTTTGTTTTTAAGGCTCAATTTGTTTTGACGAAAAACATTTTCTGAAATTTTCTTTTCCTTCTATTTTTCAGTATTTAGTACAAGCAAAATTTTTAATCAAATCGAAAATATTTTCGATTGACCAAGAAAACGTCATTTAAGCTCCACAAAACGATCGGATGGTATATAGGTCTCCCTCTCCTGACGTTAATGACAGTGAGTATTGCTTTATAGGTTTTATTCTTTTTACTTTATTCGTTTTATGGAAAGGGAGAGAAAGTGAATATGCTTACAATTTGCAATGCCAAAAAACTGTGGAGGTAATCTTCAAGGGAATCTTTCAATTTGGGTTTGGGACAGGGATTGGATTTTCTCGGAAAATTCTTGAGATTCTCTAGAAAGGAATATTGAGCCGAGGGAGGGAGGGGGGTTGGGGAGGCCTGGGGGAAGAGAGAGAGAGAGAGAGAGAGAGAGAGAGGGAGGAAAATAGATGAGAAAGTGGATTTCATTTATCTTGTAAAGAAGTGCTTTCACTTCGCTCTGTGTTATCTTTTCCCATTTCAAACGGTGAGTATTGAGCTTTCAGGTAGAAAAGAGGAGGTGGGGTTAGAATTTGGATGACGAGAATTTTAAAGTTTAGAAGATGACTATGTAAGAATATTATTAGCGGTCTCACTAAATTTTACTCACCAAAATAGTCAAGTTTATTTTTCTCTATTTTAATTACCAGCTTTTTTACAGCACCCTAACAACTTCATTATTTTATCAATTCACTTTCATTATTTCATTTAAATATTTTTTTTCAAAGATTTCTTTATTTTTGAATATTTGTTTTATTCTAACTATAAAAATTTTAAACATTTGTATTTTTCATAACAGTCATATTTTGAAATTTTTGACTACATGAAACCCGACGGACGGTGATGGCGAGACTCGAAATGAAGAGATGCACTTGTGGAGAGAAAATTACTCTCTTCAAAAATGACACTAAGCAAAATGGGAAGGAGAAAAGACAAAGAAAATGGAGGAGAGAAGCATGGTTGAAAGAAGGAAATAACTTTTTCACCAAAATAACCAAAAAAAAAGATTTTGGTTAGACTTAATGCTAAGTGCATTCACAATGGAAGAGCCAAATTTTTATGCAAAATGGTTCTTCAAAACTCACTTTTATCTAGTTTAACTAATGAATTTTTAAATGCATCTACATCCTATTAACTATATTTCTATCTATTTTATTTTTTTAAAAAAAAATTATTCATTATTGGAAAAAAGTGGGAAAAGCTTTGGGAAAGAGAAAATGCATGTGAGAGAAACAATAATAATAAAAAAAAAAATAGCTCATTTGAAAAGTGTTACTACATTTAACTTTTTTTTTTTGCTCTTCCAATCAAATATTCATTTTGCATTTTTTTTTGCTAATTCAATGTATAAAGTTTTTTACAAATCTGATTAGCCATTTTAGATAAAAGTAAAATTTGACTCTTTGTGAATGCTATAAGAGAGTAAAATCCCTTCCAGAACAGCATGATAGTGCACGACAATATGATTTGGACGATCCAAAGTGTTATTTAAAAGACAAGCTTTTTTTTCTTTTTTCTTTTTTCCTTGTGCTTTCCAACAAACCAAAAATACATTATCCTCGAAATAATACAAGGACATAACCATACGACAATACAACAGTCCATATTTAGTTTCAAGCTATACAGCACAATCAAAAAATTACTACCATTAACCACCCCGAAACAAAATGGGGAAAGGGGAAGGGGATAGTGGAAAAAAACACAAGTTAAATTGCAAGCTAGAAAGCGCTCCAATTATCCGAACTTTTCTTTGGATTTTGACTCTCGGATGAGACCTTAAATGGGGCAGAGGTGCCGAAAGGATCAGTGTCATCAAAAGAAAATGCACCACTATGGCTGAAGTCTTTCGTGCTGTTTACGGAATCAAACCTTGTAAGCCTCTCACGGCCGTAGCCGAAGTCTTTGCTGCTGTTCATGGAATCAAACCTTGAAAACCTCTCCCGTGGAGAGAATCCACCGCCTTCATGCGTGCTGAAGGAATCGAACCTCGAGAAGTTGTCAAAGAAGTGATCCCCTGCCTCACTGTACCTAGGAGAGTTGCCAAACTTGGACATTGGAGTCCCAGGAACAGAATCTTCAAAAGTAAATGGGCTCTTCGTCTGAAAGATGCTCTCTGCATGTGAGGATCCTGTTCGTACTGGGTTTAGGCCAAAGTCACTAGCTCCAAAGTCGGTATCCGAGTCCTGCAGAATGACACCATGGATGGAGAAATCAAACATAGTGCATCAAGATGGAAAATGCTTGAGGTACTATAGTTTTTCCTACATATGTCATGTGGACTAGGATAAGGTCGAAACAATATAGGCATGAGATCCATCTAAGTCTGAAGAGTTTAGGACGACACTAAGTTATGGCTAAGCCTATGTTGTTGAAGCTGTTCGAGTCCTTCATTCATATAATTAGGTGGAAACAATTTCCCATTAGACATCGCATGCCTTAGGCAATTTATTATTATTACATAAATTAAATGTAAAATTCGATAAATTAACAAAATCCTAGAGAACTTATAAACAACACAGATATTTCAACTTTTATTGTTAGCCATTAGGAAAATGTCCACATATACCCATGTGCTTAAGAGGTTTTGGCTCACCTTGGTATGGCTAGGGTTAAATCCCCAAACTGAGTCCACATCATCGTTATTGTCAAAGGCACCCCAGGTCGATTCATCAAAACTTCTGTCACCATAAATAAAATGATTTCAGCATTATTATTATATAGAACACAGTCATGAGAGAGAGAGAGAGAGAGAGAATCACGAATCAGCACCTATACCTATGTGTTTCTGCATCTGCTTCAGAACCTTTTCCATAATGAACATCTGAAAAATCTTGAGATGGACTGTCAAAAGCAGTCCTTCCGGCCGGACTGTCGTGAGGGCTTCTGACCAATTCATCTTCACTGTGGGAATATGCAGATTCACTCTCAAAGACAGGTTCACTAGTACCGAAAGAATTCCTTTGCTTTTCATTAGCATATGACTCGGGGATTGAACTATCATCACCGTAAACTTGTTCTTTGTGAACAGATGCAGATTTTGGTTTTGACAAGCTAGAGACATTTTTCGCATCAGGAGTGAGATCATTAACAAACCCTGAAAGGTTTAAAAGGTATGCCCACATAAATAAATAAACATATTTCTTAATAGCTCTGTCAAATAACTCTATTTCTTAAACTGGATATGCAGAACTGACAACATTAACTGGAGACAGCAAAACAAAAGGAAGCATTACCCCTTGTTCTTAAATAAAATAGGCTAGGAAGCATAGTGCATACCTTCGTCTTCAAACTTATCCCACTCTTCATCCCAAAGAGAAGCTCCCTCTTGAATTCCAGGTTCCCAACCTGTCAAATCAACAATGGAAATTGGAAAATGACCATATATGTTTTGCAGTCCGTAAAAAGATCAGCATGCCCTAAAGTACAAAGTGCTGGTAATAAACTATGGCTACCACTACCATAACCCGACCCCCAAAATAGGAACAAGAAAGCCGTCCTATATCAGCAATTGGACAGCAACACAGGACATTTGCTTCCTCATCATATTAGGTAAAAGTACCAATACACAAGTATTCACTACTTTTTATTGTCTATGGAAGGCCCATCATGCATATGGTGTAGTCGTGTCCAAATCCTCAAACACCCATCCATGGTGATGGTAGATTTTAATCCTAGATCTCTAGCATGACCCAAGAGTTTACCAATTGAACCAGCTAGGGAGAAACAGAGGTTTCTTAAACGGTTATTCAGGTGTGCATTTGTGATCCAAATACTAATATGAGACATGAAATCCTAACACTTAATGCAGAAAAACCAAGTCATTGTTGTTCTGGATGATTAACCTGTTAGGAATTGCGTTAACAAGCTTAAAAAGTGTTTTTAGTACACAAAAAGTTGTGCCAAGTTAAAATGGGTCTATTTGGTAAAACATTTAAAAAGGTACTTTTGTGACTTTTTTTGCTTTAAAAAAGTCCAAAATTGCGTTTTGGAGGAAACTTGGAAATGAAGTTTTTTTCTATAAAAAAAAAAAAAGCTCTATTTCCCAACATAATCCCAAACAAGCTCTAAGCAGGCCAATGAATATGTAAGACTTTCAGCTCTCTAAATCAGGTAATGTTTAAAATGAGATATAGCCTTCCTCATAAAAAAAATCCACTCACACCCCCACCCCCCCCCCCTTCCTCCTGCTCCTCCTCCCTCTTCCCCACAAACTCCACCTAGGATACAATGGTTGATTGTTAATACCCACTTTAAGCAACATTGTCTGTTTCAAAGTCTTCCAAGTTAGACAATAAATGAAAGTGGTGGGACCCTGCAACCCATTCAATGATTTTCAATGAAATAAATAAACTTAAAATTTTTTTTTTAAAAAAAAGAAAAAGAGTGCTATGGTTACATTAAAAAAGGAATTGCATATCTCAACATAGCAGGCAAGTGTTCAAAAATAAAATAGCAAGACATTGGAAAGGGCATCAAATTGTATAGGAAGCAACAGGGATGAATTGAAACAAAGAATTAGCAAGGGACTAAAGATACCAATTGGGAGCTCAATCAATGCAGCTGACTTAACATCTAATCCATGTTTCTTGCTGCGTTCAGTTAGAGCCTTCAGTAGCTCCTCAACATCTGATTGAATGCGGTCAGCTCGGACCTACAAAAGCCGAAACCAATGGTGTTGGACAAGATTCAACGGAATCTCCATGGACTCATAATAGTAAATTGGCAACATGTACCTGAAGGATACCATCTGCACTGCCTCCATGTTCCATGTTAACAATTGCTTGATGCAGCTCCGTCTTCCTCCCCTAAAAACAAAATCACAAAACAAACTTCCTTGAAACAAATTCAAATAACACCAAGGTTTAAAAGATCATGTAATCAAAGGCTTTAAAGGATCTCTGAAGTGGAATATTTTTTACGTGCAGGACCTTCGGCTTTCACACTCGAGCAAAGAAAAAAGGAGAGCCAAAAAAAAATATTTATACGGAGGTGAAAGAGTGGTAAAATTCAAAATCGCAAAACAAAGTTCCTCGAAACAAATTCAAAGAATGCCAATGTTTAAAAGATCATGTAATCAAAGGCTTTAAAAGATCTCTGAAGTGGAATATTTTTTATGTGCAGGACACCTTCGGCTTTCACACTTGGGCAAAGAAAAAAGGAGAGTGAAAAAAATGATACTGAGGTGAATGAGTGGCAAGAGAAAGCAGAAGAAAGTTGAAGAAAAATCGATACATTAATGATAGATAACAGGATGACTTCCACTTTGGCAAGAAATTGATGTTTGAATGAAAAATAGATTAGAGGAAGTAAACAGACAATTCATGCTAATTTCAAGTTGGAGAAACCACTATGTCTAGTGGGGGACCTAAAAGACCACCAATTGGGGTGGGGGAAACATTAACACTGGCCATTCATATACGAGAAACTATGGCTCTAATTGAGCAATGAGGCAAAAATAAGTTTCTGTAGTATCACACATGTTCATAACTACACTTTACTGGGTTCAGTAGGATCAAAGAAATCTTTATTTCTTTCTCTTTTTTTAAGTTAGATCAAAGAAATCTCAAATATAAGTACAATCAAACAACAAAGGTCCTTGGATATTCTATAAGTTCACCGCCTTACCTGAATATCACGAAATCTAGCCTCTTCAATGGTTAACTTTGATGCTATTTCTCCCACTTGCTTGTACTTCTCTTCATACTTCTTAGCCAGAGACTCTGCCTGCAATAAAAATTGTTGATGTAAATACAACAAAATCTAACTCTTATCAATGAAAGTAGGACGATTATTTACATCTTAGAGAATACCTCACGCTTATCAGCAGATGCCCTTTCGGTGATCTCATTTAGTTTATTATCACATCTGCTTTTATAGAGAACCTGATAACCAGAGAATAAAAATGAACAAAGAAAACTAAGAGAAAGAAAAAGAAAACACAATGAGCTTCACAGTTGCACTGTTTAAGGGGTACACCTGACCGTGGTAACTGTACATGATCAAATTACAATCATATTTTCATGACTAGCCATTTCATGATTGAATTCCAACAGTAACTTCATCAAATAAATTATAGTACCGGACTAGTCAGCCAGCAAATAAGATACCATGCAGACTTAAAGGTTTTACTAAGGTTAGAAGGAGGTAGTTCTATGTATTTAACACGCAATCTTTTGGGACTTGGAGAAAGTCAAAGCCCAAAGAAAATTGCACTGCTTTGTTGGGTTCCTTTATTATTATTTTTTTATCAGAAAATTTTGTTTCCATGATTCCTTTTTTTGGGTAAGTATTTCAAAATTTTCCTCATTATTACTTATCAAAAAAAACATTCCTCATTATTCCCATTGAATTTGTGATAAACATCCAACTTGGTACAAAATCCCTGAATTGCAAATTGGTGGTTGAGTGATTTTTGATAAATTTCTTTATTTACCCTACACTGAAATTCTAGCATCACTAACCACTCCGGGCATAAAAGTAAAGCAGCATGCCTTTCCAATTCCTTGTAGGCCCGGCCTGAATCAGTTACTAACCACTATTGTACAAAAGAGTAAAAAGGGTTTAGTATTAATGAAAAAACTAGAAGCAAAAGAATAGGAGACAGAAACTACTCACAAGTTCCTGCATTTTGGTGCGGTAGAACTCAAGCTTCTCTTTAGAATCCAATATCAAATTTTGTGTTTCTTCAACCTACCACGAAAAAGGAAATAAAATATTTATGTATCCCTTGGGAAAGTACAAGAACACTCAAAAAGTAAACTTAGTAACTAACAGCCCTCAGAAACATAAAATTAAAATCAATAACTGGTGATTTTAAAAAGTTACAGAAGTCACAGGCTCTGTAAATAATTATCTGGATCTCAACCATCTTGCAAGAAAGCAATATAGGATAGATATAAAAAAAAAAAATTACAATGAAATGAACTCTACCATTGCATTTTTTCAGTCCATTCAAGCCAAAGAAATTTCACTACTGAAATGGATAAATGAAACTAATGGATATATGGAAGCTAAGTTAAAAGCTTTAAATACATATAAACACAAAGATATACATACGAGATCTGACAGAAAAAAAAAAAAAAGCACACACATACACATATGTAAAGATAAGGATACCCGTTTGTACTAAGATGCAAAGATAAGAAAGTCAAGTGATAAATGGCATACAACATGAGCACTTTATAAGCCAGAAAAGGGGAATGGAAGTTTCTTAAAGACATTTAAAGAAAAGCTTAAAACAATCTTTTTGAACAATTCTGTTTTCAAAATGAGGAACTGGAAGAAAGTCTGAGTGCAACCTTTTGAAGATAAATTGATATAATAATTTATCAAAGTAGTTTTTTTGACAACTTCCATTTACAAACACATGAGTTCGCACGTCATGTTTTCCAACCTTTAGAAGAAGGTACCATTTCTATATTTCTTTAGTTCATTGAGGCACCAAGTACTATTCATTTTCTTGCTTTTGTCTTACACAATATTCCCTATAAGGTACAAATATTTTATACCAAACACTAATTCACAATTCAATCAATTTATGGTAAGTGAAGCAAAAGAGAGAAAATATGCCTTTTTCCTAGCAGTTGTTGCCACTTGAGGCTTTGAGTTTGCTGAATTATGTCCTTTAGAAGGAGGTACCATTTCCATATTTATTTAGTTCATTAAAGCACCAAGTACTATTCATTTTCTTGCTTTTGTCTTACACAATATCCTCTATAAGGTGTGAATATTTTATGCCAAACATTAATTCACAATGCAATCAATATATGTTAAGTGAAGCAAAAGAGATAAAAGATGCCTTTTTCCCAGCAGTTGTTGCCACTTGAGGCTTTGAGTTTGCTGAATTATGTCCTCCTGTATCAAGTTGGTTTCCAAAGGAATCCTCCAATACAGGCGCTCCAGACTTTTGCTGATTGGATTGCATTACACCATCAGCCAGGATGGCACTTACCTGCATTGGTGGCCTCAAACCAGTTGCAGGCGCAATTGGCCGGGCACCTGGCATCCCGTGCTGCTGTCCAAAACCTAATCATAAAGAGAGAGAAAAATGCTTCATCAAGAAACATATATTTGGAAAGAGAGATGAAAATGAAAGGTATTAAAAACAGATCTGACCAATACCAGGTCTGGGACCCCAAGCTGCATTTCCATGTGAGACTTTGGGTTGACCTGTCATAGCCAGCAGTGTCTCATCAAACAAGACATTTGGTGGCAGTGCAACTGGAAGAGGGCGACCTTCCCTGAATCTTTCCATCAAGTAGAGTGCAAAGCAAAATTCCCTCAAAGAAAGCATACTATCATTATCCTGGTCAGATAAGTCCCACACCTGCTTTAAAACCTCTGAAAAAGGCCAGCAAAGACATTGAGCATAAGTAATCCTAGAACAAAAAAAGGTCCCACGAAGCTTGCCCAAGAAGAAGAAGAAGAAGAAGAAATTCCAGAGAAACACAGGAGTACACCTTACTTCCATAACAAGAACACAATACTCAAAGTGCAGTAAAGAAGAATTTATCTAATAAAATCATAGTTAATACATTCTAGTGACACAATACACAAGGTGAGACAGATGTCTTGGCAAAAAGATGAAATTTGGCCATTCCTAAATCTCCTTTCATAAAAAAAATAAAAAAAATAAAAAAGTTATAACTTCATAAGGAGTTCATAAATTTATTGCTCAGTCATGTTTAAATAGCAGTCAGGGTCTCATCTACCTCTTCTGATAAAAATAAGAAAGCGTACAGTGCAACACAGAATATTGATGACTTCACCATATATAATGACAAATTTAAGAAAATAAAAATGAGAGTGCAGTTTCAGAATCAACCAACTTAGTAATAGACAAAAATATATAGAAACCACAGCTAAACTTCCATACAGAAGAACCCTTACCTCTTGGTAATCTCCAACTCAAAAATAGATTTCGTGCCTGCTCACCACTGATTATCCCATCTCTGTCAGTGTCTACTTCCATAAACACTTTTGTATACTTCTGAACATCAGATGGTTTCATCTTTGGCCAAGAAAGCTGCATATTTTCAGAAGTAGAATTTCCAACTCCAACTGAAATCCCAGATGTTGCAATTGAGGAAGAACCTGGAGCTGAAACCTGTTGACTTGGGTTCAATGATGACTGTGTCCATTGAGGCTGACCGCCAGCAGGTTGCATTGAAAATGCACCTTGCAATGAATCAAGTGAGCTCTGCTTACCAAAAGGTTGAGGCCCACTAGTAACAGTAGTGATGGCCGAAGAGACGGGAGTGCTACTAACAGAATGACTTGGTCCAGAACCAAACCCATTTCCTGAAACAACTAATGCTTTAGAGGCATTAGCTGTTAGCTGGGAAGCCATAGTGACTGGAGTTTGCGGCTGTGAAGTAGGCAAGGGCATTGATGGACTAATCCCTCCAGGCCCATTAGGAGCTGTACCAGTCCTTCCACTGAGCCAATCATTGGAGATGTTTGAGTTTGGGACATTGGGACCTAACATGTTACCTCCCCTAGTGAGTTGTGGACTAGCAATACCTTGCGATGGACGGGGAGCAGTGGCAGCAGGCATAGGTTGAGGTGGCCTCAAGGCTTGATTTTGCTGAGAAGGAAAATAATGCTGGTTCATACTTGGGTTTGGAACTCCTTGTGCTCTAAAGCCAAGATTTTGAGATGATGTTGGAGCAATAGCACTCCGTGGAGCAGATGCTGCACCCATTGAATTCAATTGAGGTGCAGATATGGCTGTAAGATTAATTTGTGGTGCAGGAATTTTAGCTGCAGCTGGACCATATAGTGCTGCCTTGACCATATCTGGGGTTAGTTCTCGCTTACTTTGTGCCACAGTTACAAGTTTGAGAGCATTATAAAATTCTGTGCGACCAAGGAAACCAGTTTTATTCTGATCAGCATGCATCCATATCTGCACGTCATATACAACAGTTTGATTAACATGCATTTCTGCATCATGCTTAATCAAGTCTTAAAATTCATTGCAAGAAAAGAAAGATAAATATATAAATTTACTTTGAAATATATCACGAACAAGCAAGGACTATAAGATAAAAGATGCTAAAATATAATTTCCACATTGTGCAAAAGCACAGTGACAATGCACAAAATAAAGTAGACAACCTTAAGAACACAAATTCAAACACCCTCTTAAGAATCCTGCTGAATATAACAAACTCAAATCTGAGACTCTGCTCCCCTCCCCAAAACATGAAATCAACCACTTAGAATCATCCTTAAAAGTCTTACCTCTTGTAAATCATTCAAAATATTCATCAATGAAGATGTATATTTTAACTTACTAATTTAATTTTTAAACGACTATAGTATCCTTACCCCAAACACACATTTACCAGCATAAGTGAACTAGACCATCATAGATAGTGTGCAAGAACATCTACAACACTAAACAACCTGAATTCATACGACATATCTCAGATCAAGCAGTGGTGACACTTTTTCTCAATCATCTTCATTTTTTATGCTTGACAGAACAATAATTTATACCACCATCGAGCAATTGCATCTCGAAGATTGATCACAACCCCAAGTCTACTTAACGAGAAGAAGTCGCCAAAACTTATTCAACATATTATCATAAGAAGCACGGCTTTCATCGAGCATGAGATAACATATCCATCATTCATTCAAACAGTTTATTTATGCAAATATACTATAAAGTGGAAATTGGAGGTGTGAAAACTGTGAGGAACCTGAGCAAGGACTTGTTTGGAGAGATTGGATCCTTGAAAGAAACCAACAGCTTCGGCTCCACTGATCCTGCCATCGCCGTCCAAATCAGCTCTCCTAAAATACGCTTCGAACTGATCCATATTCGGCCCTTGATTTTGCCCCGCCATTTCCTTTTTAACGATTTTCCAAACGCTTTTTTCGATTCAAATTCCCGCAGATCACAAATTCACAATTCTGGCGAGAAATGAGAAAATCTGGGGAAATGCCAAATCAAAATAGTGGTAGTGGACGAATGAAGTGTACGGTATTCGTTTCGTCGGATCGAAGGATTGGTTGAATTGAATGGTTAGGTCGAGGTGAGACAGAGGGAAAGTGTGAATTTTATATGATTTTGGAAATTTTAGAGCGTTGAAAAGGAAAGAGAAGTGAGGGAGAGCCTTCGAGCCTCCTCTTTCTTGCAAAAATGCATAGGATATGGCCTGTTCTTACTATTGTCCGTCTCGATCGGAAGAAACGGAGGCTATAACGGGAAATACTAATATACAGACAGTTTGACATTTATTTATGATTTTCATAATTAACCACGTCATGGGGGGAAAAAAAAAGTAGCAGTGCCAGTTTATACTTGATAAAATAATTAAGTAAATATTATAAATTATTATTTTTTAATCATTTCACTAATTATGAATTGTGACATTAGTTTTTGTAAATGAGTTTATAATAAAAATTGTAGTTCTTTAAGCATTTTCTATAAAATAAAATAAAAAAAAAACTAGGAAGCATTAGAATTATCAATTATAAGAATAAGACCCTCACAGTAATTATAAATACTTAACTTCCAATGCCTATTGTGCTTGTAAACCTTTACCTTTAGTTTAAAAACCTATATTAATAGAACTTTTTTAAGAAAAAACACTTGACAATTTTTTTACAACTTATTTGTATGTGTCAACCTATAATTAGATCCATGTGAGTTATCAAAAAAGCATCAACATATTCTAATCATGTGCTAACATCCGTCAACCACTTGAAAAAATAACTAAGTCTAGCTTTTTTTTTTTTCTTTTTTTTTTAAAAAGAATCATCAACTTCTTTTCTTAAGTGATACATTTGAAACACTCGTTTTCTTTTTCTCTCTTCTTTAATTATATGCTGCACTTCCCAAAATTGGACGGAGTTCAACTATTGAGTGGTTCAATTCAGACATGAATGGCTCTATATATACCCCTTCGTTTTTTGTTTTGGATTATTGCACCACAAACGATACTAACCACCATGTTTTAAAAGCTCTAACTAACGTACACCAGATTGTGCCCCCCCAAAAAAAAAAAAAACTATAGATTCACTATATCAGATTGCACACATGTCAAGGACTTTATCATTTTTCAGCTGCAATGGTGGCAGCATGATTGCAGCGCAAAATTCATGATAATAACTGTGGATTTATCGATCTAAAAAAAAAAAAAAAAACTTGTAAGAGAACGGAGAAATGTTTAGACAGACAAAGGATCCTCAGCAACCAAGAGGCCTAAAAGCATGTTGTCAGAGGATAATGACAATTGCCACCGGAAAACCCCCATTACTCGCTTCAGTTTATCTGACTAATTATGGGCTTGCCATCCCGCCCTCGGAATCACACAAGAGCCTTCCAACTCCAGTAAGGTAGAGATCAGAGAGCAAGTGTTCTTTTTATATTTGAACAGCCACAGAACAGCTTCTCAACCAATAAACATGCATGTTATTCATCAACTTGTGCAGGAAAGTCTGTAGTTTCTCTGCTATAAGTGGCAGCACGCAAAGCCCTCCAGATGGGAACTAACAGTTTCACCGGCGGTTGTACCGCCTGCAGAAGAAGTTTTCATGATCCAGTAAGGTAACATAATATTTCACAAAAATGAACTTCTAAGACATCAAAGCCGGTTATTCTTTTTAACTGTTTGAACAGGCAAGTAGGCCAATTATTCACGAAATCATTAGTGCCCAACCAATTGAAGATAGACACCCAAACCCCCACCCTTCTACTTTTCCCCATTCTCCTTCACGATTCTTGCCAAATTTCTGTCCGTGTGGCATCAGAAGTTTTCAGTGCCTTAACAGGATATACATTGAGTTCTTTTTAGTTAGGTTTAACAACAATGATATCCAGCTATAGAACAAAACAGCCATGTGGCACGTCTTACCTTGAATGCTAACATAAGTTCTTTTTTGCCACCGACAAGCAAAGCCAGGCTCCAGTAACAAGTGAATGGAGTCACATTCTCATTCAGGACAGGTTTCATTATTTTGTCAATAGGAACAAAGCTACGAACAACTCTCCCACTGTAGCTTAACAAGAAAAAAATTATGAAAATGAAAGGAAAATGATCAAATGTGAAGGAACGAACTATGCGGCCATCTATTCATGTTTCTTTCATGCTATTCAAATCGTAAGTATCGTGTGAGATGAAAGAACTACCTCCAATAGTGAGCTTCAAGTTGCACTCCAAATGCAGGTATAATTACAACAGACTCTGTGTTTGAAGAACAATAAGCAGTGAGTGCATGGGACAGCCATATCTGCATGTTAATTTCAAATAGTTGGATGCCACCACAGAATTTTAGAAAGTTCAACAAATGGCAATTTTTTTAATTGGTTTATATAAAGCCAGCAAGCAATGCAGTAATTGTTAATCTAAAACTTTAAGGTGCTACTCTTTCTTTCTTTTTTTCTTTTTTTCTTTTTCTTTTTTCTCTGAGCAAAACTTAAGGTGCTACTCATCACTTTATATTATAGTCTTATATATGATGTGTACAGTGTATACACGATCAGTCCTTGGCTTTTCACCTTTCTCAATACGTGTTGCATAATAGAATTTGACAAGGCAAGCACTGAAGAACAAGCTTAAAAGGAAAATGGTACCTAGTGTTCCCTGTCACCAGAAATTACATCAAGTTAAAAATTAACATGCACCTAAAACGTTGCAACAAATTATGCGTATTTTAAAACCATCCCCCCCATCAAACATACAAACCCGGAATAGCACTAGTTTTATCTAGACAGCAAAATCAAGGGAAAAGTTAGGAAGCTAAAGCAGGAAAATGGAGCAAAGTGAGAAATCAATTACATTTAGAAAGCAGAGATAGAAGGCCGTTGTGAACAATGAAAGAACAAACAGGTAGGCAAGGAAAACACAAGCATAATTCCTTTGGATAACAATATGGTGAATGTCCAGCTGATGAGGCCCTTCACAGCCTTCATGCATGTATGTATATAGCAGATTAACAACATGAATTTTAGTCATTTTGAAGCTAACACTCGTATTGTCCAATCACAGGATGCAGCTGCACACAATGAAACTGTATAAGCCAACCTTAGATGATGAAAATAAATGTACCACTACAACAACTATCCTAGCAGGATGCCTATAAATGAACAAACAAAAAAAAAGAATGATATGTATCAGAAAACAAGTTTGTCAAACCAGAAAGAAAACGATTGCATGGAAAATGTGTTAAGACTTAAAAGTAAACACCAGGGGCTATGGTAAACGATTAAAAGAAAGAGGAGCACATACTTAGTAGAAGAATTATTTCATATAGCATCCAAATATGGATTTGGCTGCAAGAAAAGTAAAGCAGGGGATAAACAAACTGCACTTGCCACTGACAAACATGCCAGTTTAAAAGTGCCAGCCATTAGCATGCCAATATCTCCTGGCATTGTCATCGCGACGAGCATCTTTTATCTTCAAATATAGCTTGTAAGCCCTCTCTACTTTATCTGAAGCCAATAGTTTGTTATTTAGTTTGCTATATATAAGCCTGCCTGGGCAAAAACCTTTATGCAAGCACTCCTCCATAACAAGTACAGCATTTTCAAGATGCCCTATGTTGCAAAGACCGTTGATGACATACTCGTAAACTTCCATATCTGAATAATAACCAGAGTCTTGCATATCATCCCATACATTTAACAACATTCCACATTTACCAAACCTAGAAAGCCTCATAAGCAATAGCTTATAAGCACTAAGTGATATTCTACATCCAACTTTTCTTGCTCTATTGTAAATCATCATGGCAGCATGGGGCGGACCATATCTGCACAAAGGTTCGATGAAAGAGGTTATAGTCCCTGTACTGGGAACGATCCCACGACCTAACATCTCATCAAACATTTCAAGTGCATCGGCCACTTTGCGGGCCTTAAGGAAAGCAGTAATTAATTTGGTAAAAGTAAAAATATCTGGGTCACATTTATTACTCAACATGCTCTTATAGTATTTCACAGATTCATCAAAGTTTCCAACAGATATAAAGTTAGATATCATTGCATTGTAAGCTCCAGTGTCCGGCACACAACCTTTCTCTCTCATGCCCTCAAAAACCTGAACAGCATCATCAATCTGACCAGCCCTTCCTAAACCCTGTATACGATAACTGAAAGTCAAGCAATTCGGACTAAACCCATCTGCTAACATTGCTTCCAACAAACTCTCGATTCCGCTAATACTACCAAATTTCGACCACCCGCCGACAATGATATTATATGTCATACTACTAAATGGTATCTTCCCTTTAATTGAATTAAAAAATGAATTCGCAGCAGCAACATGGGATCGCAGACAGAGACATTTTAAAAGCACATTCAAAGAGTCGGTGTCACATTTCAGTCCAAACTCTTCTAGGTTCCCGAAAATTCCAACTGCTTTCGACACATGATGAGCCCTAACAAAGCTGTCCAACACAATCGACAGCGTGTCCAAATCAAGGCTAATGCCTTCGGTCCTCATCTCACGCAACATTTCCATCATAAATTTCAAGAATTTTCTTCTTCCTAGCGCTTTTATAATCACACGGTAACTACTAATGTCCCTAGGTATTGCCGACTGCTTAATCGCCCAATTGAAAAATGTAACCATTGCTTCACCACCTAAATTCCCTCTGTTCACTACTTTAGCAAGAACATCAAGGCTCAATTCAACCCCAGCGTTCGTCAAAGCGAGCTCAATTGCAGCTTGACCTCTCAGTTTCTGAAGGAAAACCCCCCGTAATTTCTCTTCGGGCAACAGAAACCCATCAACTGCGCTAACTTGTGCTACTTGTTTTCTTGGATTACAGTCTCTTAATAGGTTCGGAGCGGAAGAGTTACGAGGGATTGGCAAGAGGTCAGAGAGTTGCTCGAGAACGAAGCGTTCGTCGAGATCGGTTTCGTTCTTGATGTGATTCCGTGGTGGCTGGTCATTCAAGGGATTTGATGGAACATCTAGGGTTGAAAAAGGAAATGGAAATAAGGAATTTGCTGGAGAGATGTGGAGCGAGTGGTACCTGGTTGTGTTGAAGCGCGCGAGAAGCCCTGGACATCGTTGGGATAGAAACGCCATGATAAGGCCTGCGAGAGAGAAACCGGGGCAAAGAGTGAAGAGATACTGAAATAGTAGCAGCGTCTACAACCTGCGAGTCTGCGACGCCAGTTAGTGTGTGAACTTCGACGTGCCGTTAGGTGTTCGTGTACGTTATTGACTATCCGAATCCGAGACGATTGACCATTATCGTCTCGGATTCGGATCTAATTGAAGGTAAAATTTATGGGTGTATTTGAAGAACTTGGAAATGGGAGTCGATTGAAATTGTAACAGATTTGATTGATGTAAAAAGAAAAGTAAGAATATTTTATATGAAAAAGTAGAAAAAAAAAAAAAAAAAATTGTTTTATAGTCATTTTTTTATTTGAATAGTAATAAAAAGTGAATGATGTTATGTAAAAAGTAATAATGTTATAATTGATTTTGAGATTAATTTTTTTGGGTCTTTGGGTCCGGTTCAGTC
This sequence comes from Corylus avellana, assembly GCF_901000735.1. Lineage (NCBI taxonomy): Eukaryota > Viridiplantae > Streptophyta > Magnoliopsida > Fagales > Betulaceae > Corylus > Corylus avellana. Next base: position 25,166,862 of record NC_081548.1, on the reverse strand, counting down.
CGGTCCTTTGGCAAACAGAGCACGGACTTGAAAAATAAAGTTGACTGGAACTATATTAGATTTGATTGATGTTAAAAAAAAAAAAAAAAAGTAAGAATGTTTTGTATGAAAAAAGTGAAAAAAAAAAAAAAAAAAAAATTTGTTTTGTAGTGATTTTTTTATTTGAATAATAATAAAAAGTGATTAATGTGATGTAAAAAGTAAATATTTAGGTTGATTTTGAGATCAATAGTAAGACTCTTTTTTTTAGTCATTTGGCAAACACACCCTATAGGATCTTGCTTCCGTCAATTGACATACAATTATGATGATGTGGCAGACAGTAAAAATTAACATTTGAATTATCAAAGGCTTGTAAGAAGAAAAAATTAATGGGTAATATTCACTGAATCACTGTCATATCTTCATATTTGTATGATAGTCGTATGAGAGTCTACTAAATATTATTTTTCTATTAAAATGAAAAATGTTATTTAGTAGAAGAGATAGACAGTCCAAATTCAATATGACACACAAAACAAAAACTTTTTTTTTTATTTTATTTTTTTAAATCCGGGCATATACACTATGATCTATGGTGAGGAGATCTGCAAAAGTATATATTGATCTTTTAGTGGCTTGTCTCCGTTCTCATATATTTTTTTAGACTTCACTTTTAGCCTTTCTCGCCGACATTGCATTGATCCAACCATCGACTTTAGATGCCATTAATTTATTATCTTTTCCAAACTCAAGCTTACACCTTGAGTTTGAGAGGATGCTGAAATATTTTATATTTTATAAATTAGGTTTATTAATATTTTCCTTTACAAGTTATTTCTCTTTATGTTATAATATTTTTATTTTCCGTTATTATATTTCCTTGTAAGGTTTATTCTCTTCCTTAATTAGTTTAAGTCTATTCTAGGGTTTCTTGATTACTACTTATTGTCTTTCTATAAATAGAGAGTTATGTAATATTGTTTAGTATATATAGAATATACAAGATGTAATACATACGTCTCTCTTCGCTTCCGCTCTCTATTTTCTTTCTCTTTCTTATTTTAGCATTTTATATTTTATATATATTTCAACTCGACTGAGACTCTCCCAATCCTAGACCAAATTATGCTAAATTCATGAAGGAATTTAGTTTGAAGATGGACGAGGGATTTTGTGTGTTCTTTTCAATGGCATTTCTCAAATTTTCATCTTTTACCACTTCTTTTAAAACCTATTGGCTCACAATCCGCAAAATGACAAAAGAGTGTTAGATTATCATTTAAATTTTATGTTGCCTCATAGAGTTTTTGAAGACTTCTCATATGTGGTGGCATTTCACTAGAACTCCCCTCTTGAAGATGATGACTAATGAGTACTAGAATTTGTTGATGATGGAGAAGGTGTAGTTGGCTATTCGTTTCTTGACTCTTTTTCTTCTTCAAGAAAAGGTTTCTCTTTCTTACCAGTCCAATATTGTTCAAAATGACGGTAACAACAGTGCCGCTCGTACGAGTGTGGAATCATTGGAAGCCGCGTACAACTTCTTCCAGAGTTTGGCTCTTTGTAGATCTTATTCTGATAAGAGCCAGTCTCACTTCCAGAAATACACTTGGGAAGATGCTTTTACGTTAGGTGAAATCGAAATGATGCTTTCTATACAAAGGCACCTATCACTCCTCTTTCACTATTATTGTTTTTGTGTTCTTCCTGTTTGTTGAGAAGCACAAGCACCTGCAGACTGATGTGATCATTACCTACATATTGCTGTTTGGAGCTATTATTCTAGAATTTCTTGCTGTCATTTTGCTACTATCCTTCAACAGGACAAAGCTATGGTGGAGTAAGCATAAACATCAATTTCCCCGAAAAGTATTTAGTTTTGTACCCATTGCCAATCTAATAATTGTTGTTTTAAGCCTAGGGTTCCTAGAAAAACCACTTCTCCGTTAATCTCTTGTTTTGGAAACATTGTCTCTTCTTTTCTACCTTATAACAAAAAGAGGTGGTCAAATTCCTTGTCTCAGTACAATTTGCTAAGATTATCCCCTAAACGCAACCTCGTGCCTTTTCAAGATTATAAATATGTCCAAAAGATTTTGAAATATTTACCAATTCATGAAACATTGGATAAGTTCAGACGTGAAGACTGTTGCGAAATCTCTAGCCATATGAAAAAGTTAATCTTCCAGCACTTCTGAAGAAATCGAAGGGACTCATAGAAAAAGCTGAGGTCAAGAAAGAAAAAGCACAGGTCAACGAAGAAAAAACAGAGGCCAAGAAAGAAAAAGCAGAGGTCAAGAAAGAAACATCAGAGTATGACAAATATATCGCGTCTTTATGTAGTGCCAGAGGCGGTCTTGTTTTCGAAGAATATGGATCTAATATTCAGTTGGAGCACTGAGGCAGAATTCGACCAAAACCTTCTTATCTGGCACATTGCTACCGATCTCTGCTATCAAAAAGATGTGGATGAAGACTTTTTGGCTGCCAAGATTCGAGCAAGAACCTGTCGGACTACATGTTGTATCTCTTAGTCATGCGTCCTATCATGTTGCCAATTGGGATTGGGATGATCAGGTTTCGAGACACCTGTAAGGAGGCCAAGCAATTTTCCAAGGAAAGAGGTATATCATCAAAAGATGACGACAAACTTCGCAGAATGTTGCTTCGAGTGTGTACTGAAGTTGACCCAACAAAGGTGAAATGGGACCGGAGCAAAACCGTGCTATTCGATGGATGTCTGCGTGCAAATCAATTGCAGAAACCGGCGGATAAAGAGATATGGAATAAAGAGAAGAAATA
>NC_081548.1:25130879-25163978 GCF_901000735.1 Corylus avellana | reverse complement strand
TGTAAGGAGGCCAAGCAATTTTCCAAGGAAAGAGGTATATCATCAAAAGATGACAACAAACTTCGCAGAATGTTGCTTCGAGTGTGTACTGAAGTTGAGCCAACAAAGGTGAAAGGGGACAGGAGCAAATCCGTGCTATTCGATGGATGTCTGCTTGCAAATCAATTGCAGAAACCGGTGGTTAAAGAGATATGGAATAAAGAGAAGAAATGGGAGTTTATTTGTAACGTGTGGATTGAGATCCTAGGTTACGCTGCCAGTCACTGCAAAGGTTATTTTCATGCTCAACAGCTTGCCAGAGGCTGGGAGTGGGAGTTCCTCACTTACGTCTGGCTTCTTATGGCGCATCTTGGCATTACCGAACAATTTCAAATTAACTGAGGCCACGCCAGAGCCAAGTTGGCTTTGAAATGAGTGGTTTTCTTTCCCCCCTTTACATGTTTGTACTAAGTTGTTCTTGATTGGAATGTAACTTACTTATTTGAACAATAAATTTCATTACTTTGAGAATAGATTACAAAAGTGATGAAATTCATGAAGGTTATGTGAAGTTTCTCCTAACTATTGTTACGAAGGCAAACTTAAAAAGTAAGGAAAATAATCCTTCTATTTCATTTGAAATATTAGATAGTATTGATTTTATTATTAGAATTTTAAAATTAGTATATTTAAGGGGTGAACATAAGTCCTTGAGTGATCAGGTTGTCTTCCAAGAACAACAAACATATATCAGTAAAAGCAAAATCAAGAACAACAACATATATAGCAACAACATAAAAACAACAATTAGCATTTGGTGTTCAGGTGGCAGAGCCATCACTAGTGAATAAAGGGAGTGGCTTGAAAGTTTGAAACCTGCTTCACATTTTCCTGGCAGTGAATCCCATTTAGAACTGCAGGGTACTGATGATTAATTCCTCGCAGTAATCGTCAGCTCGAAGCTTGTCTTCAAGTTCATTTGGCATGTTTGTTAAAATTATTGTCCAAGACAAATTTAAGGGGCACGAAAGCTTCTTCAGGTTGTGACAGCATCGGATTTCTAATTCGTCGAGACTCGTAACTGCTGCCTCCACTGTCCATGTCACCAATTCCTTTAGCATCCAGAGCTTTAGTATTGTAAGCTCAGGGAAGCCTTCACTAGGCCGCACCATTTCATTCCCAGTGTAGGAATCAGCCAATAGCCGAAGGACACCAAGTTTTGGCAGCTTCGAAAGGATTGGCATGGGATCTTTTTTCAGCTTTGATATGGATAGAGTAAGAACTTTAATACCCTGTGGAAAGTAGTATTCACTATCTAGCTCCGGTAAGCTTCCAAGCAAATACACATCGGTGAGATTCTTTAGGCCTGATAGAGGCTTTAATTTGAGCTCTGAAGGTCGACCATTCTTGTCCTTGGATCTTAACCTCAGAGATTCAAGTCCTTTCAGGCTTGAAATCCACTTATCCAATTCTTCAACGGAGTCTAAATGAAATGTCAGACCCAGTTTCCTAAGATTGATTAATCCATCCAAACCATTCTTCACTGGACTCTTGATGTCCACAAATAATCCCCATAAGGTATGGAGTCTAAGAAGAGAAATACTTTGTTCCTTCACAGGCATGTCAAGGCGTATTTCATTGAGACACAGATGTCGCAGGTAATTCATCTTCCAAATAGAATTGGGTGGAGAGCTGATATAGGTGTGCTTCACATCCAAGGTTTCAAGGAAATGCAGCTTACTAACAGAGTGGGGAAGTTGCTTATCCAAGAAGGTCCATCTGAAACCCAAGTACCTTGAGAGATACAGTTGGCCCAGATTATGGGGCAATTTAGGTTTGTAAACACGTTCTAGATCAAGCACCATGAGCATTCCAAAGCCTCGATGACCAATGACTTCAGCACTGAGAAAGTCGCTTATTTCCACCGCAGGCGTATCTTTCTTTTGAATGTTGAAGGACAAGTAAGAGCGCAGATGTTGCATGCGCGAGTACTCTTTACTGGAATATTGTTTGATGTCACCAGAAACACGGCGAGCACCAAACTTGGGAGATGGAGATGCATGATCACTACTACTTTCGGGAGCTGGCGTAGTTGGGTGGATGTGGAGAAGGCCAAATATATCTTGTGCTTTTGACAAGCAGATATCATGTAGGACGCCAGGCATTCGGCATGTTTTGGGACTTCCATCTTTTCTCCATTTTGTTATTTGAATAATGCTTCGGTCTATAAGTACGCGTAGATACATTTTCGCCTTTTTCTCTAGATCCCATTGAATCCTTTCAGTCTGCTCTCGTGGTTCAGTTACAAACCCTTCTGCAAGCCATAAACGCAATAACCTTCTCACTGGAATTTTGTATCCTTTTGGGAAAACACCAAAATAAAGTAGGCAAGTCCTCATCCCGGTGGTTAGCTCACAATTCATCGAGGCAAAGAAATTTGAGCCCGATAACTGCTCAAGAACTGTCAACCATTCTTCGTAGCTCTTTTTTGTCGATAGAAAACGTCCAAGCGCCATGACTGCCGAAGGATTGCCTCCGCATACATTTATAATTTCTCTTTTGAGCTTATCTGGAATATCAGACTCAACAGTATTATCTGGTAAGCGTACCTTTTTCAAGAACAAATTCCACGCGCCCTCATCCTGTAGCGGCTTGAGCTGATCATAAGATAAACTTGGATTATTTTTATATTCATGCCTAAAGGACTCGATGCGGTATTTGCTCCTCATTGTCATTATCACCCTGCTACCATTGCCTTCGCCTAACAACGCAGAATGCGGTAATATATCCAAAAGATCATAAGCGTTTTCCATATTAATATCGACCACTACCAGACACCGTTTCTTCTGCAAAATCTTACAGATCTTCTCTTCCAATTCTGATTCGGTAGATTTCATATCAACCGTTGAATCGCCAGTGATCTGCTGCAAAATGCTCCGGAAGTTGGATACAGGGTCCTTAGAGGCAGAAACCCATGCGCGGAATTCAAAATGACGTTCGATCTCAGGACTCTTATATATTTCCGTGGCGACGGTAGTCTTGTCGGAGCCAGTCTGGCCTGAGATTAAGAGGAACCCAATATTTGGACCGGAATTAGTGTCAGTTAGCCAGGTCACCATATTTCCTTTGTGCTTTTCCAAGCCAAGGACGTCTGATTCTTCACGTGGACGGCTTTGTCTGCTCACACTTGATTCCTTAAAAACGGCATCGATCTGGAATATGGTCTTCCTTATCTCACTGCGAAAGTCTAATGTAGCCTTCAAATTCAACATCTGACGAAGGATGAAAATGTACCTCCTACCGAAGCCCATTCTCCTTACATGCATTCTTCGCAGGACAAACGTTTCATAAAAATCCTCCATCTTGTAAACAGCAGCAAGAAGATTTTCCAACTTCTTAAGTTCATCATTGGTTATCACAAAATAATATTTATTCCATCCTGGATCTTCTATGCTCTTTTCTACCCGCATTCTCGCCTTATGTTCTTCATAGTGCTCGGTTTTGAGTTGCCGTAAGACTGCAGAGACGACTTCCCCAACGTCCACATAATCCATTGATTGTCTCTGGCCTGCCTCTCCTTCAACTATCCTCTTTCACCTTCCCCAACCAAACAAGCTGGAATATTGGTGCTTCATTTGTTTGAGCACCGGTTGCGGATGAGCACAGGTGGGTCGGTACGGTGGTTGATAAACCCCAATCGAAGGTTGAGGAGCTTATGCAAAGTGGCTAGGTGTGGAAGTTGTCTTGTGTTTAGTGTAGTGGGTTTCATCGGTGGCTCTAGGATTGGAGCTACACAAACCAATGTCTTCATCTTCTTGCTAAAGAGGCTGGGTCTAATTACTTTACGTAGTTTTTTTGTTTTCTCCTCATGGATCCTTTCCCTCTTTTTTTAATAATTAGCATACTAGTTACCACGTCACACAGATTCGAGTAATGAATAAAATAACTTATAAATTGGTTTAAAATGTATGAAAATCCGAAAATATTAATAGGAAAATGCTTCACTTCATTGTCGGGTCTTTCATTCTCTCATGCTCTTACTTATTAAAATTACTATTAAATATGTGAGTTCCATTTTATTTTCTTTCTCCCACCGTTTGCAGCAAAATATGAACAGAGAGTACGTACGTACTCTTAGCCTCTTATTGGATCTCAAAGCCAACAATTTCATATCAGCAAATCAAATCAAGTAGCATTGTATCTTTTTCAAACTAGATTTGGAAATTATGATTTGCTTCAAAACAACCGCAAAGACTTTGTGCTTTATTGCAAAACTGGTCTTGTGATAAAAGCCAAAATAAAAACAGATGGCGGTTGGTCCACCTCTAAGGGCTAAAGCTAACATTTTTTTTTGGCCATTAGGGGTGGCCGGAGCACTCCCAAGGGCCAAAATAACCCTCAACCTCTCAACACAACAAAGGTGGCCGGCCACCGCCTGGGGTGGTTGGTGTTTTAATTTTTTTAAAAAATTATTTTATTAATTTTTTATTATTATTATTATTATTTTAATTTATTTTTTAAATATAAATAATATTTTATTAATAACTTAATTTGAACCATTGGATGAAAATCAATGGTCCAAATTAAGAATTTGATACCCTAGAATTCCCTCAAGAATTCGACGGGATCAGGATCCGATGTTTTGACACTTTGCATTTTATTCAAAAAAAGAGACGCGCCTACAGAAGTCTGTGGTGTCAGTGTCACCACCAAATCAATGTGGTGGATCCCATAACCATTCCATTGATTTTTTTCGCCTTGCCTTTACACAGTGAAAAGAGAGAACATTGGATTCTAGTGGCCCCTTGTGGTGGATCCACATTCCACACAAACATGTTATTGGATTAGAATTCAGATAACCATGAAAAGTAAAAGAAACATTATTTAATACTTCTATTATCTTATTTGACCGGAAAACTTGAAAGGGAACTTGCACTCAAGTCTTTGGAATCACCTTGCCGGTCTACCAGCTATTCAATGTCATCCAAAAAAAGGTAGAGTGGGATGCTATCTATTTCAAGTTAAATAAAAAAAAATTATTTATTTTATGGTTCAAATTTTATTTATTGTATTGAATGGTTTACATTATGATATATTATTCTAAAAAATTAAATGACATGACAATATGCTCAAGTGATCTACGTTTGAAATTTTTTTACTCATAATATATTAATATATGCATTTGACTATCATTTTAATTCAAAAACTTAAACTAATGAATTTGGGTCCACTTAAATATATTAACGACTCTTTGTATTCATACTTTCTCGATATAAAATTTAACACTCACAAGTGCACTTACAACCATACATATTTTTAAAAAAAAATTATGCGCTTTACCAAATGAGAAATTGTAAAATAGTTGAAAGTGTAACATTTTTCAAGTATATTAGTAATTAGAGCTAAAGACATTAGATAGGTGACTTAAACCAAAGTCTTCAACATCATTACAAATACGTGAAACTATCGCGTGTGGGTTAGGACAGAACCAAAATTTCTCATTTAGTAGACCTTTAACTTAATTTCATTAATGTTTTTAAGAAGTAGTTCAATCAAATAAGACCACGTCTTATAAAACAGAAATTACTAGTTCGAATTCTTAATCTCAATTACCTTTAGAGAAGGTTATGTGATCCATCGTTTCTGACAGTTATTCAAAATAGGTATAACCTACAACTTTTCTTTTTTCTTGGACTTCCCAAATTAAATTATGTACCACCACCACACAAGCGTTAGAAAAGAGAAACCCTCTTCTTGATGAGATCAGCCTTCATATAGGCCACCATCTGTAGGTTGGCCACAAAGATTAGCCTAGCTAGATCGCCCATTGAGGTCCTCCATGACTTCGTGAGTAATCACATGTGAAACGTAAGTCCGGCACAGAACATGACAACTAATAGATAAACGGTGAACAATGATCGAACCGTTACACTGTTCATCATCTTCAACCTCTAAAATTCACATTTTTGGCTATGGTAAGACCTCTAGAGCCCCTAAGACTAAAAAAAAAATGCTCCCTTTATCACTCATAGCATTGTCTAATGTCTAACAACACTTAAAGGTTGAACATTTTGCATTTAAAACATAAAGTTCTGGTGCCATACTGATTGATCATTCAAAATGGGTGATTGGTTTTTTTCTAGGGTTCAGATCGATTGATCACTCTAACAACTGATCGACCAGTCCAAAACTAAAACTTCCCTAAGTGTCATTTGGACCAAATTTTCCAAGATTTCACGTCAAATCTTATTCCTTATAAATCTTTAAGCCCAAATTAAGAATTTTTTATCCCTAATTTGGAGCAGAGTATTACAACTTAGGCAAAATTAAATTTCTTGTTAGCAGTAAAAGCAAAAAGAGAATATTCTTTAAGTTCCCTTTCCGGTCAACCGTAAAGCATTCACATTCTAAATTTTACACCAGTTGGTCTATTTCTTACCCCATTCCTGAATTTTATTCCCAGGAAATGCAGTTCATCACAGATCACAGAAGCTGAACCGAGGATGCTACTAACAACAAGTAAGGCACCTTAAATTTACCACGAAAATTCAATAAAAGTTTATGTTTATGTACCAAAACATAGCCTTTGATATTTATGAAACTTATTTTTCTTGACATTAGCAGTTATGTTCACGATAAATATGGTGTTCTTGCCGAAGTGTTTTTACTTGTGTTCTTTTGTTTTCAGTTTTGAGCGGTTGGCTTTTTGTGGACAAGAGGAGACTCGTCCAAGTGTTCCCAGAACCGGTGCGGAAACTATGGGACGATTGGGAGCTGCGAATGCTGGTCCTCATCAGCCTCACCTTGCAAATATTACTCATTGTGGTGGGCAACCGTAGAAAGTATAATCCAAGAGCTTGCCTCAGATTGTGTATTTGGTCAGCCTACCTAATGGCAGACTGGGTCGCAACTGTTGCACTTGGTGTCCTCTCCAATAAGCAAGGAAATCCCTGCACCTGTGCTGCCAATGTAACCAGTACTAACGATGATGAGCTCATGGCATTTTGGGCACCATTTCTGCTGTTACACCTCGGCGGCCCAGACACAATTACTGCTTATGCTATAGCAGACAATGAGTTGTGGATAAGGCACTTCCTTGGACTTGGTGTCCAGACGGGCGTGGCATTGTATGTCACTATCACGGCCTGGAGTGGAACTTGGCTCTCCGTCCTCACCATTCCCATGCTTTTTGCTGGGTTGGTAAAGTATGGAGAAAGGTCACTGGCCTTGAGATCTGCAAATCGTGAGCAGTTTCTTGATTCCTTGCTCGATGCTCCTGATTCTGGCCCAAATTATGCTAAATTCATGGAGGAATTCAGTTTGAAGAAGGCCGAGGAGTTTAGTGTGTCGGCTGTTGAGGTGATCGAGGTTTCTCACCAGTCCGATGGTCGCAATGACGGTAACGACAGTGCCGCTAATACAAGTAAATTATTGCCTGATGCGTACAGCTTCTACCACAGTTTCAAGCGGCTCTTCGTAGATCTTATTCTTAGCTTCCAAGATCGAGATAAGAGCCAGTCTTACTTCCAGAAATCCACTAATTGGGAAGATGCTTTCAAGTTAGTTGAAATCGAACTTGACTTCGCGTATGATGCTTTCTATACAAAGGCACCTATAATATTCACTAAATGGGGATGCATTTTCCGCTTCATTACTTGCTCTATCACTATTATAGTGTTTGTGTTGTTCCTGTTTGTTGAGAAACACAATCACCTGCGGACTGATCTCATAGTTACTTACATATTGATGGCGGGAGCTATTATTTTAGATTTCTATGGTGTCATTTTGCTATTACTCTCTGACAGGGCAAAGCTATGGTTGAGTGAGCACAAATCTGAAGTAATCTCTTGTTTTCAACGAATTGTTTCTAAACAGGTATCTTCTTTTCTACCTTCTAACAAAAAACGGTGGTCAAATTCCTTGGCTCAGTACAATTTGCTAAGTTTTTCCCTTAGACGAAACCTCGTGCCTTTTCTGGATGATAAATGTTTCCAAAAGATTGTGAAGCATTTGCCATTTTATGAAACATTGGAGAAGCACTGGTATGAATACCGTTTCGAAGAAATCTCTAGAGAAATGAAGGAGTCGATCTTCCAGCACTTTCTGAAGAAATCAGAGGTCAGCAAAGAAAAAGCAAAGGTCAACAAAGAAAAAGCAGAGGTCAACAAACAAATATCAGAGTATGAGAAACATATCGGGTCTTTATGTAGTGCCAGAGGTGGTCTTGTTTTCAAAGAAGAAAAATATGAATGTTCCTCCTCATTCGATTGGAGCACTGAGCAGGTAGAATTCGACCAAAGCATTCTTATCTGGCACATTGCTACTGATCTCTGCTATCACTTAGATGGTGCGGAAAACTTGGCCGCCAAAGATTCGAGCAAGAACCTATCGGACTACATGTTGTATCTTTTAGTCATTCGTCCTTTCATGCTGCCAATTGGGATTGGGATGATGAGGTTTCGAGACACCTGTGAGGAGGCCAAGGAATTTTCCAAGGAAAATGATTTATCATCAAAAAATAAGGACGAACTTCCCACAATGTTGCTCGAAGTGTGTACTGAAGTTGAACCAACAAAGGTGAAAGGGGACAGGAGCAAATCCGTGCTATTCGATGGATGTATGCTTGCAAATCAATTGCAGAAAATGGTGGAGAAAGAGAAATGGAATAAAGAGAAGAAGTGGGAGTTTGTTTGTAACGTGTGCATTGAGATTCTGGGTTACGCTGCAAGTCACTGCAGAGGATATCATCATGCTCAACAGCTTTCCAAGGGCGGGGAGCTCCTCACTCATGTCTGGCTTCTTATGGCGCATCTTGGCATTACCGAACAATTTCAAATCAACCGAGGCCATGCCAGAGCCAAGTTGGCTGTGAAATGAGTATCTTTTCTTTTTTTTTTTTAGATGTTTTGTACTGAAGTGTCTTGATGTAAAGAAAGAGGTTTTATAGGTTTTTAATTTTAAAATTAATCGTTGTTGGATCTTAATTTGTGACAAATCCATCATTCTACTAGAATTTTTTGCCAAAATCTAAGTGTCACAACCATCATGGGTTTCCGGCTTTGCTTGTGCGGATTCGTGTGTTAAAAAATTAAGGAAAAATGTATAATAAGTCCATGAGTCAACCCTCTAAAATTTAAAACTCCCTAAAATTTTTTTTTCGAAAATTTATTCTCTAGGTCAATTGAAATGTCAATAAAATTTCTACCGTCAAAATTTTTTAACGACCACTCAAAACACACTGTTTTACTTAATTAAAATATTAATTTTTTTATTAATTTAATTTTAAAAATAAAAAATAAAAAAATTGAAGGGTGGCCAGGGATGGCCCGCAAGCCACCCCAGGGGTGGGCAAACCACCCCATAGGAGTTGGGTGGTTGCTACCCTTGGCCACCCTTCAATTTTTTTATTTTTTTTTAGATTTAATTTTTTAATTAAATTAATATTTTAATCAAATAAAACGGTGCATTTTGAGTGGCCCTAACGGCTGTTAAAAAAATTTGATGGTAGGATTTTATTGTCATTTTAATTGATCCAAGAGTAAATTTTCGAAAAAAAAAAAAAACTTTAAGAAGTTTTAAATTTTTAAGAGTTGAAAATTTAGGACTAGGGCTTTGAAAACGAAGAGACGAGGGCTTTTATTATTGCTACGGCTTTGTTCCATTGGTGGACGTGGAGTGTATTTACTCTTGACAAAATTGTAGTTCGGATTTTGATTGTTGCTAATTTACACTTCTGTATGGCGTTTGTTATGAAAAAAACCCTTCATAAAAAATGCGATATGAGCCAGTGAATGATTTGTTGGTTAGATGAGTTTGATGGGCTGCTGATTTTCTGAGTTTGCTGGGGAAGAAATTTACCAAAAATCTTTCTTCAGTATATCAAGTTATCAACTGATCAAGAGACCAAGTAAATCCCTTTTATTCTGGACCAGTGTCTCATTTACAGTCAGCCCATTGGAAACGTGGATATCTAAATCAGCAGACTCCAATATCTTTTTCGTCGTTAAGTCGCTTGTTGCACCCAATGGGCCTTGAGCCCACAACCACACCCTCACTTCAACATGATGTAGTTTAAATAGTTGCTTGTTGGCTCTCCTGGGTCAGGCCAGGCAACTTCCACTCGATATGTCATGCCTGTTTAGGTTGGTTTATTCTTCAAATATTCTAATAGTCCTCTACACATATTTTGATTTATCGATTTAATTTGCTCCATTATTTAAAAAGTTTTCCATCAGACCAGTCTATACGTGTATAAATGATTAGTCATTATGGGGACTATAAGTCTATTACCTCTTTCATTGAACCTTAATTGCAGCAATGGTCAAGCAATTCGGACTAAACCCATCTGCTAACATTGCTTTGGTCATCATCCCACGCAACATTTCCATCATAAAATTCAAGAATTTTCTTCTTCCTAGCGCTTTTATAATCACATGGTAACTACTAATGTACCTAGGTATCCCAGGCTGCTTAATCGCCCAATCGAAAAATATAACCATTGTTTCACCACCTAAATTCTCTCTGTTCACTACTCAGCAACCACATCAAGGCTCAATTCAACCCCACCATTTGTCAAAGTGAGCTCAATTACTGCTTTACCCCTCAGTTTCTAAAGGAAAACCCCTCGTAATTTCTCTTTGGAAAACAGAAACCCATCAATTGCCCTAACTGAAAGTTTTAGGAAGAAACTCTGTTTTAGTTGACTTGCCAAAAGAGAGGATTTTATTCTTATGTATAGACTAACTCTTACACTTAGAGAATACAAAAGGGAGGTTCACGTGGATGTGAACCTGTGATACAACAGTAGGCTTATAATAATACAAATGCAGCTAATAATACAAAGACAAAGGCAGCTAATAGTACAAGGACAAAGTAAGTGGGAAGCAAAGTGGGAGGGAATACATCATTACAAAGATAAACAAGTGGGAAGACATCATTATGCTTGCTCAATACATGGAAGAGTGAGACCTAGTGGGATATGATGGAGGCTTGTCACTTTATTCTTCTAACACTAACTTGTGCTACTTGTTTTCTTGGATTACAGTCTCTTAATAGGTTCGGAGCGGAAGAGTTACGAGGGATTGGCAAGAGGTCAAACAGTTGCTCGAGAACGAAGCGTTCGTCGAGATTGGTTTCGTGCTTGATGTGATTCCATGGTGGCTGGTCATTCAAGCGATTTGATGGAACGTCTAGGGTTGAAAACAGAAATGCAAATAACGAATTTGCTGAAGATAAGGGGGCGAGTGGTAACTGATCGTGTTGAAGCGCGAGAGAAGGCCTGGACATCAATGTGATAGAAACGCCATGAGAAGGCCGGCCAGAGAGAAATCGAGGCAAAGAGTGAAGGGAATAGACTGTACGATGCCCGTTAGTGTGTGAGCTTCTCCATTTGGAAGTGCGACGTGCCATAACGTAAGAGTTCATGGTTCACTAGAGTTTTTTTTTTTTTTTTCAATCATTTCGAATGAGTGAGCTACCCATATATGCCATAACCCATCTCAATAGAGGATATGATACCTGTAGCTTTTTTTTTTTTTTTTTTAATTTAACCGTGAACAAAAGTACTTAGATTTTTAGAACTCATACTTGGATTAATTACATTTTAATATTACTTTGTTTGTTTGTTTGTTTTTTTTGAAAGTGGATTCCATTAAACAAACATCAAAAACTCTGTTCTGTCCTTACAATATCATCCAAACATGGAGGAAAATCACTAGTCCAGATCTGGGAGACAAGGAGAAGCAATCCCATTTTCGCCAACAAGTGCGCCGTCCCATTAGCTGCTCTACGTGTGTGACTCACCTTCCAATGGCCTCCCTGCAGCAGTAAAAACTTGATATCATTGACGATCTGTCCGTACGTCCCCCTGCATGGCTCATCCTGGGTTATAGCATTAATCAGCTCTAATTCGTCGCCCTCCAAGATGCAATTCTGAAACCCCAGTGAGATGCTTAGATCAACAGCTTCACGAGCAGCCAAAGCCTCCACCAGAGAAGGATCATTGACGAATTCTCTTGGCCCGCTGGTCATTGCTATAACCTTGCCTGAATGATCCCTTACAATGGCCCCCATCCCGATTTTTCCCCTATCCCAATTAATCTTCACCATTCCTTGCGGAGGTTTTTTCCATACGACTTCTTCTCGAGCAATACTCCTAGGGCTGGGGACAGAGTGTCTTCGTGTAACATTATCAAGCGCCTCCACCTGTTCCCTTGCAGATCGTACAACGGTTGCAGGAGCTTGGAAAATTCCTTCAAAGACTAACTTGTTCCGCCGTAGCCATATTGACCTTGCAACTGTGACCATTAGGTGCCTCTCATCTTCGTCCAACCCTTGACCAACTTTGAGCAGAATTTCTATAAAATCTCCGTCAATGCAAACACTTTTCTGGAGCTTTCCATTGCATTCCGCCCAAACATCCTGGGCAGATGGGCAGGTCCATAAGATGTGGCTTATCGATTCCGGTGCACTCATACATATTGGGCACAAAGGATCTGGAACAACCTTCCTCTTGAAAAGTTTCTCTTTAGTTGGCAGGATGTCATTACATGCTTTCCACAGAAAAAAATTTAACGACTCGGGAACCCCTGAAATCCCAGATTTTCTTCCATAAATTGCGTGATAACTGGTTATCCGAACAGCTAGCTTCCTCTTCCTCCACCTTCTCCATAGCCAAGTGATAGGCATTACTAACGGTGAAGATCCCATTTTTTGTATGTTCCCAAGCTAAGTAGTCCGTTCCTCTGCGAGGGCAAGCGCCCATACTGCAAATCATTTTGGCCTCCTCCTCATTAAATATTTCTTGTACTAAGGTCGTGTTCCACCAGTTGGTATTTACGTCCAATAGCTCGGAAACTTTGGCTTGGCTATCTAAAATGTTACCCGGCGACCTTGCTGGATGAGCTCTAGGTACAGGCAGCGACGGGTCTTCCCAGATTTTGATCTTTGTTCCATCTCCCACCCTCCATACAAGCCCTTATTTGAGCAGCTTTTTCGAGTTCCAAATGCTACGCCATATGAGGGATTCCTCCCAATTTTGGCTTCAAGGAAATTACCATTTGGAAAGTATTTCGCTCTCATGGTTCTCGCCACCAACGGTCTCCAGGTTTTGAATCAAACGCCAACCTTACTTTGCTAACATTGCCAAGTTGAAAAGTTCTAGATCCCAGAAACCCAATCCTCATTTGTCTTTAGCTTTTCCCATCTTTTTCCAACTCATCCATGTCATGCGTCCTCGTTTTTCTTTATGGCCCCACCAAAACTTGGATATCATAGATGTGATATCATGACAAAGTTTCTTTGGTAGCTGGAAGACACTCATTGTGTAAGTGAGAATTGCTTATATAACCGCCTTCAACAAAACTTCTTTCCTAGTTTGGGTCAAAAAATTTTTTGTCCATTCGTTGATGCGCTCCTATATTCTCCCTTAAATGCTTGTGAAAGTGCTCTCCCTCGATCTGCCAACTAGAGGGGGTAAGCCAAGGTACTTCTCATAGCTAGTCGAAGAATTGACACCAGCTATGGAAAGAATGAAGTCCTTAGTCTCTTGCTTAGTGTTCCGGCTAAAAAAGATAGAGGTCTTGTCCCGATTAAATTTTTGCCCCGAGGCCTGCTCGTATAAGCCTAAAATCTCTTGTATCCGGGCCCATTCATCCACGTTTGCCTTTCAAAAGAGCAAGCTAGCTATCATCTGCAAAGAAAATGTGGTTTGTTCTCATCCCTCCACGAGCTACAGGGAGGCCAGTGATCTTTTGTTCTCCTTTTGCCTTGCCTAGCATATGACTTAACCCTTTTGCACACAAAATGAATAAATACGAGGATAGTGGGTCGCCTTGTCTGATTTCCTGTGAAGGGAGGATCCTCCCATAAGGCTGCCCATTTATCAAGATTGAATAAGAGACCGACCTAACACATCTCATCAAAATGTTAACCCATCGTTCTGCAAAGCCTAGCTTTCTCATAATTGCCTTCAAGAATTCTCATTCCACCCTATCATGAGCTTTGCTCATATCTAGTTTCAAGGCCATGTACCCTTGTCGACTTTTCATTCTAACGTCCATCGTATGCAAAGCCTCAAACACCACCAAAACGTTGTCAGAGATAAGTCTTCTGGGAATAAAAGCACTCTGGGTGGGGGAGATTATATGCACTAAAACCTGCTTCAGTCTGTTAGCTAAAACTTTGGCAACCAATTTATAGAGCACATTACAGAGACTGATGGGCCGGTATTCGGTTATTCGGGTTGGATTCTTCTTCTTAGGAATTAGCACAATATACGTTGCATTAAGAGAATTGTCAAAGCAATCATGATTCAAGAAATCCAAAACCGCTCTACATACCTCCGCCTACACCGTCAGCCACGATCGTTGGTAAAAACAAGCGGAGAATCCATCCGGCCCTGGGGATTTGAGAGGATGCATTTGGCTGAGGGCTATTTCCACCTCCACCTCCACCTCCACTTTTGTTTAAAAACACATTTTAAAATCATTAAACCAAATGCAGAGCTTATGCATAAGAATTTAAATTACTATTAGTTTCAAGAAAAATGTCTAATTTTTTTTTTCCGTTCTCGTTATATAGAAATTTCAACTGCTAAAGGATTATTATGAGAAAATATTAGGTTATAAATTAATTAGTCTGATACAAGCACACGAAACAAATCAAACAAACAATTATTGTATCCAACATGATACAATCAGTGCTGTCTTAAAAGCCACGGCAACACAGCAGCTGCAGCGACAACAAAAGGAAGAACAATAACATAGCAACCTTAATGGAAACAACATAAAACAACAATTAGCATTAATTTGGTGTTCAGGTGGCAGCTCCTTGAGTGATGAGTGGCCATACTAGCGTCAAACCTGTAATGTCAGGAAAAACCTTTCAGTGGAATAATATATATCTTTTTTTTTTAGGAGGAATAATAACTACTTAAAAGATAAGGAGAAATAAGAAAGGCATGCAGGCAATCGCTAGTAAATGAAGGAATGGATTGAAACCTGCTTCACATCATGCCGACAGTACTGACATCGCACTCGCAATGGCTGCTGAATTTCAAGGATTTCCTTGGGAATTTTGGCTCCAACATTAGCGACAAATTCCTCTTGCATGTTCGTTAAAATTATTTTCTTAATGCTGCTCGGATTTAGCAATTTGTCCGGAAGTTCCTTCAGCTCGTGACAGCATCGGATTTCCAATTCTTTGAGATTCGGCATTGCTCCTTCCTCCACCCTCCAGGTATCCAATTTCTTTAGCATCCAGAGCTTCAGATTTGTAAGTGATTGGAAGCCGCCATTCGGGCACACCATATCCTTCCCAACATAGGAATCGGCCAATAGCCGAAGGACAGAAAGGTTTGGCAGCTTCGCAAGAATTGGCATGGGATCTTTCTTCAGCTTTGATACCGATAAAGTAAGAACTTTAATACCGCATGGAAAGCACTCATCATGTAGCTCCGGTAAGTTTCCAAGCAAATACAAGCTATGGAGATATTTAAGGCGTGATAGAGGCCTTAATTTGAGTTCCGAAGGTTGACCAAACTCGTTTATGGATCTTAATCTCAGATATCTTAGTTGTTTCAAACTTGCAATCCACTCATTTAAGACTTCAAAGGGGTCTTTAATGGAATCTTCTATTTTTTTTTCTTCGCCGTCTTGGGAGTTCTTTTTTTTTTTATTGCCGTCTTTAATGGAGTCTAAATGAAATGTTAGACCCAGTTTCTGGAGATTGATTAATCCATCCAAACCACCCACCACTGGACTCTTGTTGTCCATAAATAATCCCCATAATGTATAGAGCCCAGTAAGAGAAATACCTTGTTTCTTCAAAGGCGGCATGTCAAGACGTATTTCATTAAGACACAGATGCCGCAGGTATTGGAACTTCCAAATAGAATTGGGTAGAGAGCTGATATAGGTGTGCTTCACATCCAAGGTTTCAAGGTAGGAAAGCTCACTAACAGAGTGGGGAAGGGTATCCAAGAAGGTCCATCTTAAACCCAAGTACCTTAAGAGAGAGAGTTTCCCCAGATTCTCAGGCAGTTTGGGTTTGTAAACTCGCTCTAGATCAAGCACCCTAAGCAATCCAAAGCCTTGACGACCAATGACTTCCCTGAGAAAGTTGCCTATTTCCAGCGCAGGCGTATCTTTGTTTTGAGTGTTGAAGGACAAGTAAGAGCGCAGTTGTTGCATGTGCGAGTACTCTTTAGGGGAATAGTTTTTGATGTCGCCAGAAACACGGCGAACACTGAACTTGGGAGATGGAGATGGAGATGGAGATGCATGATCACTGCTACTACTTTTGGTATCTGGCGTAGTTGGGTGGATGTGGAGGTGGAGAAGGCCAAATATATCTTCTGCTTTTGACAACAAGATATCATGTAGGATATTGTCAGGTATTCGGCATGTTTTGGGACTCCCATCTTTTCTCCATTTTACTATTTCAATCATCCTTTCGCATGTAAACATTGTCAGAATCCTTTCAGCAATTTCCTCCGGATTCGGATGATCAGTTACAATTAACCCCTCTGCAATCCATAAACGCAATAACCTTCTCACTGGAATTTCGTATCCTTTTGGGAAAACCCCAAAATAAAGCAGGCAAAGCCTCGACCCGGACGTCACCTTATTCTCGATCATCCACTCCAGGATTTTTGAGTCCGTGAAGTACTGCTCAAGAACTGCATAATGCTGATCAAGAACTGCCAACCATTCTTCGTAGCACTTTTTTTTCGACAGAACACCTCCAAGCACCAGGATTGCCGAAGAAATGCCTTTGCATATCTCAAGAAAATTTATTTTGAGCTTATCTAAATCAGAGGACTGATCATCATCTGATATGCCTACCTTATTCTTGAACAATTTCCATGCGTCCTCATCCGGTAGCGGCTCGATCTTATCCAGAGAGTTCTTGATGACGTATTCGTTTCTAGCAGCCGTTGTCATTGTCGTTATGATCACCCTGCTACCATTACCTTCGTCTAATAAGGCAGAACGTGGTATCGTATTGAAAATATCATGTGGACTTTGCAAATTATCGGCCACTACTAGACACCGTTTCTTATGCAAAATCTTACCGATCTCCTCTTTCAATTCTTCATTCAATTTTTTTTGAATTGAATTGAATTTTTCATTCAAATTCTTTTTTTTTGAATTGAATTCTTCATTCAATTTTTTTTTTTTTGGATTGAATTTTTCATTCAAATTTTTTTCTTTTGAATCGAATTCTTCATCCTTTTTTTTTTTTTTGAATTGAATTCTTCCTTCATTTTTTTTTTTTTTTGAATTGAATTCTTCCTTCATTTTTATTTTTTTTGAAATGAATTCTTCAATCATTTTTTTTTTTTTTGAATCGAATTCTTCAATCTTACTACCATCTGGAAAGCCATTCCGAAAAATTCTCGGGAGGTTGATGAATTCACGGTCCAAATCTTTCAATTCTTCAGAGAATTCACCTTCCAAATCTTTCAATTCTTCAGAGAATTCACCTTCCAAATCTTTCAATTCTTCAGACAATTCACGGTCCAAATCTTTCATTTCTTCAGAGAATGCACGTTCCAAATCTTTCAATTCTTCAGAGAATGCACGTTCCAAATCTTTCAATTCTTCAGAGAATGCACGGTCCAAATCTTTCAGTTCTTCAGAGAATGCACGGTCCAAATCTTTCAATTCTTCAGAGAATGCACGATCCGAATCTTCCAATTTTTCAAGGGGATGATTCTTAGGAACATCTGAATAGCCATTGATCTGCCGAAAAATTCTCCGGCATTCATGGGCCACAGAGTCAGAAACCCATATGCGGAAATCAAAATGACGTTCACTCTCAGGACTCGTATATATTTCCGTTGCAAAGATAGTCTTGCCGTAGCTACTCACTCCTGAGATTAAGATGTACCCAAGATTTGGGAGGGAATTAGTGTCAGTTAGCCAGGCCATCAGATTTGCTTTGTCCCGTTGAAAGACAGAGCCAGAGACGCCTGATTCTTCACCTGTAGGGCTTTGTCTGCTCAACACTGACGTAATAACGCCATCGATCTCTTCTACGATCTTCTTCATCTCACTGCCAAAGTCTGCTTTTTTAGCCTTCAAATTCAACGTCTGACGAAGACCGAAGCCCATTCTCTTTACATGCATTCTTCGCAGGACAAACATATCAGCAAAATACTCCATCTTGTAAACAGCATCAAGAAGCTTTTCCAACATCTCCTTAAGTTCACCATAGGTGAGGAAATTTTTAATCCGCCGTAGATCTTTTATGGTCTTCTCTACCTGATTTATCACCCTGTGGATGGCGTATAATTCTTCATAGGGCCCGGCATTCATGAGTTCCTGTATGACTGCAGAGACGACTTCCACAACATCCACAAAATCCATTGATTGTCTCCTTCAATTATCCTCTTTCAGCTTCCCCAACCAAATAAGGAATGGTGCTTCCGGGAGGTGCTTCATTTGTTTGAGAGCACACCGGTTGCAGATTGTTTTTTTTTTTTTTTTTTGGAAAGCACACCGGTTGAGAGCTAATGAAATATCACCTCTTTTCGCTTACATTTCAAAACTTAAAAGTTACATCGGCCTCTCATATTATTATTGTGCGTCAAATTAAACATTTTTTTTTTTCTTTCAAAATATCCTTAAATTTAATATAAAAAAATAACCATTTAAAAAAAATAAAATTAAGCAAAAAAACTGGCTGACCTTTTCATATTTTTTTAAATGATTATTTTTATATATTTTTAAATTTTATATATTAACTTCAACGATATTTTAGAAAGAAAAATATAAAAATGTCTAATTTGGAATGCAATCACCTTTTATTACTATTCAAATAATCACACCACATTAATCAATTTTATTACTATTCAAATAAAAAAATCACTACAAAATAAATTTTTTTACTTTTTTATACAAAATATTTTTACTTTTTTTTCTCTCACATTAATCAAATATACTACAATTTCAATCCACTTCTTTTTTCAAGCCTTTTGCCAAACACACCCTTAGTGGGTTGTTGCACAAAATGGCCAACATTAACCTTTCTTAGCGTGCTTTCAGGCGCTTAGCTTCTGTTAGTGACAGGCGACAAGGCCATAGAGTAAGTTCAAGAACCAAGTGACGAGCAAGAGCATCTCTAGTCAGAGCGGTTATTTTAGCCATTCAAAATACAATTTTTTTTTTTTTTTTTTCATTTTAGTTATTAGTTTTTCTCTACATACTCCAACACAGAACATCTATTTTAATCATCTCTTTTAATTAAATATTATTTTATTATTTTTTATCTTTCTCTTTTCTTCCTCCATCTCTCTCTCTCGCACACAAAGCAAAAATTGATGCGGTGAAGATCAGGAGAAAGAGCTGCGAAACCAAATGGGCAGGAGAGAGGGACTGGAGGGAGGAGAGAGAGCTGCGAAAAAAATTGATGAAGTGATGATGAGAGTTTGTTTCAGTGAATGGGAGAAGAAGAGAAAGAGGGAGAGAAGAGAAAGAAAGAAAAAAAATTCTGTTGCTACAGATGTGAGAGAAGAGAAAGTGAAAATAATAAAATAATAAAAGGAAATAATATTATATTGTTAAAAGTCGCTTAAGTAAACTCTAAATATGAAAGTTTAATGTACACAATTTTAGGAAAATTGCTTAGAAGGGCTGTCGGAGTACCAAAATTGATAAATTTAAATTAAAAGTTAGTTTAAAAGCTCTGGTGGAGATACTCTTAGAGATAAAGTAGGGGCTGCTTTCTTGTGATAATAATTTTGAACCACTTAGGGTTCAAATTACTTGGACCGCCCCTACGTGGTTTAGGGTGACCAAACCACCCGTAAACACTTTTTTTGGGGTACCCATTTGATTCGGAGTAGCAAAGTATGGTTGACAATTAAGGTTGACAGGTCAGGTTCATATTAACCCACAAACCCATTAAAGGTCAACTTGAACATGACTCATTTAATTAAACATGATAAATCCTTCAACCTAGACATGACCTGCTTAATCCGTTTGTTAAACGAATCACAAACAGGTCACGCGTTTGACCTGTCTAAACCCAAAAGCGACTCGTTTAACCCGTTTGAACAAACACGATACGACATGTTGCACCTGTTTCAACCCAAACACAACTCGTCTAACTCGTTTCACTTTTAACTATGTGTGTGTGTATTCGTAAATGGGTCAACTCACAGGTTAAGCGAGTGACCCGTGAATGATCCTTTTATTAAACGAGTCAAGCGGGACAATCCGTTTATGACTCGAATTGTTTATCTCAAACCATACCCTTCTAACTTCGTGTTGGGTTCGTGGGTTATGTCAAAGATTGTCAGCCCTATAGCCAAGCCACCCCTTATGTCTAATCGGACGACTAACTTTTTTAAAAAAAAGTTTAAGTTTTCTTTAGTTTATATTTAACATTTTTATTTATTGATTGATTTTTTCGTTTTTTATTTTTTTATTTGAAGATATTTCTGTCTTTTTATGTCAAAAACACGCATATTCTATCTAATTTAAAGAGATTTCCTAATGAAGGAGTTTTCTTGATTAAAAAATGATTGTTCGATGCGTCTAACTAAGTGTGACAACCGGTAGTTTGTGAGAGCAACTTGTAAATGAGTAATACTTTTACGGGAAAATGTAATTAACAAGAGAGAGAGACCACGGAGTAAAGTGCTGATAAAAGCAAATGCTTGTCTTAAATATTTAAAAATGGCTAACAATGTTTTTTTTTTTTTTTTTTAATTTTCTTTCTAGTGCTAAAAATGTTTAGGAAAAACTTTATTTAACCTCTATGAATTTTCATGACATTTGCAATTACCCTCATAAAGTTTAAAGACTCTCAATTTAACGTATCGAACTTTCAATTTTTGACAATGTCACCCCTCAATTATGGTTAGAGGTTAAATCATATGGCAAAAGAAATGAAATAACCTTTATACCCCTAAAATTTTTATAAAATTTCAACTTTATCCTTAATTACAAATAAAACCAAACCCACCGTAGTGGTTCACAAGGTGGACTTGCTTAATTTTTTTTAAAAAAAAAAGAAAAAAACAAAAATTGAGGGTATTGCGGTGATAGATTGGTGACTTTGTAAAAAATTAGAAGTTCAATGTACTAAATTAAGAGTTTTTTAAAGGGGTAATTGTAAAAGTCATGAAAATTTAAAAAGATTGAAGTTCCCCATATGTTGCTTGCAAATTGCAATGCAACAACATGAACCAAACTATAAATAAATAAATAAATAATAATAATAATAATAATAATAATAATAATAAAAGCAGTCAAAAATAGTAAATGAGAACAATAACTAAAGGCAGATTGTCCAAAATTAAATTAATGGAAACGTGAAGTTGTAATGCAACATCAATAACCAAATCTTTAAAAAATAATAATCAATAAAAGGTTAGAAAAAAATTAAAATTAAAGCGTGTAGCAATAGCAAGGACCAAAAAATAAAAATAAAATGTTCCCAAGAGGTAGCTCAATCGGCTAGGACCATGCCTAATGAAGCGGGTCTCACTAGTTCGAAACCTCCTCCCCTCTCTTGTGCGGACATGTCAATAAAATAAAATAAATAATAAAGGATAAATGAAATTACTAACTAAAGGTTAAAAAAAAAGGTAGATGTTTGTCCAAAATTAAAATTGATTAAAATGTGTAATTGCAATGCAACATCAAGAGCAAAATCTTTAAAAAAGAAAAGGCATTAAAAGAGTAAATGGAAATATTGATATCAATTTTACAAATATTAAAAAAATAAATAAAATAAAATAAATGAGAAAAAATTTAGGGGAAATTTTCACAAAACTTCCCTGAAAATCCACGTGTTTTGAAATGATTCCCTTAAAGTTCAAAAATCTCAATTTATCGTATCAAACTTTCAATTTTTTGTAGTGTTCTCCTTTCGTTCGAATATTCAGTTAAATCTTGTTAAAATTCTCAAAATATCCATGTTTTTTTTATTATATTTGTAAATATTCAGGCGTATGTATTTTTACAAATTTAGTTATATCCTGACCAACGCCTGAATTTTTTCAATTTTTTTATAATAAAAATATGGGTATTTTGAAAATTTTGACAAGATTTAATGAAAAATCCTAATGGATGGAGGATATTGCAAAAAAATGAAAGTTTAATACCCTAAATTGAGAGTTTTTGAACATTTAAAGTGTAATTTGAAAACGTGTGAAAGTTGATGGGGGGTTTTGTAAAATTTTTCCATAAATTTAAAAAAGAAAAAAATGATGAAAAAGTAAATGAAAGAGAGCTTGCATTGACTACAGGTAGATGCTTACCCAAAATTAAAATGGATCAAAATGTGTAGTTACATTGCACAACATCAATAATCAAATATTTAAAAAAGAAAAGGCAATAACAGAGTAAATAAGAATGTGGACACCAACATTATAAAAAGGGCAAAAAAAAAAAAAGTAGTACCAATGCAACATGAAGAACAAACGCATTAGAAAAAGAGTAAATGAGAAGACTGAAGGCAAAAATAAATAAATAAGAAAAATAACAAATGCTCAACAAAATAAAAAATATATAAAAAAGTAAATGAGAACATTACATGCTTTTCCAAAACTAAATGGATCAAAACGTGTAGGTGCAATGCAAAATCACGAATCAAATATTTAAAAAAGAAAAACAAACAAAAGAGTAAATGAAAACACTGACACGAAAACTTAAAGTATATTTATATATACAAAGAAAATAATTAACTAAGAAAAAAGTTGAAAGCTCAAAAAATACAAGAATAAACGAGAATAAAATACTGACTAAATGCAGACGCTAGTATAAAATTAAAACAGATGAAAATGTGGAGTTGCAATCAACACCAAGAATTTAAAAAAGAAAAGGCAATAAAAGAGTAAATTAGAAGAATGACACCAAGAATTTTAAAGAGAAGAAGCAATGACAAAGAAAAGAAGTAAATGTGAAAAAACTCAAAAGCTCTTAAAAAAACAAAAAGGAAAGAGAAAAAGAAAAGGCAGTAATACAAAAAGTAAATCAGAACATGCATTGAATAATAGGCATGCTGGTATCCAATAATAAGTTAAACTCTAAAAAAGAAAAGGCAATGAAAGAGCAAAAGAGAAGAATGGCACCAATGCTTTTAAACATAAGAAGCAATAACAAAGAAAAGAAAAGAAAGGTAGATGAGAAAACATTTAAAAAATCATAATTTTAAAAAAATAATAATGAAAAAAAGAAAAAAGAAAAAGAAAAAGAAAAGGCAAATACAAATGAGAAAAAAAGAAAAAGCAAATACAAAAGAGAACGCCATAAAAGAGTAAATGAGAAGAATGGCACCAAGGCTTTTAAACAGAAGAAGCAATAACAAAGCAAAAAAAAAAAAAAAAAAAGTAGATGAGAAAAAAATTTAAAAGCTCATAATTTTGTTTTAAAAAAAGAAAAGGTAATAAAAGAGTAAATGAGAAGAATGGCACCAAGGCTTTTAAACAAATGAAGCAATAACAAAGAAAAAAGAAAAAAAAAGAAAAAGCAATAGCAAATGTAAGTCAGAACATGCATTGCCCAATACGCATAAAAAAAAAAGGCAATAAAAGAGTAAATGAGAATAATGGCACCAATGCTTTTAAACAGAAGAAGCAATAACAAGCTGCCAGATAACCATTATTCCCTCCTCCTCCTAATTCCTTGATATTTTTACAATTACAAATGACCCATATTTATTAAATATGAGAAAGATGGTAGGTGAATACAATACAAATTAATAAAGTAATCAAATAATAAGAATTTGATTAGAATTACACGTGTATGGAGAATAATCTAATAAGGTAAATATAAACCCAATATAAAAAACTTATATTATAACGTTCCCTCAAACTAAATGAAACAGATTATCTTTTTATTGATATTTTTTTAACACATTCTTTTCCCCTCTTTTTCTTTTAAACAAAAGTTGATCTAGTGCGGCAAGAACCAAATTCTGGTCGTGAGCTCGGACTTCATATTCGTTGATGATAGTCAAATCAGTTGATGCTGGTGGAAAACAGAGAATGACCACTGTACCCGGTAGCAAACGTCGTTAGTCAGAGGTAGCTTCTAAGCGGTTGCTGGAGACGACGGGTAAACGATGGTTGGAGATGATAGTTAGATGTGGTGGCTGGACGGTGGCCGTATAGTCACCAGATAAATAGGCTGCAAATGGGCCGAAGATGGGAAAATATGGGCCGAAAACAATATCTACTATGGGCCAAATATGGTTTGGGGACAGGGCCTATTATGGGCCAATATTGGACTAGGCCACTTGGGCCAAAAGATTAAGCCACTTGAGCTGAAAGACAAGTTTACGGGTCAGATTTTGATGGGTGAAGTAAAACACAACGTCGGCGTGCTAAGCACACCACGCAAATTTTTATTTATTTTTTTATTTTTTTATTATTAAATTTTTTTTTAAAAAAATAAAAAAATAAAATTTGCTTAGCGTGCTTAGCACGCGCGTTGTGTGAATCACGACCCGATTTTGATGGGGTTGAGTAATTAAAGGATTAGGCTTAGAGTATGGGTTTTGACAGATACCATGAGCCGAAACCAAAAAGTAAATCTCAATTAAGGGAGAAAAACTTGAATTGAGGCAAAAATTAAAATTAATTAACTAAGCTAACTAAGCTAACTAACTTGGAGTATTACTCTTCCAAATTAATTATCTTGTAATTAACTATAAGTCTGCCCAATATAACACATATCAGAGTAAAATATAACAGAAAATGGAAAATATAGATATGAGCTAAAAGACTAAATACCTCAATGACTATTTTCTATCATAAACACAAAACCCTAGCCTCCAAGTATGAGATATACAAATATACAATATCATCTCAATAACATTTATACGCAAATGATCTATATAAATTGATCTGCAGGTATAAGCCCACTTAGCGTCTTCATCCTTGGTAATATCTCTAATATGCTATCCAAAGGTAACCCTACTAAACTGTAAAACAAATATGTTTTACATGTGGAAAAGTAATTACACAAGTACACGACTTTGCTAGTAAATCACCAGCGAAACTTAGCCTATGTTGTGAGCTCGGTTCAATTGGAAATAAACAATAAGAACGAGCACTATAGAAAATGGCATGAGTTTGGGTAAACTAGGGAATGTTATCTCCATTATCACGCCACTGAACAAAAATATAACATTTTGTAAAGTAGTTGGGATATAATTTCAAGGACAATACGCATAGTAATTTAATGCAGAAAATCATGCTGATTGAATGTGAAATATAATAGTCATAATCATTATACTCCATAACCATTCCCACATGGCCTATCCATAAGTTAAGCCCTCTTATGAGAGGTTTGCATGTCTTGTAGGAGTTCTGGTTCAACTTCAGTGCATCAACGAGGTACACAACTAGCTACCACTAGTGGCTCGATCATGTTTAATCTTGAGTGATCCACACCACTAGTAATATTGTAGATTGAGACCACAATCCATATATACTTGGTTGCGCTGGTCACTCTGGTTAAAGGATCCACGGGGCCATTGGCCAAGTCTATATAATAATGTGTACACAACCCATATCCTACGCCCCCTTTTTCATGGTGGTACAATCCACAACAATTTATAAATAATCAATTGAGGAAGTAAATTTAGTTCATAATAAACAATAAATATCAATGCAACAACAAATCATTGTTTATAAAATTTTAGGCTCCCAACATAATTTTACAAAGAGCATGAGTATCAAAATACACAATTTATAGGTAAAGTATTCATTTTAATGACAAAGCGATTTTTGCGTTTCCATGGCAATTACTTACCTCGAGCGCTAATTTCCAACCTCGAACATATCAAAAGGTAATAAATAACCTTACTCATGTCTAATTTTAAACCCACATAATCCACCATCCCCCACATCCTAGTATGCATAGAATGTAGAGTTTCATAAGCCTAAAATATTACCATATCAGCTATCTAGGGATGAAAGCCCTACGATTGTGAGAAATGATAAGTGATAGCACAATCTTCGGTCTATTTGATAACATTTTTGAGATAATCTTATACGGCACATTACCAAAGCTTATAGGTTTGAACTCAGTTACTGTAGTGGGATTTGTTTTATTTGGGACTAAAGCAATATGAGTCGAGTTAACCTCCGATCCATCTGGCCAGTTTCAAAGAAATGAGTGAATGCTTTACATACCTCCTCGCCTATTGTAGCCCAATTCTCTTGGTAGAAACAAGTTGTGAACCCATTAGGTCCCGGAGCTTTGAGAAGCACCACCTGATTCAAGGCGATGCTTACTACTTCCACAGTAGTCGGCTGTAAAAGCTGTGCATTCACCCCTCTGAGACTCTCCTTGGCATAACAGATAAACACTCCTCTATACCTTAATTCTCTTACCAAGAAATGCACTTGAGACTTGGGAGATCACAGAAGCTGAACTGAGGATGATACTTACAAGTAAGTTACTAGCAACACCACGAAATTAAATTCAATTACAATCATGCCAGCTATAACCTTTGATATTTATGGAACTTCTTTTTCGTGTGATTAGAAGTTATATTTAACATAAATTTAGTCTTTTTTTTTCAAAGTGTGGTATGGGTTTCCTTTTGTTTTCAGTTTTGTGCGGTTGGCTTTTTGCGGAGAAGAGGATACTCCACCAACCGTCCCTAGAATTGGTGCGGAAACTATGGGAGGATTGGGAGGTACAGATACTGGTGGTATGCAGCCTCTTATTGCAAATGTCACTAATTGTGTTGGGCAACCGAAGAAAGTATAATCCAGGGACCTGGCCCAGATTGCCTATTTGGTCAGCGTACCTAATGGCAGACTGGGTGGCAACTGTTGCACTGGGTGTCCTCTTCAAAAGGCAAAGAAATTCCGGAAGCTGTACTGCCGATAAAACCAATCCTATCGATGATGAGCTCATGGCATTTTGGGCACCATTCCTGTTGTTACACCTTGGAGGTCCAGACACAATTACTGCTTATGCTATAGCAGACAATGAGTTGTGGATTAGGCACTTGCTTGGACTTGGAGTCCAAACGGGTGTGGCATTGTATATCACTTACACGGCCTGGAGTGTAACTCGGATCTCGTTCCTCACCATTCCCATGCTTTTTGCTGGGTTTATAAAGTATGGGGAAAGGTCATTGGCCTTGATGTCTGCAAATCGTGAGCACTTCCTTGATTCCTTGCTCGATTCTCCCGATCCTGGACCAAGTTATGCTAAATTCATGGAGGAATTTAGTTTGAAGATGGACGAGGGATTTTGTGTGTTGGCTGATGAGGTGATCGAGGTTTATCAACAGTCCGATGTTCAAAATGAGGGTAACAAGAGTGCCGCAGCGGCACCATTGGAAGAGGTTTCTCTTTCTCACCAGTCCAATATTGTTCAAAATGACGGTAACAACAGTGCGGCTCGTACAAGTGCGGAATCATTGGAAGCCGCGTACAAATTCTTCCAGACTTTCAAGCGGCTCTTTGTAGATCTTATTCTTAGCTTCCAGGACCGAGATAAGAGCCAGGCTTACTTCCAGAAAGCTATTTGGGAAGATGCTTTCAAGTTAGTTGAAATCGAGCTTGGCTTCGCGTATGATGCTTTCTATACAAAGGCACCTATATTATACACTAGATGGGGATGCATTTTCCGCTTCATCACTTCCTCTATCACTATTATAGTGTTTGTGTTGTTCCTGTTTGTTGAGAAACACAATCACCTGCGGACTAATCTCATCATTTCTTACATATTGCTGGCTGGAGCTATGATTTTAGATTTCTATGGTGCCATTTTGCTATTACTCTCGGACAGGGCAAAGCTATGGTTGAGTAAGCACAAATCTCACTTTTGTTGTTTTCAGCCCATGGTGATCTCTAAAATAATCTCTTGTTTTAAGGCTATGGTTTCTAGAATAACCTCTTGTTTTCAACATGTCGTTTCTCCAGTTACCCATTTTTTTGAACCTATGGTTTCTCCAGTCACCTATTTTTTTCAACCTATGGTTTCAAGAATAATCTCTTGTGTCGGAAACATTGTCTCTTCTTTTCTACCTTCTAACAAAAAGAGGTGGTCAAATTCCTTGGCTCAGTACAATTTGCTAAGATTTTCCGTTAAACGCAACCTCGTGCCTTTTCGGGATAACAAACGTGTCCAAAAATTTGTGAAAAAATTCCCATTTCTTGAAACATTGGAGAAGTACTTGAATGAAGACCGTTGCAAAATCTCTAGAGAAATGAAAGAAGTGATCTTCCAGCACTTCCTGAAGAAATCGAAGGGAGACAGAGAAAAACCAGATGTCAAAGAAGAAAAAGTAGAGGCCAACAAAGCAAAAACAGAGAATAACAAATATATCGCGTCTTTATGTGGTGCCAGAGGGGGTCTTGTTTTCCAAGAAAAAAAATATAAATGTTCTTCATCATTCGATTGGAGCACTGAGCAGGTAGAATTCGACCAAAGCATTCTTATCTCTGCTATCATGAAAATAGTGGTCAAAACTTCGTTGACAAAGATTCGAGCAAGAAGTTGTCGGACTACATGTTGTATCTTTTAGTCATGCGTCCTTCCATGTTGCCAATCGGGATTGGGATGATCAGGTTTCGAGACACTTGTGAGGAGATCAAGGAATTTTCTAAGGAAAAAGGTTTTTCATCAAAAGATATGGTCAAACTTCGCACAATGTTGTGTGAAGTGAGTACTGAAGTTGAACCAACTAAAGTGAAAGGGGACAGGAGCAAATCCGTGCTATTCGATGGATGTAGGCTTGCACGTCTATTGAAGGAAATGGGTGAAAAGTTGGGGAACAAAGAGAAGTGGGAGTTTGTTTGTAACGTGTGGATTGAGATACTGGGTTACGCTGCAAGTCACTGCAGAGGATATTATCATGCTCAACAGCTTGCCAAAGGCGGAGAGCTCCTCACTCACGTCTGGCTTCTTATGGCGCATCTTGGCATTACCGAACAATTTCAAATCAACCGAGGCCATGCCAGAGCCAAGTTGGCTGTGAAATGAGTGGAATTTTTTTTTTCTTTCCTTAAATGTTTCTACTTATGGAAGTGAATAGTTAGGCTTTAAAAATAAATAAATAAATTGCGGCACGTAATAAAATAAAGCAAAGTGTTTGAGATGTTTCGTCTTGTAGGAATCCACGCAGCCATGAGCCATCAAAGGGAAAAACAAAATGCCTCGGACAGATTGTCCATGGAGTTTCTCCGTTTGGTACAAATTATTTTCGGGATACTAGGAAATACTATAGTTCTATTCCATCTTTATCTTTTTGCGTTGATATGAGTGAATGTCTGTTAACAAAATATAAAATCAAGAGCCAATGAACACTAACACATCAGTCAAATGAGATAAGAATTGAATATTTAGTATTATTCTTTTCTAGTGGTGATGATAGTCAGTGATGAGTGTTGAGTGTATGTCTTGGTATAAAAATATTAAAAAAATTGAAAACTTCACTTATCCCCTTAATAGTCACTTTTTTGGCAAAGTCCCTCATGAAATTCAAAACCTCTTAATTTAGTGTATCGAATTTTTAATTTTTTTCAATGTCCCTCCCTTCGTTAGGATTTCCATTAAATTTCAACAAAATTTTCAAAATATCCCCCTTTTTTAGAATTTTTTTTGCAAAAATTGAGGTATGGGTATTTTTGAAAATATTGTTAAATTCGGACCAATGCTTTAATCTTTGTAATTTTTTTTTTCCTAAAACAAATGAGGGTATTTTGGAAAAAGTTAACGGAGGGGTGTGATTGCAAACAATTGAAAGATTGATACAATAAAGTTAAATTGAGAGAAATTTAACTTCAGGAAGGACATTGTAAAGAATAAAGATGATGACAATTCATGAGGGTTACGTGAAATTTCTACTTAAAAAAATTGAGTACTATTAAAAAGACATAATAAGTTTATATGATTATTGTAGCATAGTAGGGTCCAAACTCATACTTCAACTTTTGGATTAAGCAGTAACTCAACATGTTATATTATGATTTGATTAAAAACTCTCCAAAGTGTCGATTTTCCTAACAAATAGTTTCAGTGATCAGATTAGTGGTCATTTGGGTGTGTTTGTCTTGTGTGGATTAAATTAAGTTTGTCTTCAAAAATCCTCTAGTATTAAGTCCAATGTGTTAGATTTGATTTATTCTAATGTACGTGGTTCCATTAAAGTGGAGTCATTCAATTTTTTTTTTTTATTGATAATGCTTTCCATTAAAGCGGAATTCGTCGGAAAAATGTTTTCAAAAATCCTCTAGTATAAAGCCCAGAGTGTTAGATTTGATTTATTCTAATGTATGTGATAATAAATGTTTGTTACTTTTATTGATAATGCTTCACGAAAGGTGTGAGTTCATTTTGTGAGAACAAAATACCATGTATTTCAGCAGTACTTGAAGAAGCTTCACGCCATGGTGGAAAGGGAAATTGGGAAGCCTTTGAAGTGTCTGTGTACTGATAATGGAAGTAAACGCACTCTAAAGATTATTGCTTATGATTAGAAAAAAAAAGAAAAAAAATTATTGCTTAAAGCCTCTAGCTGACACTGGACACGAGAAGATAGCTCCAGGCAGGAATGAGATCCTCTGATTCCTCTCTATTACGGTTGGTTGAAATTTGAGAGGTAAAATTGTAATTTTACTTTTAATGGACAATTTTGCCCCTCAAAAGCAACCAACCGGTTCCTCTCAATTTCAAATGAAATAGCCGTTTGTCTGCCCCTATAAAATAAACTCAAATTTCATATTCTTGACACTTTAACCCCTATAAAATTTAGCCAAGCCCAAATTTTAGCTAAAAAATCAGAGTAAATTGAAGAAGGTTTTTTACTGTTTACATTACATTTTTATTTATCAAGCTACCACAAAATTTTTCTTTTGTACTTGTTTATCGCTGCTGGCTGCTACGACGCCGTGATTATATTATGTGAAGTCTATGAAAGTTCTTCTGTTTGAGTAGTGAGCCATCTTCCGTAAGCCGCAATTTCATTATATTTTATTATTTTGCTTCTACTCCAATTCAGATAATTTCCTGACTCCATAACCCCATATATAGCACAAAGGTGTGGCATAGATAATTAATTAATTGCATTATTTTGGAAAATGACAAAAGTATGTTGAGGATAGCTGAATTGTCTAAGTCATTCTAGCTAGGGTGACGCTATTCGTATTGTGTGCTTACCTAATTAATAGGTCTCCATCAGTTTATTTGGGTTTTAATATTCCAGAGAAAGTGTGCATAGAAAATGATGTTTCGTACTTTCACTTGAAGGCATCTGGGTGCTTGGCATTTGCAGATGTGCCCAAGGAAAAACGGTCGAACCTTGATGATAAAGCCATTAATTGCGTATTTGTTGGCAATGGAGATGCGGAATTCGGCTACAAGCTGAAAGAAGAAGATGATTGGAAGCAGAGATGTGGATTTCCATGAGAATCAGACTTTGACAGACTTTGAGAAATTTGAGAAGCCAAGACGTGACGTTGAAGGTGTTCATGACCTTAAACCTGTCTCCTCGTCTCCAGATAGTGCCACTCATAGGGAAAGACTAGAGTCGAAAACCATGGCGATGAGCCAGTAGTTTTTGATGAGGGTGGATGATGCATCAGACACAGAGGGTGTTGAGCTGGGGGAGCAGTCTGATTATATTTTGTTTACCTGATACGACACTACATACATGTTTAGAGCTCGTTTGGGAGTGTGATTTCAATAAGTGCGATTTTAAAAATTGCGTTTTTAAAATCGAACAGGCATTTGGTAAAATATGTTAAAAAATGTTTTTTTTTATCAATTGAGTGTTTGGATAACATTGGCATATAATTGTGGTTTCATGACCAAATTACCAATAATGACATTTCTTTATAACAGTAAAATAACTAACATTGAATTTCAAAGAAAAAAAAAAAAAAACTAACATTGTCTATAAGCCTCCATTTTTAACACCTATGCAAATAAAAGTATAACTTATAATTTGACATTAACTTTGAGTTTTCTACTTAGGCAATTATATATTGCTATATTACTTGTTTCTATATGCTTTTTTGTTTTTGTATTTTTTTTTCTTGAAACATATTCCAAACAGACATATAATAAAAAATACAAGAAAATATTAAGGTGAGATTATTACCTGGTAGAGGGGCGAAGAGATGGACAACAGCGACGCACACTGCTACAGGACGGAGAAAGGATGAAAGAAACTGAGAGGATGAAGAAAAAAAAAAAAAGAGAAAAGAAGGGTTTTAATATATTTTAGGTGGGTATTCTTGGTCTCAAAAAAATGTAACTATTGCGCCATTTTTTTAATAGAAATCGTGATTTTGTTTTAAATTCACACTTTTTTCAAATAAACACCATCTAATTAGCTTATGAAAATCGCATATTTTTTTTGCGATTTTAAAATTTACGTTTTTTAAATCCCAATCTCAAACACTCTAAAATTGTGATTTGGTTTAAAATCGCGGATTATTATTATTTTTTAAAATACATTCTCAAACGCACCCTAAATGCTGCAACATTTAATCTTTACCATAAAATTTTCTCATACTTTTGAAATTTTACAACATTTCATCGGTGTGTATTTAATATAATTATTAAAAAAATGCTATATAATATGCCCATCTTATTGGACTGATGTAATAAGACATATATTTTATTGATATTTAAATTTATAGGGTTAATAACTTTTTTAGTACCTAAGTTTTAATTTTTTTTTTGGCATATAAATTTCAAATCATATCATGGATGGTACCTGACTTATGGGTAAAGGCCAATTTAGTATCTTCGTTACATTCCATGAGCCGAACTAATTTCGGCCACCCCATGCCTGCCCTAAGGTGGCTCAGCCACCCTCAATGGCCAAAATGGAGGTGGCCGGGCCACCCCATATTTATCTTTTTCTTTTTTCAAGTTTTGATTTTTTAAATTATTTAAATTATTATTATTTTTTATTTTTGTTAGGACATGTGGCATGCTTTTGTTACGACACATGCCGTTAGTTTGATTGATGTATAAATTAAAACCAATATTTATCTATAAGTCAAGTATATATAAATTAAAACCTAAGTGAAAAATTAAATACTAAAAAAAGTTATTAACCTTAATTTATAATAAGAGTCGGAGAACGCTGTGACATCAACAGGGCAGTGTATAACATTCACCTAAT
>NC_081548.1:25117597-25130779 GCF_901000735.1 Corylus avellana | reverse complement strand
AATTGAAAACTTCACTTATCCCCTTAATAGTCACTTTTTTGGCAAAGTCCCTCATGAAATTCAAAACCTCTTAATTTAGTGTATCGAATTTTTAATTTTTTTCAATGTCCCTCCCTTCGTTAGGATTTCCATTAAATTTCAACAAAATTTTCAAAATATCCCCCTTTTTTAGAATTTTTTTTGCAAAAATTGAGGTATGGGTATTTTTGAAAATATTGTTAAATTCGGACCAATGCTTTAATCTTTGTAATTTTTTTTTTCCTAAAACAAATGAGGGTATTTTGGAAAAAGTTAACGGAGGGGTGTGATTGCAAACAATTGAAAGATTGATACAATAAAGTTAAATTGAGAGAAATTTAACTTCAGGAAGGACATTGTAAAGAATAAAGATGATGACAATTCATGAGGGTTACGTGAAATTTCTACTTAAAAAAATTGAGTACTATTAAAAAGACATAATAAGTTTATATGATTATTGTAGCATAGTAGGGTCCAAACTCATACTTCAACTTTTGGATTAAGCAGTAACTCAACATGTTATATTATGATTTGATTAAAAACTCTCCAAAGTGTCGATTTTCCTAACAAATAGTTTCAGTGATCAGATTAGTGGTCATTTGGGTGTGTTTGTCTTGTGTGGATTAAATTAAGTTTGTCTTCAAAAATCCTCTAGTATTAAGTCCAATGTGTTAGATTTGATTTATTCTAATGTACGTGGTTCCATTAAAGTGGAGTCATTCAATTTTTTTTTTTTATTGATAATGCTTTCCATTAAAGCGGAATTCGTCGGAAAAATGTTTTCAAAAATCCTCTAGTATAAAGCCCAGAGTGTTAGATTTGATTTATTCTAATGTATGTGATAATAAATGTTTGTTACTTTTATTGATAATGCTTCACGAAAGGTGTGAGTTCATTTTGTGAGAACAAAATACCATGTATTTCAGCAGTACTTGAAGAAGCTTCACGCCATGGTGGAAAGGGAAATTGGGAAGCCTTTGAAG
The DNA here is from genome assembly GCF_901000735.1 of Corylus avellana. Taxonomy (NCBI): domain Eukaryota; kingdom Viridiplantae; phylum Streptophyta; class Magnoliopsida; order Fagales; family Betulaceae; genus Corylus; species Corylus avellana. Next base: position 25,129,778 of record NC_081548.1, on the reverse strand, counting down.
TGTCTGTGTACTGATAATGGAAGTAAACGCACTCTAAAGATTATTGCTTATGATTAGAAAAAAAAAGAAAAAAAATTATTGCTTAAAGCCTCTAGCTGACACTGGACACGAGAAGATAGCTCCAGGCAGGAATGAGATCCTCTGATTCCTCTCTATTACGGTTGGTTGAAATTTGAGAGGTAAAATTGTAATTTTACTTTTAATGGACAATTTTGCCCCTCAAAAGCAACCAACCGGTTCCTCTCAATTTCAAATGAAATAGCCGTTTGTCTGCCCCTATAAAATAAACTCAAATTTCATATTCTTGACACTTTAACCCCTATAAAATTTAGCCAAGCCCAAATTTTAGCTAAAAAATCAGAGTAAATTGAAGAAGGTTTTTTACTGTTTACATTACATTTTTATTTATCAAGCTACCACAAAATTTTTCTTTTTTCTTTTGTGCTTGTTTATCGCTGCTGGCTGTTACGACACCGTGATTCTGTTATGTGAAGTCTATGGAAGTTCTTCTGTTTGAACAATGACTAGTGAGACGTTTTCCGTAAACCGCAACTTCATTATATTTTATTATTTTGTTTCTGTCCCAATCCAGATAATTTTCTGAATCCGTAACCCCGTAGCACAAAGGAGTGGCATAGATAATGAATTAATTGCATTATTTTGGAAAAAGACATAAGTATGTTAAGGATAGCTGAATTGTCTAAGTCATTCTAGCTAGGGTGAAGCTATTCGTATTGTGTGCTACCTAATCAATCGGTCTCCTTCAGTTTATTTGGGTTTTAATATTCCAGAGAAAGTGTGCATAGAAAATGATGTTTCGTACTTTCACTTGAAGGCATCTGGGTGCTTGGCATTTGCAGATGTGCCTAGGGAAAAACGGTCGAACCTTGATGATAAAGCCATTAATTGCGGTATTTGTTGGCAATGGAGATGCGGAATTCGGCTCCAAGCTGAAAGAAGAAGATGATTTGAAGCAGAGATGCGGGTTTCCATGAGAATCAGACTTTGAGAAATTTGAGAAGCCAAGACGTGACGTTGAAGGTGTTCATGACCTTAAACCTGTCTCCTCGTCTCCAGATAGTGCCACTCATAGGGAAAGACAAGAGTCGAAAACCGTGGCGATGAGCCAGTAGTTTTTGATGAGGGTGGATGATGCATCAGACACAGAGGGTGTTGAGCTGGGGGAACAGTCTGATTATATTTTGTTTACCTGATATGACACTACATACACATTAAATGCTGCAACATTTAATCTTTACCATAAAATTTTCTCCTACTTTTGAAATTTTACATCATTTCATCGGTGTGTTTTTAATATAATTATTAAAAAAAATGCTATATACTATGCCCATCTTACTGGACTGATGTAATAAGACATATATTTTATTGATATTTTAATTTATAAGGTTAATAACTTTTTTAATACTTAAGTTTTCACATTTTTATTTATTTTTTCATTTAAATTTTAAATTGTATTACTGATGGTACCTAACTTATGGATAAAGACCAATTTAGTACCTTCATCATATTCCATGAGCTGAACTAATTTCGGCCATCCCATGCCTGCCCTAAGGTGGCTCAGCCACCCTCAATGGCCAAAATGGGGGTGGCCCCTATTTATCTTTTTCTTTTTTTCAAGTTTTGATTTTTTAAATTATTTAAATTATTTTTGTTAGGACAAGTGGCATACTTTTGTTACCACACATGCCGTTAGTTTGATTGACGGAATAACGATGGTGGTACTAAACCAATATTTATCCACAAGCAAAGTATCTATAAATTAAAACTTAAGTGAAAAATTAAATACTAACAAAAGTTATTAACCCTAATTTATAATAAGAGTCGGAGAACGCTGTGACATCAGCAGGGCAGTGTATAACATTCATCTAAGTATTACCTTACATTGGACACGTGGCACTATCACAAACCGTTTGACTGCGAGATCAGGGGCAAAAGCAGAGTGTAGAAGGGAAGTTACCGCCTTTATCAAAATCTCACAAATCCAAAATCCCGCCAAAACCCTCCAAAACCTCCCACAACGTTCAATCAGATATACAATCCCGCTGACAAGCCCCAAAGCTCTCTTCTTCTAAAGATCTTCTGAAGAACACCCAGAAATGGTCTCTGCAACTCCAGGACCAAACCCTAATCCGAAAGCCCCCAAAAATGCGTACCACATCGGAGGCATCCAAGTGGAGTTCCCGTACCGGCCGTACGGGTCGCAGCTCGCGTTCATGGGCCGTGTCATCTCGACCCTGGATCGCGCCCAGAGAGAGGGCCACTGCCATGCGCTGCTTGAGTCCCCGACCGGCACGGGGAAATCGCTCTCGCTTCTTTGCTCGACCCTCGCTTGGCAGCAGAACTGTAAGTCGAAGAATCAGTGTGCGAATCCTTCTCACTCGAAGCCTGCTCCGGAGGCGATGACTGATCCTCTGGCTTACGGCGGCGGATTTGTTCCAGAAATGGAGCCTTCAGGTAAAGGAAGTATTTAAAGATTGATTTTAATCCTAATGCATTAATCTAGTGTACATTTTACATTCTTAGGGTTTTTAAGAAAGTGAGAAATAAGTCAATAATTTAAAACCTAATGCGTTAGTCTTTGGATCTTCGTTTGGTTGTTGCATATTTAGAGGAAAACAACATAGAGACATCTGCATTATGAATTTTGTTAACAGGGGTTTCTGATTGACGAAGTTTGATAAATGCAGTCAAATTTATGGGATGGCCAGACAATCCCTTAATCAATGTTTCCATTTCATCATTTGGTCCTCTACGCTACTGACATTGCAGTTTTTATTAGGTAACCCAGGGCCAGAGAATTTGGAGCCAGCTCAATCTGCAGCAAACAGCAAGAATCAAAAGAAAAAGGCAACACCAACCATATATTATGCATCGTAAAGTTTTATCCTAATCTATTCAATTGGGAGCTTCTATTAATTTGTTTGTGTTGTTTGTTTAGTCAGGTAATATGTTGTGGAAATTTGTGATTTCAGATGGACTATTGCTTTATAAAGTAATTATGAATGTTTTAGAAACTTCACATAAGCACTGGACGGCCCACTTCATAAAGCCATATGTTTAGTGAGAACAAAATATCTTAATATTTGTTTATATACACTGAAATGTAATAGTTACAAAGTTTATGTTAAAATACTGCAGTTTATGACATGGGAAGCATTGCAATTTTCAACTATAATTCCCTATGTTAGGGCAGCTAAATTAGTTATTTAGTTGTAAGGTTTTGTTTCTGACACTATTACACTTCAATGCCACGATAAGGATTGCCTATCTTCTCATGTAAAGTTATAGTTAAAAAATTTCATATTACAACTGATCCCCTATCTTATGCAATTCTAATTTGAAATTGGCTATAAGTTGGCGACAATCTTTTCTTCTGATCACTATTTGTAGTAATTTGATCTGAAAAACTAAGAATTATAAAGAATTTGGGTCATATGATGTCAATTATTTTTGTAGTTTCCATAGAATTACTTGAGAAGTTTAACAGAAGATTTTACAAGCTCCCAAGTATCAAGACATTGATATTTTGTGTTGTCAAATGTTGAATTCATTTCTTAAATGGTTATCAACTATTTTTTGTATTTTAAGGAGGACTCATTCACAAATTTCTCAAGTGGTTCGTGAATACCGGAAAACTGCTTATCGAGTGCCAATGGCAGTTTTGGTATGTTTACTTATTCCTTGTGAGTTCATGTTTTACAAATTCCTAGGTATTGTACAATGGGAATTGTGTTAGCCCTCCTGATAGCTTGTCGTCTTTATATTGACTGTGATTTGGTTATCGACTTATCGTCCCAATAAAACTAATTATTTGGGAGTGGACCATTCCTGATTTGGAGGGCATGTTTAATGATGCATGCTAATGGTTAGCGTCTTATATGGATGTCTCTTACGTCTCATGCCTCACACTCCCATGCATTTTTTTTGATAGGTCCTTGCATTTAGAAACTGAATAGATATTTTTATTGCTTAACATATATTGGACCACTCGGATTTGTCCAATTTGCTTGCTTTGTAGGTCATCACAGCATAGAGTGCTTGTTTCCTTTCCTTCTATTATCCATATTGCAGCCAAGTGTAATTAACAGTAAGGGTGAAAATAATTCCTAATCATTTAATCATGAAACATGTTTTTCATTGGTACCAGTTGTTGAGTGAGCAATTATAAAAGGAATCTTTTTTACCACAAGAAAATTTCTCAATGGTTAATATGTTGTTATTGGATATGCGGGTGGAAGTTGCACTCTTCTACTCCATGAGGAGGTATATAGCTGTTTGAACATGACCCTTTTTAAGTAATGTATTTTTCTTGTATTCTTGCTTTTGAATAATGTTATTCTGGAGTTTTTTCTTTCCTGGTTCAAGCGTGTAGTGTTTGCATATGAATTCTCTCTCTCTATCTCTCTTCTAGGCATCACGGAAGCATTACTGCACAAACAAGCACATACGCGGGAAAGAGAATATTGATGAAGAATGGTGCACTTCTGACCCATATGGCTTTTTTGTTATTTTGTTTTTATAAATAAGATTCCTTTCATTTTTCATAACTGAAAATGGTTTTGGAAATTTCCAGCAAGTTGCTTTTGAGTAATCGAGAAGTAGGATGCCCAGAATTTAAGTGAGTTATATCTATTGTCCTATATGCTCTGTTAATCTTGGTTATCTTTGTTTACACTATGATGTATTGAGTGACAGTATAGCAATTGTATGTTTTTATTACCAACAGAAGTGTGCATAAAATCAAAGGTCATGCATCCCTTCAGAAAGGAGGTTGCCATGAGGCCCATGATATAGAAGATCTTGTAAAAGTTGGACAACTCGTGAAAGGTTTGTTATAAATATATATATATTTTTCTGACACCATATGTCATGGTGCTGCAAACACAATCTTACAACAATTTTCTTCCTTCTTTAGGTTGCTCATATTATGCAGCACGTTCGATGGCAGATGATGCACAATTGGTTTTCTGCCCATACAACTACATCATCAATCCAGTCATTCGTGGAGCTATGGAAGTAGATATTAAAGGAGCCATTGTGATTCTTGATGAAGCCCAGTATTTTTCACCATCTTATTTGATTAAATTTATCTTTTTATAACCTTCTCTTTGATAAGTTTACAGTGTATTACCTAAACTATTAATGAGATTTTTAGTTGATAAGCGGTGAATTTCTGATTTGTGAAATGTCACCTTTCCATGCTGGTTTTGGAAGCATATGCAAGATTGGATTTTTAGTTAATTTTTTGTAGAGTCCAAAGTAGGTTGTTCTTTGTAAATTTTTTTTTTTTTTTTTTTTTTTTTTGCGTTATATATGCACATGAATTTCATGAATGATTTGCTGCGTTGGCACAACTTTTAGGAACAATTTATGTTTAAAATTTATGCTGTTTTTGAAAGCACAATGTAGTTAATGCAATTTTATTAATTTTAGAACCAGAAATCTCCTTTTGGAGCTCTGCAAAAATGATACATCTGCATAGTTAAGGGACATAATTATTTTTCTTGTCATAAAATGTATTGGAGTCAATTCTGTTTTTTGGAACATGTATTGTAGTATTACCTGAATTAATTATAAGGTTGGATTTCTCTTGATTTTTCAGATCAGTTTATCTGCTTTTAAATTCAATTAACTTGTTTGCAGCAACATAGAGGATATTGCTCGAGATGCTGGCAGTGTGGATGTTGAAGAAGATGTTTTGCATAGTAGGTTATGGAACCATTAACCTTTTTTTCTTCTTCATGATTTTATAAGTTTGTTGCTTATAGTTGTGATACCTTTTGAAAGAATTGCAGATGGAACTAGAGCAACTGTGTGCGGTTGATGTTTTAACTTATCAACCTTTATATGAAATGACACAGGTAATTGTTTCAAGCATACTGACAATAGTTTGTTTAAAAAATCCTTGATTATCAAATGGTCTGAATGAGTGCTAGTAATGTTGTTAGGACCTTATAAATTGGATAGAGCGGAGGAAAAGTACATTAGAGAAGCGTGAATTTCAGCGTCATGTCTCTTGGTGAGTTTACTTGTGTTATGCTTCTATAAATCTTGAGTTCTGAAATTATTCATTTCAAGGTCTTTTCAAAATGAAATTCTGATACAAAAGTTGCAGAATTCTTATCAGTTTGTAGGTTAACATGCTACAAAAGAATGATTGTCAGTTTCATTTTTCCCAAGAATAGTGAGTAGATCATGTGATGTAATCCTTATCAAATTTTTCTTGTGAAAAATGGTCCATTTATTTTGTCTTCCTTTCACCATTGAAATCATGGGCACTGGGTTCAAGTAAAGTTGATTGGTGATAAGGCTTTAAGATATTCCTTTTGAGATACCAATAGTAAAGAAAATAAAAGAGTATCGTAAGTATTCATTTGTTTATTTATTTTTTGTTAATATATGTCATAGTTGGACCGGTGATAAGGCTTTAAGAGAGCTCCAAGAAGCTAATATTTCGCAACAGTGCTTTCCAATCTTGCTAGAATGCGCTACAAAGGTATTTTGAGTATATGATTTTTTATTATTTTTGTTTTGATTCTTATCATTTTCTGTTGAAACATTTATTTATTTTTGTTTTAAGGCAATCAGCGCTGCTTCAGATACAGAGTCAGATGTAGCACATTTAAGTGGGATGTCGGTGATGACACTGGAAGGTACAGGCTTCATATTTTCATGTTTATGTATCCTCAGCTTTATCTATTGTCCATTGAAACTTTACTATGGTGATTGACTGTTTCGGATAATGTTACAGGTTTATTCTCTTCTCTAACTTATTTTTTCTCAAGAAATGGGCGTCACATTTTTGATTATCAGCTTGCTTTACAACGATATATTAAACGAGATGCTGGTAAGTGGAGGCTATCATTATTAGATTTTTTGAAAGGTTAACTGTGAGATGATACATAAAGTTTGATAAAATAATTGGCCAATGTTGTAGTGGTTTTGATGGTTATTGTTTGTCTTAATCACATTGCTGCTCTTATTGCCATGAAGAGCCTAACCATTGGCTTTGTTATTGTATCAGGAAAACTTGGCAATTGGACACATACTTTAAGTTTGTGGTGCTTGAATCCAGCTGTTGTTTTTAGAGATATTGCTAACCTTTCTTTGTCAGTCATATTGACGTCAGGGTAAGCATACTGCTTCACCACACCTAGGCTGCTAACAGAGCTTTTACTAGTGCACAAAGTGGGTTATGCCGCTTATACAATTTGTATTATTCTTTTGTGCACAGCTTTTTGAGAAAGTATGTCCATCTGCCAAATGAACTTTATTGCGGCTAAAATTACCTCATTTGGCCTATCTGGGTGGTCATGTTCTTTCCAATAGGGCGATCTTAGTAATTTAATTTAGTTAGTGTAACCAATATCATCCAAAAATTCACTTACCTTTCAAGACTCTCCAGAAAAGTTGACACATATGATGTCTCATACTGTGCTAAACTTGAAGGGGAGGGGGAGTTTGGATATTTGATTGTGCTCTTGTTCAGTTTCTTGCAATTTACTCCATTGCCATGCCCTAAAGTAGGATTTTTCCTTTTACAATATTGCTCACCTTGTTTTGGTGATTTAGGACGTTGTCACCAATGAATTCCTTTTCATCTGAGCTTGGAGTTCAGTTTGAAACTTGTCTGGAAGCTCCGCATGTAATTGATGTTGAATCACAGGTTCAATTCACATTTCTTTGTCTCTATAGTGTTCTTTGGTTCATTTTGGTTCAACAGTTCTAGGTACAAGTTATCGACCTTGTCTCTACAGGTGTGGCCTGCTATAATCTCCACTGGTCCAGGTAACTATCCACTGAATGCAAGTTATAAAACAGCGGATGCATATGAATTTCAGGTAATTTTGCATGTTGTCATTGATTTTTAATTGATGATGATATCTCCTCCCATTTGTGCATAAGTTATTGTTTTGTTGTGAAGGATGCACTCGGGAAATCTTTAGAAGAGATTTTTAAGATTGTTCCAGGCGGTTGTCTAGTGTTCTTCCCAAGTTATAAGCTGATGGAGAAACTGTGCAATCGTTGGCGTGAAACTGGTCAATGGTCACAACTAAATGAAGAAAAGTCCCTTTTTGTTGGTAAGACTTCCTTTTTTCCTTGTGCTTTTTTATCTCATAATTTGCAAAATTCTTTGAAAATTTGTAATGACAAATGTTAAATCCTTGTGTGATCACTTTTAGTGTTGATGCTAAAGTTGAGTTCATCTTACTTGGCATCGGTACTTGAGTTGATTTTTTGTTGTCCCCCAGACTTTTAGTTTATATTGAGAATGCTTATTTTTCATTGGTTAGTGCAGAGCCAAGAGGAAGCCAGGATGAATTTGAGCCTGTTTTGAAAGGTTATTATGACTCAATTCGTCTGGGCAACAAACCTATTTTTGGGAGAAAGCGACGGGTTAAGAAAATAGAACTTAATCACTTCAATGTAGTAGAGTCCCCAGAAAATCAAAAGAAAGGAGCTGCATTTCTTGCAGTTTGCCGAGGAAAGGTAGATTAATTATATTTTCATTAAAGTATTGATTTAATAATTAAATTTACATATTCCTATCAATTTAAGTTTTTAAGACAAGTGGTGGTTTAACATAGATCAAAGCGAAGGTCCTAAATCCGAACATTATCTTAGAGTGTGTTTGAGATTGCGATTTAGCAAGAATAATTTGCGTTTTTAAAAGATATCGCAAAACGTAAGGCGTTCGGCATTGCAATTTAAAAACAACGTAATTTAAAATAGGGGAAAAAAATTTGCGATTTCTATAAGCAGGCTAGGGGTTGCTTACTTGAAAAAACGCGAATTTAAACCAAAATCATGATTTCGCATAACAAATATTTTACTTTTTAACATATTTTACCAAACGCCTTTGCAATTTTAAAAACACAATTTTTAAAATTACACTTATTGAAACTGTTATCCCAAACGGACCCTTAGTCAATTCACTCACATTTAAATTATATATTCACATATTGCGCCTCACTTATTAAGAGAGAGTTTGAGCTTACACGTGAGGGGGAGCATTAAAGTATTGATTAAATAATTAAATTTACCTCTTTGTATCAGCTTAAGCTTTTAGGACACGTGGTGGTTTAACAATTTTTTATTTTAACAGTAGCCTTCTATTTAAATTATAGCTTCACTCTAGTAAAAGGAGTCTTAAGCAATGGTTGGCATTGTCTTCCACTCCACAGAATTTCTTTTGGTTGGCATACCTGTTTTTGTATTGGTAATAACATGATAGTCTTGGGTCAATTTGATCATCCGCTCTGTTTAATTACTGGCATAATATGTGTTTTGGGGTATGATGCACATTTTACACAAATCAAAACCAAAATTTGAAATTACACATTTTATTAAATAAATTAAGAATGATACTAAAAGAATGAATTGATGAGAAAAATAAAGACTAGGCTAGAATAGACCAAAAAGAAGCTCGACCAGAACCAGATTGGTTGGCATGGGCTAGACTTTGAGCTGGTGTGTATTGGTGAACCTTTTGATTTAGTTTGCTGTTAAACTGGAGTTTCAGCTGGAGAGTACAGGGAATGGTATTGTCAATAGTGGTCTAGTCGTTAGATGCCTCGGCAACCTTGCTCGATAGTGGAGTGGTATGTACTGAGGTACTACGTGAAATTTAGAGGTAGAGAGGTAGGGTTGCATTGAAGGAGATTGGTTCCCGGGGATACTGCTGCTGTTGTTCATAAAACATACTGATTAACCTTTTCTATTTTCAAAGACATAAGGGACCATGCCATTCTATCATTATAACAGCCAAAGTGAAGTCTTACAAATAATAAATCAATATGACCTTTTATTGAGTCTGCATATGCTCAATCATTAATTTATTCTTGCAGGTTTCAGAAGGAATTGACTTCTCAGATGATAATGCCCGGGTGGTTGTATCCTTTTTGCCCCCCTTTGAAAAGACTGAACAACGTATGTTGTTAAGTGTCTTTGTAAATAACTGCTTCTTTATTTAACTAAAAGCATTAATTTCATTAAGAAACTTGTCTAGTGTTATCTTTTATGATTGTTGAGTGTTGACAACGTAAGTTCTTAACTATCTCAGATAATTGTTGGAATCCCTTTTCCCAACACGTAAGAGTTCTTCCCTTTCTTAAATTTTCTGTAGAAGAAATATCCTATTAAATAACCCATGATTTGCTGATTGATTGAACTTCTTATCAGAAATGATATTCAAGTTGCATTAAAGAAGAAATATAATGATACTCATAAATCATCCAAAAGCCTTCTAAGTGGGAGTGAGTGGTACTGTCACCAAGCCTTCCGAGCTCTAAATCAAGCTGCAGGTATGCCCTGATGGGGTTCCACTTTGAGTGTGCCTAAAGACATTTGATATTATTCTGTTATTGAGGGGTATGAGGCGTTTTATTATTTTATTTAGCTATCATATTTTGCGTCACAATTCTCTTGTATAATAATGCAGATCTGATAGTTATTACTCCTGTTGATAATTCATTATGACGGTGCCTTTTACTTTCTATAGGACGTTGCATACGACATAGGTTTGATTATGGAGCCATCATCTTATTAGGTAATTGTTCTAAGCATACCGATTTTGTTGTCCTCTTACTTGTTAAAGGATAAATCTCAACAAGTCAGCAATCCCATGATTCAAGGTCCATGTTTCATGGGATTGCTGACTTGTTAGGATCTGCTAATTTGTTGAGATTTATCCTTTAACATTACTTAGCTTCATTAATAATGATCTCTACCCTGATTTTTTATGTCCTGGAAAAGTTATCTCCTAGAAATATTTGGTAATTGCCTTTGAAAACACTTTTCTGTTTTTTAATTTTTTTATAAGAAAGAAGTTGAAGTTAGCTTTACACCTGCTTGTGTTTTCTTAAAATAAGTTTAGTATTTGTTTCTTTGAAAATACAGCCAAACAATTTTCTTTAGTGGATTCCACAAAACATTTTCTCAAATGTGGATCCCACCAAAAATACTTCTCACCATCATATCGCATTAAAACATTTTTTCAAGCAAAAAAAAGAGAAAAAAAAACACTTTTCAAAACCATTAGCAAACATACCCAATATTATCTCCAGCCTGGTTCTGTGTCAAACCAAGCTAGTGTGGTGAGATTTCTCAACTTTTCTTTATTGAATTCTTGTTAGACTCACCCTTCACCATAAAGCTCCTGCTGGCTGCTTGGTAATTTTTTTTTTTGGCTAGTTCATGCTTAAATTCAGAATCTCTTCAACTTGTTATGCCAATTTAATCTCTTTTCCATCGAGTTGCCTTTGATGTTGAAGGTATTCATTTTTTGCAAGCAGATGAGCGTTATCGGGAAGAAAGGAATAAAGCATACATATCAAAGTGGCTGAGGAAACCAATTAGACAATATGACAGCTTTGGAATTTCAATAGAAGGATTAAAATCTTTTTTCAAAGATGTCAAGGTCCCGTATATGTTGCCATTGTTGGTTCTTAATTACTCTCCATTTTCTTTTCTTTTCATGGTTAAGTTTGAGCTATATGTTTTAAGTGGTGAACTTGCTTGCAGGAAAGGATAGGGAAGCATACAGTAAATGTTTTAAAGAATTTTGACATTAATGAGGAAAAGTCTGAAAGTATGATCATTATGGGACAAAGTCAAGGGTTTAGAAGAAAGGAGAATCAGAAACTGAACAAGTCTGATCCTTATGGACAAAAAGTAATTTCTGTGTCCAATTATGATGCTTCCCTTTCCCTACTGAAATATCAAGGTGATGTAGAAGTTCAGGCATCTCTGAGAATGGATGAGGACACTAACAACTGTATAGAATATATTGACCCCGAATGCAGTTTTCAGAAAGAATTAAGGTAACTCTGGAATTCCATTGTTCATCATTTTGTTAACTATTAGTGTGTTCTAGATAATTGGACTGCCCCCATTGGTCTTCTGGTAAAATGGTTTTTAGCTGATTCCTTCTGAAGTTTCTGGATCACAATTTTGAGTTTCACCACTTATAAGATATGGGCAGTGGAGCGGGAAACTAGACTCTGCAGTATAGGTTAAAGGTCTCCTGCTACCCTCTGAACAGGAATAAAATAGAAGAACCGGAAAGAGGTAAATGGAACCAAGCGAAAAAGTAGAACATATTTAAGTCAAGGGAGCGTAGTGTTACGTGATCTGTTTTAATTTCTTCCCTGTTTTGGCT
>NC_081548.1:25110503-25117544 GCF_901000735.1 Corylus avellana | reverse complement strand
GACTTTATCCAAGACATTCTCCCATGAAGATCCAGAGGTATCTCTTGTCAAGGAAACTCCTTATACTACAGCTAGTCCAGGATCCTTCTCGAAGGATGATAATTCCAGTTCAACCATAATTGATGCTTCTACTGAGTTTCAAGATCAAGTATTGCCTAGTTCAATTTGTTTACCTAATCCAGACAAAGCACTTTCTGGAGCTCAGTGTGCAGTGGCAGTTACTCCTGAAAGGAATATCCCTATGAACACCTACAGCATGCCAGAAATGGAATCATCTTTAAATTTGAGTGTTAATTCTCATACTCAAAAAAGGAGAAGGTCCATGGGAGCTCTGGTTATTGACCTTACACAAGATGAACAATCTGATGTCCCCCGTGCTAAATCTCCTGCTTGTACTAGTTTAACGAGAAGCTCAATTGCCAACAGAGATGCAACTCGCAGAATTCAATTTGGTTTCGAGTCTAATTGTGTAGAGCAGAAATCCAAAAAGTCAAATGTTTCTCCATCACGCTCAGAGAATGACTATGTTGCTTCATGTGTGCCTTCTATTCCTGTTATGGATAAAAGATTACAGATTTCTTGTTCACTCTGCAAAAGCCCATTGGGTCTTCCTGAGAACCATCTATTTGTAATGTGCTCATTAACCACCTCATCAAAAGTTCACTTAGCATCTCTTCTAAAAGAAAAATTGAAACATGATGTGGATACATCAAGCGTACAAGTTGTCATGACTGAAACGTCATCTGTTCATCCTGAACTCTGCACTAGAACTATTAAGAGTGCTCCGGCACAGGGTATCTGGTGTGAAGAAGATGGATGTGTATTCAATACCATTTTCTGCCCTTTCTGCAGTAACCCCAGCAATTTTCTTGGTGTGCAGATTGTGGCAACTGACGCATCAAATGTTCAACTACTTAACAAGGTATCCCACTATACTTAAACTCAGACGACATTTTATTGTGCTTGAATCTTTCTCTTGTTTGATGCTTCAAATTAATGGTACTTGTGTTTTATGCCATTTGTCTTGATTTGTTAACTCTTCCTAGTAGAAATTTATTTTTCTAACTAAAAATCATGGGCAGATATTGTTTTACCGTGAGCATTTGGAAATTAAGAATCTTGAAGCATCAAAGAAAAAGGTTTCAAATGAAAAGGTAAGTTTGTATCATATGATTTCTATGTCATTTCCATAATAATGCTTATATGGGGTTAATATTTGGCACAATGCTCAAAATACTTAAGGAAGACAGATAAGGAGAAATTAAAATTTTGAAATCATTGACTGGTGAATGATGGTAAACAGAGAAATAGAAAGGATTGAATAAAAGTGATGTCGCCCATGAATTTAAAATTCCAGAAACTCTTTTTGTTTCAGGGGATGTTTTGTCTTGCCCTGTAACTGATGACTAACTAGTATATAGCCAGATGCTGGTTCCTAGAATGTTTGATGGGGAAAAAAGGTTCCTTATTAGAATAGTGATGAAGATTTACTTCACTATTCTATCCAAGAAATACTTTATTTTCATAAGTAAATTGAACTATAAATGCCTCAATCCACTTGGAAAAGGAAAAATAACATTTCTCAGCATGCATGTAGAATTTGTTGCCGGTCAGAAGCTCAGGCAAGGAGAAAGCAACCATCTTGGATTCCATTGATAAATTCTCTTACTCCCCAGAGCAGAACTCGGGAGGCTGGAGGACTACAAAATCAAAGGTTACAAATTAATAGATGTTTTAAGTTCTCGATTATGTGACGTTTTACTTGGCTAGAAGCTACATTTATTTTTGTAATTTTGCAGTTAAGACTACCGAAGAAAGACTTTCTTTCTAGTGCAATGGGTTAAAGGAGAAAGCATACAGGACCTTAGATGTAAATATGATTTTATTGCACATCATCAGATTGGGAAGATGATGTGCTTCTCCACCCAAGATATTTGCTTCTGGAACTTGAATTTCCAGTTTATGAGCGTCACCACTGCTGGCTTGCTTGTGTAGCTTTTGGAAGCTGAGGCATTAGTTTGCTGTGTAGTCTGCTGCCCTGATTTTGTGGTTTTTTTTTAAGTGAAACAACTGGTTACCTGCAGTAGCAGCAGCAGCAGCAGCAGCAAAGTAGCTATCTTCCAATGCCCCTAGAGCGGAGCTATTTGACCTTGCATTTCATGATAAGTCGAAGCCAGTGGGATCGGACAAACTTGGGAGTTACTGGTTCTAATTTAAATGCTTTTTAAGGTATGAAATGATCATGCTCGCCATTTATGTTTAATGTGGTCTTTTGCTTGTATAAAAAAAATAGTAAAGTCTATTACTTTCAAGGCATTGTTTTTGTAGCATTTCGAAATTTTACAGATTAATATATTTAATCACAATGAAGAAAAGAGATTGTAGCATCATGCTTATCACATCCAAATAACAGTGAGGAAACCCAAGAAAAAAAAAAAAAGTAACAGTCTGGAAGAAATTTAATATTGTAGGTCATTGTGAGTGCCATCTTTGTTTTCTGTTTAATGTTTTGAAATATTTTGAGAATTGATTTTTAAAATAAGGGGGCTATATTTGAAAAAGTGTTGTATGCGTGAAGTCTCGTTTGAAAACTCGATTGGATAACAATTATGATATAAATGAAATCTAGTACAAGCACGTCAAACAAATTGAACAATCACTGAATGTTTCTAATATGATGTAGAGCAGCGCTCTCTTAACAACCACGGGAAGGGTGTTCGTTCGGGTGGCAGCTCCTTGAATCGGGTTGTCTTCCATGCTTTTAGCATAAGTCACACTTATCTCCTGAAAGCAAGTAGATGGGTGAGTGACCAAACAAAAAGCATGCAAACCATTTTCAGTGAAGAGTAACTATTTAAAAGATACGGAGATCAATATGACAAAAGCAAAGCAATCGCTAGTAAAAAGGATTGAAACCTGCTTCACACTGGAGACTTTCTGGTGGTGATTATTTTTTTCTTGTGCTCGTCGACTTGAACGTTGTCTGCAAATCCCTCTGGCATGTCTGTCAAAATTATTTCCTGAATGTTGCTTAGATTTAGCAACTTGTTTGGAAGCTCCTTTAGCTCGTGACAAGATCGGATTTCTAAATCTTGGAGGTTTTGCATTGCTCCTTCCTCCACCGTCCATTTTTCCAATTTCTCTAGCATCCAAAGCTTCAGTATGCGAAGTGCAATGAAGCCTTCACTAGGGCACTCCATTTCCTTGCCAGTGTAGGAATTGGCCAATAGCCTCAGGACAGAAAGACTTGGCAGCTGCGCTAGGATTGGCATGGGATCTTTTTCCAGCTTTGATATCGACAAAGTAAGAACTGTTAGTTTCGGAGGGAATTCATACCTCTCAGGCATCTTGTGTAAGTTTCCAAGCAAATAAAGGTTGGTGAGATTCTCAAGGCTTGATAGAGGCTTTAATTCGAGCATTGAAGGTCGACCACTTCCGTCCTTGGATCTTAATCTCAAAGATTGAAGACTTGCCAGTCTTGCAATCCACTCATTTAATTCTTGAGCGGAGTCCAAATGATATGTCAGACCCAGTTTCCTTAGATTGATTATCCCATTCAAACCATTCTTCACTGGACTTCTCTTGTCCACAAATAATCCCCATAATGTCTGGAGCTGAGTAAGAGAACGGTGATGCTTTTGCACAGACATATCAAGGCGAATTTCATTCAGACACAGATGCCGAAGGTGTTTCATCTTCCAAATAGATTTGGGTAGAGAGCTTATATAGGTGTGCTTCACATCCAAGGTCTCGAGGTAGGGCAGCTTACCAACAGAGCGGGGAAGAGTATCCAAGAAGGTCCATCTTAGACCCAAGAACCTTAAGTGATATAGTTTCCCAAGATTCTCGGGCAATTTGGGTTTGTATACACCCTCTAGATCAAGCACCCTGAGCAATCCAAATCCTCGACGATCAATGACTTCGTTGAGAAAGCTCCCTATTTCCTTGGCGGGCATATCTATCGTTTGAATGTTGAAAGACAAGTAAGAGCGCAAATGTTTACCATATGATGGTTTCTTGCGGGGGTACTCTTTGATGTCACCATGCTCAGCAACCCGGCGAAAACTAATCTTCGGCGATGCAGCTGTTTCATTATCTAAAATAGTTCGGTGGGTGTGGAGAAGGCCAATAGCTTCTGCTTTTGACAAGAAGATATCGTGCAGGGCACCAGGCATAAGGCAAGTTTTGGGACTCCCATCTTTTCTCCGTGTTTTTATTTGAATCATGTTCCGGTTTACAAGTTCTTCTAGATAGCTTTCCACCATATCCTCTGGAGTCATCGCAGGTGACTGCTTTACAAACCCTTCTGCAAGCCATAAACGCAATAACCTTCTCACAGGAATTTTCTTTTCTTTTGGGAAAAGCCCAAAATAAAGCAGGCAGGGCCTCAAGTGTAAGGGCAGATCATTGTAACTCAAGGCCAAAATTTTCGAGAACTGGACGTCATTTGACTCATTTCCCTCAAGCTGCCAACTTGGGTGGTCAAGAACTTTTGACCATTCTTGGTAGCTCGCACTTTTGGTCGACAGAGAACCTCCAAGCACCACTATTGCCAGAGGCAAACCCTTGCATCTATTTATAATTTTTTCTTTTAGCTCCACTATTTCCACATAAGAGAACTCAACATTATCTGGTAAGCGCACCTTTTTCATGAACAAATTCCATGCGTCCTCATCTTTTAGCGGCTTGAGCTGATAAGGCAATGGATCTTCAAGCCTAGCGACGTCTTCGTTGCTAGTAGTCAACAGCACCCTGCAACCTTTACTTTCTTCTGGCAAGGCGTCAAGCAGGTTTGTTAGAAAATCTGGTGTCTGCACATCATCCAACACCACCAGGTACCGTTTGTTCTCCAAATTCTCACGGAGCTTCTTTACCAATTCTTCTTGGGTAGATTCCTTATCAACCGTTGAATTGTCAGTCTGCTCCAGAATGCTCCGGAAGACATCTGTAAGGTTCTGAGAGGCAGAAACCCACGCGCAGGGATTAAAATGACCTTTAATCTCACTGCTGTTATATATTCCCCTTGCAAGGGTAGTCTTGCCAGAGCCAACCTCGCCTACAATTGATATGACGTCCAGATTATGTCGGTAGGAAGTGTGTGTTAGCCTGTTCATCAGCCTTCTGTTGTGGTCCCTGAAGCCAATGACGTCTGATTCATCATCAACGGAGCTAGGATTGTTTTGCTGATTCTGTGTCGGCCCTTTATCTTGATAGCCTGAAAGTGCATCTGTTCCAAGATCCAAAGCATTTCCGTGGATGTCGAAAAGGCCAGTATCTTTTACCTTTGGCAAGATGATATCATATAGCTCGCCACGCAGACAGTATCTTTCGTCACTCCCATCTTTTCTCCGTGTTGTTATTTGAATCATCTCTCGGTTTAAAAGTTCTCCCAGATATCTTTCTACCATATCCTCTGCCTCTGGAGCCCTTTCAGGTGACTGCTTTACAAACCCTTCTTTAAGCCATGAACGTTGTATCTTTCTCATTGAAATTTCGTAGCCTTTTGGGAAACGCCCAAAATAAAGCAGGCAAAGCCTCAAGTAGAAGGGTAGATCATTGTAACTTAAGGCCAAGATTTTTGAGACCTGGACTTCATTTCCCTCAAGCTGCCAACTTGGGTGGTCAAGAACTTTCGACCATTCTTGGAAGCTCGCACTTTTGGTCGACAGAAAACCTCCAAGCACCACGATTGCCAGAGGTAAGCCCTTGCAACTTGTTATAACTTTTCTTTTGAGCTCGGATATTGCTAATGTTTTTTGATGAGCATTTTTTAATATGTTCGAATCAGAGAACTGAAAATCATCTGGTAATTGGAAGCGTACCTTTTTCAGGAACAAATTCCATGCGTCCTCATCTTCTAGCGGTTTGAGCTGATAAGGCGATCGCATTGGATTTGCAAGCGTAGCGACGTCGTCGTTGCTAGTAGTCAACAGCACCCTGCTACAATTAGTTTCTTTTGGCAAGGCGTCACGCAGGTCCTTCAATACATCGAGTCTCCGCACATCGTCTAACGCCACCAGGTACCGTTTCTTCTTCAAATTCTCACGGAGCTTCTTTACCAATTCTTCTCGGTGGTTAGATTCCTTATCAACCGTTGAATTCCCAGTCTGCTCCAGAATGCTTCGGAGGACATCTGTAAGGTTCCCAGAGGCAGAAACCCATGCGCGGCAGTCAAAATGACCTTTAATCTTACTACTGTTATATATTCCCCTTGCAAGGGTAGTCTTGCCGGAGCCAACTGCGCCTACAATTGAGATGACGTCCCGGCGTCGGTCGAAAGTGTCAGTTAGCCTGCTCATCAGCTTTCTTTCAACCTCTTTGAAGCCAATAATGCCTGATTCTTCATCCACAGAATAGCTAGAACTGGCTTGCTGATTCTGTGTTAGCCCTTCAGCTTGATAGCTTGATGGGCCCACATTTGAAGATTCCTCATTCCTGGGGCTGGGGGGATCACCATGGTGTGATTTCTGAACGCTCTGCTTCCACTTATCGTCAAGCTCCTTGATCTTCTTCTTGACCTCCTTCATCTCATTACGAAGGTCTGTACCAGCCTTCAACTTCTTGTGAATGAAAAAGTGCCTCCTACTGAAGCCTATTCTCCTTATATGCATTCTCCAGAGGACAAATGTTTCAATTGCATCCTCCACCTTGTAAACAACAGCAAGAAATTCTTTCACCCACTTCTTAACATCATCATCGCGTTCCTTTTTATCTTCTGCATCTCTTAAGAAGTTTTGCATCTGTCTCAGGCTTATTCTGATCAGCTCTACCTCATCAGTCGCCTTGTTGAAGATGATTGATTCTTGAATGAGCAGGTCTGTGAGTTTCTGTATCACCACAGAGACAACTGCCTCTACATCCATTGATTCTTGTCTCCTGCCTCGTCTTTTCGTCTCCTATTTCTCCTTTGCCCCAACCAAACCAGGAATGGTGTTTCCTTCCCCGGAGGTGCTTCGTTTGTTGACCACCAGTTGATGAGTAGACCTGGCTCTTTTGAATTGGGGCTAGAGCCGCTAGAGCAACCAGCGCCTTGACGAACTC
>NC_081548.1:25099870-25110403 GCF_901000735.1 Corylus avellana | reverse complement strand
GAATTGAGGTAACTCTGGAATTCCATTGTTCATCATTTTGTTAACTATTAGTGTGTTCTAGATAATTGGACTGCCCCCATTGGTCTTCTGGTAAAATGGTTTGTTAGCTGCTTCCTTCTGAAGTTTCTGGATCAAAATTTTGAGTTTCACCGCTTATAAGATATGGGCAGTGGAGCAGGAAACTAGTCTCTGCAGTATAGGTTAAAGGTCTCCCGCTACCCTTTAAACGGGAATAAATTAAATAAAAGAACCAGAAAGTGGTAATTGGAACTAAGCGAAAAAAACAAACAGAACATATTTAAGTCAAGGGAGCATTGTGTTACGTGATCTGTTTTAATTTCTTCCCTGTTTTGGCTGGATCATGTTAACATAGTTCATACAATTTTATCCGTTGTGTATACAATTTTACACAAGATGAACAATCTGATGTCCCCCGTGCTAAATCTCCTGCTTGTACTAGTTTAACGAGAAGCTCAATTGCCAACAGAGATGCAACTCGCATAATTGAATTTGGTTTCGAGTCTAATTGTGTAGAGCAGAAATCCAACAAGTCAAATGTTTCTCCATCACGCTCAGAGAACGACTATGTTGCTTCATGTGTGCCTTCTATTCCTGTTATGGAGAAAAGATCACAGATTTCTTGTTCACTCTGCAAAAACCCATTGGGTCTTCCTGAGAACCATCTATTTGTAATGTGCTCATTAACTACCTCATCAAAAGCTCACCTAGCATCTCTTCTAAAAGAAAAATTGAAACATGATGTGGATACACCAAGTGTACAAGTTGTCATGACTGAAACTTCATCTGTTCATCCTGAACTCTGCACTAGAACTATTAAGAGTGCTCCGGCACAGGGTATCTGGTGTGAAGAAGATGGATGTGTATTCAATACTTTCTTGGTGTGCAGATTATGGCAACTGAAGCATCAAATGTTCAGCTACTTAACAAGGTATCCCACTATACTTAAACTCAGAGGACATTTTATTGTGCTTGAATCTTGCTCTTGTTTGATGCTTCAAATTAATGGTACTTGTTTTTTATGCCATTTGTCTTGAATTTTTTTTTTTTTTTTTTTAAAAAAAAACTTCATTCAAAAGAAATTACAACGTAAATAAAAAAACAGAAAGCAAGAAAAGAAAAGGCTAAGCCAAAAACCCCAAAACAGACATACTACTAGCAACTCAGTGAATTGGAAGGAAATCAAAAAGGTGAAAGTCAATAGTGAAGGTGAAAGTCAATAGTGAATGCTGCCGATGAAAGCTCTAGCGCTCATTGATGGATAAAGGTAAGAATATCCCTATACACTTAAGTTTCCAAGGAAACCGTGAAGATTAAGAAAATGAACCATGGGAAGAGGGGTCCCTTCGCAAACAAAGAGTCTGAGGCCCAATTGGTTCGGATTATTTTTCAAAACTCAATCCAGACAGACCACTAACACCTTAATGAACTAAAAGGAAATCAAACAAGTAGAAAAAAGACTCCCAACACAGACACATAGTCTGAAGCCCAACCGATTCGGGTTAATCAAACAGCAACACAACAACAAATAATAAAAATACATAATAAAAAGCAGAATAATAATTACAAGTCCAAAAAACAGCAACACCAGAAGCGGAAGTGGCATAGTCGCATAGGGCCACGCGCCGGTGATGGATCCAGAAGACCAGCCTAGGTGGTGGGAGGTGGCAGAGCGCGGATATCAGGTCTCACGAGTCAGCGCATGTCCCCCACACGCGTCAACTCTTGATTTGTTAACTCTTCCTAGTATAATATGTAAAATCCAAAAAAAAAACTGAGAAAAAAAAAATTCCATGTTTATCCCTAGATTTTGAATTCTAGGCATAACTGAAAGATTATCCCCAGATTTTGAATTCAAACAGAAAATTACAAAGATATTGATGCACATCGTTATTCATCACAACGAAAAACTCTTCCGAAATCTTAACATAACTGAAAAGATGCATTTTTAATTTTTCAAAATAAAACTTCATAATATTTTCACTAATACGATGTCACATTCCCAACAAAAAAAAAAAAAAAAAAAAAAAAAATTGAATTTTGAATTAATTTTTAAATGTCTAAGCCCCCACCAAATAGAAACAATCAAAATCTTTTCAATTTCAAGTTATTCAACCAATTTTATTATTGGAATTTCAGAATATAAAATAACTTCTTTTTTTTGGCTAACGGTAATCAACGTGATTAAGGAATTGGAAAAGTAAACAGAAAACTGCATATGAATTACTAAGAATGCATGAATTTTGTGAACAAAAACAAAGAATTTTGATACCCGATTCGAATTAGCTTACTCATTTTGTGGAAGAAAAAAAAACGATAGTTGTAGCTTTTAAAGAAAGAATATTGAGAATTTAAACACAAAGAAACAGATAAAATAATCCCATGTTTATCCCCAGATTTTGAATTCAAACAGAATATTACAACAGATATTGACACACATCCAAAATTATCCGCAGAATTTGAAGTCAAACAGAAGATTACACCAGAAAACTTATAGGAAATCTAAAAAGATATTTTGTTGTTTTGAAATTGAAAGTTTGCACTGGGTGAAATTGTGGAAACGATTATGCATGTGATTTATTTTGAAAAGAGAAAAGAGACATGTGGCATACATATGTAACATCACTTGTCAAAAGTTCAAACTCCTATATATATATATATATATATATAAAAATTAAGAAAATTTCATATTTTGCCTATAAAAATTCATATGGCAAGATGTCACATTATATTTTTTTGGAGAGAAAAAGACAAAACAAAAAGAAGATGATGTGGCATCTTACCACATGAACTTTTATGGGTAAAATATAAAATTTTTATTATATTCTAACATATCTCTATAAGATTAGGTTAGATAAGATAAGATATTAGATATTAGATTATTGTTGTATTACTTTTTCGGCTTAAAATTTGATTTTATAAATCAATTTCGTATATAATTATTGTGGCCCATCCCTATTACAATCTTTGGCTCGATCCGTCCCTGCTGGGAAAGAAGGTGTGCTAGGAAGATAAGATCGACTTTATACTTCCTGGCATATGGCGTGGATCATGTATTTTGAGTAAATTTGTTTTCTTTTTAGAAACAAAATTGGTTACGGGAGCTAAGTGATAATAAATTAAACATCATATTCAATATTATACCAATACACAATAAAAATTTTGACACGAAAGTTTTCATTACAGAATGCCTTGAAGAGGGTTTTTTTTTTTTTTTTTTTTTTTTTTGGTAGTGACCATTCACTCTCTTTATACTTTTCCCATGTGAGACGCAAATGACAAATCTGATAATTAAGAACACTGATAACACATACGTACAACTCTGTGTGAGTTTCAGATATAAAATAAAGAAAACATCCGAGGGGAGGGAGATGGTGAAAATATGAGTATTAATTATCTAAAATAAAGAAATTGTACACATTTCACTATATGTAACGAAACATCACCATATATACCAATTAAGCACTCAATATTGATAAAAAAAAAATGTAGCAAATAGCAAGCATTCATAAGAAACGGAGAATCAATACAATCTGAAATAAAGAAATTGTATACACAGAAACTAATTAATTAATGCTTAAGCAGAGTTCATATTCTGCCTTTCCTCTTCTTGATCACTCTCTTTATGGTAGTTTCCAAGTAGTCAATCACTATCTTTTGCTTCGTTGCTCTTCTATTCCCCTTCTTGCTCTCTCGTTTTGTTGGATCGAGTAAAACAAGGCTCTCCATATAAGAACCAGCAAAACAATACCTTCCCTCAACGCTATGATTCATAATTTTTGGCTTCTTTGGATCATATAAAGCAATCCCACTTCCTGTTTTCCATACTACCTCGCCGCCCGTGGTAAAACCCAATGGTTTTGGTATGTTTGGTCCTATTAAAACTTGGGTCCATGACTCTACTTCACCATATTCTTTCATCACCCACAAAGAATGTTGAAAAGAATCTGATGAGGAACAACACACCGCAAGTGATTTTCCGTATACTGAGATAGACAGGAGAGGTGGGAAAAGATAAGCTACTTTTTCCGGAAGCATTATCTCACGAAATATCTCATTACTTATATCAAATGACAACACCAAATGTCGGTAACCATAACTAGCAGGTTTGCTGCTCCTGGCTGAAGCAAGCCAATGGATGGCTCCATTGATGAAAGGTTGCGGACGACGGTGAATTAACCTTTGGATTGGCGCACAGCCGATTGTAGGTGCCAGACCACGGTAACTTAAACTGCACGCAGGAGCACCAACTCTAAAGCTTTTCCAATCCCCCGTAGCGAGTGAGAAAACCTGAACCACAGAATCAAGTTTTTCACCGCCATTGTTTTCTAACAAAACAATTTTCACCACTTTGTAATCGTACGTCTGTGAATCAAACCCAAATCCCCAACCGGTAGAACGCATCTGATGCTCCTCGTATCCAATATTATCGGGTTTAGGAAGGGGTACAGATTTTCCCAGCAATGGGTTCCACAAAAGAAGGGTGTCGATGTAACGCTTTATTAATACTAAGCCATTGCAGGAACCGACCAACTCAAAATGCTTCAAGCTTTTGTATGAGAATTTCAACTGTTCGTGTAGATCGAATGATTTGGTTGACTGGTCTTGTCCATCTATTACTCGTTTGCCAAGACACGGGGTGATGACGGTGGTAGTAAATTTGCGGCGGTGATTGGCATATTCCAAAGCCTCACAGGAAACCGCTAGAAGGAGAGTGGGTTGATCGGTGTTATTATTATGGGAACGGTTTGTGTGGGCGACGTGAGCGGAAGCAAAGTTAGGGTTACTGATGATGGAGCACCATGCTTTGTTGACGCAAATGAATCTCACAAGGGATTTCACGGCTAGTCTCATGAGAATTTCGAATATGATTTCATCCGGAAAATAGTTTCCCATGGCTTTTAGAGAGAAAGACTGCAGGTTGTAGGAGGGTGTTTGATTTTTGAGAGAAAGAGCGGCGAGTATACAGAATTATTCATTATTAAAAATGGAAAAAGAAAAAAAAGTAAGTATATAAAGGGATAGGAAGACGGCTTTTCACAAACGGATTAGTATTCGTTTTTGTTTTTTGAATAAGTATCCCAATCGGATTAGTATTCCTATTTGTGTTTGATTTTTCTATTTAAGGTGAATTTTTATGATGCAGCAGTAGGAGTTTTTTTTTTAAAAAGAAGAAATCAAATAATCATATAAAAGAAATAAGATACGAAAAATGTATTTAAATATGTATAAAACTTTCACGAATATTATGTATGTGCTTGTTGTTTAAGAACTTTTTCTATAATTTTATGTAACTTGTTGCTTGTACAATTAACCATCTCTCTCTCTATGGCTAATTGCAAGGAGTTAGTTAGGATTTAACGGAATTTGCAAAAATACTAACGTTGGAATTTTGAAATTTTTTTGAATATACAAATGGGTATTTTCGAAATTTTGAAAGTGATTTAACAGAAAATCTTAATTGATGGGTGAAAAAAAAAAAATTACAAATAAATACACTAAATTAACATTTTTTTTAAAGTTTAAGGATATAATTGCAAAAATAATAAAAAATGAGAGACAGTAAATAAAATTCTCCCTAAAGTGTTGGCAGGGAAATTTGATGGACACAATTTCAGACATGGAATAGCTAGCTACACAATTTCGAGGATGGTCATTGTCCCCTTGTCAATTTGATTTTGTTATCTCCGATGAAATGATTTGTATTCATCCAAAATAAACTAATTTAGCTTCTAGGCTGCTATTTTGTAGTAATTTGACATTTGCTCCCGAGGAGATTTTTTTTTTTTTTTTGGATTAAAATTAGCTTTTCTAATAGTTGTAAGCATCTTGATTTTTAATTGGCATGTACATTTCAAATCATCTTAAAAGCCACATCATTTTTGAGACACAATGAGGACTTTTAACATTACTTATTAGAGTGAAAATAACTAAGAAACCCTTAAAAGGAAACCATAAACAAATCAAATTATCAAAATACTAAATAAAAATTTCCTAAATGGACCAGAACTGGACGGCTGGACCCTTGTTGATATAAGCATATTTCAATTGTAATAACAGACAAAAACAACAAAGCCTTTTGATACTAATCCTTGATTTAAAGCCACGTGTCTCACATATGTTATATGAAAGTATTCGTGCTCTAGCTAGGTGTTACATGTCAATGGCTAAAAACTCACCAATGCTACACTGGGAATGTGCCTCATAAATGCTATTAGCGGATCATTTTCTGCAAGCAGATGAGCTAAACTTTGTTCATTTGTGTATGGTGTGCATTGAGTGTTAAGTTTGTGATTTCATTCAAATGTAAGCAGATCAGCTAAATAGATTCTAAAACACCGTTTCAGCAACAACCATGAATCCATAATAGAAAAAACAAGAATGGAAGTTGCACCAAAATCAGATTCATGATCATTATGTTATTATGATTGCAGATGCAGAATCCTGTATTTTGAGCTACTACACACAAAACAAAGAATCCTGATTACAAGTATAGTCTGTCTGCCCATGAAAGTGAGTATTTATGAAATCACCTGTGAAACTACAACACTAGTCTCATGAATCAAGACAATCAAAACCTCAAGCACCTGCTTCAGAAGACCTGGTCTGCCGCTGCAACTCCATATCAGCATTCCTCAGAAATTGATCCCAGCCACTTCCAGTGCTAGTGTCCAAGTAATCATACGGCACTGCTGTCTTCAAACCAGGCCTAACAGCACACTGGCTCTCCACAATTCTGAAGTCCACATTATTGCCTTCTTCCCCAGTGTTCTGCTCTAACTCCTCCCAATCAAACAACAGCGGCAATGTAAATGCACCCCAAGGGTTGAAATCTAACACCTTAATCCGCTCATCCTTTGTAACATAAACATCAAATGTGTAATTTTCCGATTCAAATTTCAGCCTCACATCATCCTCGTAAAATTGCTGAATCAACCGCTCAAGATCAATTTTCTTCTCAAGAAGAATAGGATAAAAAGTAGTCACCTCACGTTGGGAAATTCCAACTAGGTTTTGACCCCGTACAAAACAACGAAATTCCATCTCTGGCCTAAGAGATGGGTACCACTTGCGGAGCGCAAGGAAGAAATTCTGTGGTCTTGATGAGGACTTGTCACTGCATGAATCATATGCATGACATAAATCATGGATCAACGATTCAGATGACCGTAGCAAGAGTGCAATCTCGCTAAATGTAGCGCATCGGAGGCTCCCAGTAGTGCTAATCCAAGCAGAATCTTTCGGAGAACTCCAATTCAACTTAGGGAAGACTGCACCACCAAGGGATTCAATTGATTCCTTAATTTTCAATTCAAGTTCTGGGAAAGATGGGGGTGGCGAAGATTGTTCTGACTCATCTCCAGATCTTTCTGATACTTGATAATCTTCCTCCTCTTCAGGGTTATGAATTCTATTGGGTAGGGCATCATCATTATAAATAGAAACTGGTAAAAGGAAGGGACCAGAATCGTCAAGAAGGTATTGAATAAACGATTCAGGAAGTTCGTGAATTTGGGTTCTAATGGAGACAGATTTAAATTTTGGGTACCACTCTTGAATCTGGCATCGATTCACTTCTTCTTCCTTCATTTCTGCATAAAATAGAAGATTTTATCAATAATATAAAAAATGAGTTCCTTCTATCTGTTACAAGAAAACCAAATACTAGGGCTGGGATTGTGCCTTGAGTCTACTAGTTCAGGACGGATAGCATGAAACAGCCCTATATATCTCAAAAATATGAAAATAAGCACAAAACATTTCAAATTACAGAATGAGTAAAATCTCTAAATTGCACCAAAAGATCTTCAAATATAAGTTCAGAGATTATGGGTATACTGTTATTTATTCATAAATTATGATTCTCACGATTAATTTTGTTGAATTTATCTAATTTTTTCTTGTAAAGCCATCTAGACATGATAAAGATGTTTACTCTTAGTAGGAGCTGCTCAAAGCCACCATTAAAATATATGAATACGACAAAAGAAGGCCCTTTGCCTTTGAGTGCAAGATAGTAAAATTGGTCAGAATGAAACTGAACTAACTAAATGGCGATAATGACTCCAACACTAATCCTGTCATAATATTCAAGATAAGGTAGAAAATAACAGGATATGTTAGGGTGGCTGGCCACCCATGGGATGAAGTTTTTTTTTTTTTTTGGTCCAAAAACAAATTTTTTGGGAAATAATTTTTAGAGCTAGAGTATTGGAAATTCGATTCAATTCTAGTGAGAAAATTTGGTCATTTGTGTGTTGTCGTCATATGAAATAATAGGAATGGTTATTTCATTCTAGCTTCTTGTATTCCTAGTAATAGTCATCCTATTCCCAAGGAATCAATATTCCAATGTACCAAACGTAGCCTAAGGTTATGATTGGATTATGCTTTACACACCAATTAATCATATAACCATCAACTTAAGACCTAAATCTGCCTCAATGCCGACTTGCCAAGAAAAGGGAAACTTAAATCCAACTTAAACTTCAAAATATGTCTTTAATGTTACAATATGATTAATATCCAAAATAGTATCATCTTCTGCACCATGCATGCATCCAAATAACGTCACTTTCTTGCCATAACTACAGCAAAGCAAGCCGTTCTCCCAGTTTGAACGGGTATTTTCAGACCCTTTTTGTATAAAATTCAAAAGACAATGTTTCTAGTAAAAGGTGAACCGAGAAGGGATCATTCACTAGTGGCCCGCTAAAACCATAATTGGCCTCAAATTAACTAGCAAAACCAAGTTTAACAGAAGCAACAATTAAAATAGTCTGTCCTTTCTTTTGAACAAGTAACAATTAAGCCACAAACTAAGCAATGAGAGCACCTGTATTGAGTCAAGCCAAGCATGAAAATATTCATTTAGAATCCAATCATCATACATTGTGAGGCTCTACTGCAAACCGCTGTTAATTTGTTTTTTTATATTTTTCTCAAGAATTTAATTAAAGAGTTAAGCAGCAGCAGAGAGAAAGAGGGGGGTACAACCTTCAAACTTTTTTTTTTGATAAGTACAACCTTCAAAACTTGCCAGTACGACACAAACATTAAAATCAAAGCAAAATAACAAGAATTTCCAAGTTTCCAAGCCAAACAGACAGCCAATCTATGAAGGAAAAAAAAAAGTTAAAAAAATCAACTTTACAGATTCTTAACCAAATTTCCAAGCCAAATAACAGAAAAATTAACCAAAAGAAAGCCACAAAATTAACTTAAGAACCAACCAGTGGAGGAGAGAGGACCACGTACCGCCGGTGGAGGAGAGAGAGAGCCTTCCCGGAGGTGGAGATTTTTGAGATCCTTTGCCGACGCCCAGCCAACAATTTTCTTCTCGAGTTGCCGGAGTGAGAGAGACAGGTGCGAGGGAGGGAGAGCGGGCTTCTGGGCTGTCGCCGGAGGGGATTTTCTGGGCTGTCGCCGGAGGAATTTTCTGGGCAGGGAGGAAGCGAGCGAGAGGGAGAAAGGGAGAGGCGGATGGCTGAAAGAGAAGAGAAGAAAAGGGTTAGTGTAACCTAAAATTAATCCTGCGACCAATTCATAGCTAGGTTTGCAGATCCAATGCGATTGCCTTATCAGCTCAAGCCGCTTGAATATGAGGAGACATGGAATATGTTCCTCGAAAAGCTGCGCTTACCAGATAATGTTCAGTCCTTTGATTCGAAAATATTCAAGCTCAAAAGGAAAATTATAAATAGATGCAAGGACTTACCCTTGGCAATTGCGTTGCTTGGAGGTCTTCTGTCGACCAAAAGTGCGAGCTATGAAGAATGGTTGAAAGTTCTTGAGCACCCAAGTTGGCAGCTTGAGGGAAATGAAGTCCAGTTCTCACGAGTCTTGGCCTTAAGTTACAACGATCTACCCTAATGGTTTCTCTGCTTTAATTTGGGCTTTTTCCAAAAGGATACGAAATTCCAGTGAGAAGGTTACAGCGTCTATGGCTTGCAGAGCAGCAGAAGGGTTTGTAATTTGTAAAGCATTCACCTGAAAGGGCTCCAGAGGATATGGTGGAAGGATATCAGGAAGAACTTTTAAACAGACAGATGATTCAAGTAACGAAACGGAGAAAACATGGGAGAGCCACAAGATACTGTATGCGTGGCGAGCTTCATGATATCATCTTGTCAAAAGTAAAAGATATTGCACCGATCCGGGGATTAGTTGGTGGATTCTTGGTTGGGCCTCTAGTTGGTACCCACTTTGGTGGTAGCCCGAAGTACTCTCCGGCCTTATAAGTGAAACCGAATACCTCGTTTTAAAAAAAAAAAGAAAAAAGGTAAAAGATATTGGCCTTTTCCACATCCATGGAAACACGTCGGATCGTGAAACAGATGCATCTTCTAAGTGGGTTGTAAAAGATATTGGCCTTATGCACATCCATGGAAACACGTCGGATCGTGAAACAAATGCATCTTCTAAGCGGGTTGCTAACATCAAAGACTATCCCTGTAAAAAATCATTGTACATTCAACATTTGCGCTCTTACTTGTCCTTCAACATTCAAAAAAA
>NC_081548.1:25052551-25099770 GCF_901000735.1 Corylus avellana | reverse complement strand
CCATGCTTTTAGCATAAGTCACACTTATCTCCTGAAAGCAAGTAGATGGCTGAGTGACCAAACAAAAAGCATGCAAACCATTTTCAGTGAAGAGTAACTATTTAAAAGATACGGAGATCAATATGACAAAAGCAAAGCAATCGCTAGTAAAAAGGATTGAAACCTGCTTCACACTGGAGACTTTCTGGTGGTGATTATTTTTTTCTTGTGCTCGTCGACTTGAACGTTGTCTGCAAATCCCTCTGGCATGTCTGTCAAAATTATTTCCTGAATGTTGCTTAGATTTAGCAACTTGTTTGGAAGCTCCTTTAGCTCGTGACAAGATCGGATTTCTAAATCTTGGAGGTTTTGCATTGCTCCTTCCTCCACCGTCCATTTTTCCAATTTCTCTAGCATCCAAAGCTTCAGTATGC
Source organism: Corylus avellana (assembly GCF_901000735.1). Taxonomy (NCBI): domain Eukaryota; kingdom Viridiplantae; phylum Streptophyta; class Magnoliopsida; order Fagales; family Betulaceae; genus Corylus; species Corylus avellana. The sequence goes on along the minus strand of NC_081548.1, from coordinate 25,099,357 downwards.
GAAGTGCAATGAAGCCTTCACTAGGGCACTCCATTTCCTTGCCAGTGTAGGAATTGGCCAATAGCCTCAGGACAGAAAGACTTGGCAGCTGCGCTAGGATTGGCATGGGATCTTTTTCCAGCTTTGATATCGACAAAGTAAGAACTGTTAGTTTCGGAGGGAATTCATACCTCTCAGGCATCTTGTGTAAGTTTCCAAGCAAATAAAGGTTGGTGAGATTCTCAAGGCTTGATAGAGGCTTTAATTCGAGCATTGAAGGTCGACCACTTCCGTCCTTGGATCTTAATCTCAAAGATTGAAGACTTGCCAGTCTTGCAATCCACTCATTTAATTCTTGAGCGGAGTCCAAATGATATGTCAGACCCAGTTTCCTTAGATTGATTATCCCATTCAAACCATTCTTCACTGGACTTCTCTTGTCCACAAATAATCCCCATAATGTCTGGAGCTGAGTAAGAGAACGGTGATGCTTTTGCACAGACATATCAAGGCGAATTTCATTCAGACACAGATGCCGAAGGTGTTTCATCTTCCAAATAGATTTGGGTAGAGAGCTTATATAGGTGTGCTTCACATCCAAGGTCTCGAGGTAGGGCAGCTTACCAACAGAGCGGGGAAGAGTATCCAAGAAGGTCCATCTTAGACCCAAGAACCTTAAGTGATATAGTTTCCCAAGATTCTCGGGCAATTTGGGTTTGTATACACCCTCTAGATCAAGCACCCTGAGCAATCCAAATCCTCGACGATCAATGACTTCGTTGAGAAAGCTCCCTATTTCCTTGGCGGGCATATCTATCGTTTGAATGTTGAAAGACAAGTAAGAGCGCAAATGTTTACCATATGATGGTTTCTTGCGGGGGTACTCTTTGATGTCACCATGCTCAGCAACCCGGCGAAAACTAATCTTCGGCGATGCAGCTGTTTCATTATCTAAAATAGTTCGGTGGGTGTGGAGAAGGCCAATAGCTTCTGCTTTTGACAAGAAGATATCGTGCAGGGCACCAGGCATAAGGCAAGTTTTGGGACTCCCATCTTTTCTCCGTGTTTTTATTTGAATCATGTTCCGGTTTACAAGTTCTTCTAGATAGCTTTCCACCATATCCTCTGGAGTCATCGCAGGTGACTGCTTTACAAACCCTTCTGCAAGCCATAAACGCAATAACCTTCTCACAGGAATTTTCTTTTCTTTTGGGAAAAGCCCAAAATAAAGCAGGCAGGGCCTCAAGTGTAAGGGCAGATCATTGTAACTCAAGGCCAAAATTTTCGAGAACTGGACGTCATTTGACTCATTTCCCTCAAGCTGCCAACTTGGGTGGTCAAGAACTTTTGACCATTCTTGGTAGCTCGCACTTTTGGTCGACAGAGAACCTCCAAGCACCACTATTGCCAGAGGCAAACCCTTGCATCTATTTATAATTTTTTCTTTTAGCTCCACTATTTCCACATAAGAGAACTCAACATTATCTGGTAAGCGCACCTTTTTCATGAACAAATTCCATGCGTCCTCATCTTTTAGCGGCTTGAGCTGATAAGGCAATGGATCTTCAAGCCTAGCGACGTCTTCGTTGCTAGTAGTCAACAGCACCCTGCAACCTTTACTTTCTTCTGGCAAGGCGTCAAGCAGGTTTGTTAGAAAATCTGGTGTCTGCACATCATCCAACACCACCAGGTACCGTTTGTTCTCCAAATTCTCACGGAGCTTCTTTACCAATTCTTCTTGGGTAGATTCCTTATCAACCGTTGAATTGTCAGTCTGCTCCAGAATGCTCCGGAAGACATCTGTAAGGTTCTGAGAGGCAGAAACCCACGCGCAGGGATTAAAATGACCTTTAATCTCACTGCTGTTATATATTCCCCTTGCAAGGGTAGTCTTGCCAGAGCCAACCTCGCCTACAATTGATATGACGTCCAGATTATGTCGGTAGGAAGTGTGTGTTAGCCTGTTCATCAGCCTTCTGTTGTGGTCCCTGAAGCCAATGACGTCTGATTCATCATCAACGGAGCTAGGATTGTTTTGCTGATTCTGTGTCGGCCCTTTATCTTGATAGCCTGAAAGTGCATCTGTTCCAAGATCCAAAGCATTTCCGTGGATGTCGAAAAGGCCAGTATCTTTTACCTTTGGCAAGATGATATCATATAGCTCGCCACGCAGACAGTATCTTTCGTCACTCCCATCTTTTCTCCGTGTTGTTATTTGAATCATCTCTCGGTTTAAAAGTTCTCCCAGATATCTTTCTACCATATCCTCTGCCTCTGGAGCCCTTTCAGGTGACTGCTTTACAAACCCTTCTTTAAGCCATGAACGTTGTATCTTTCTCATTGAAATTTCGTAGCCTTTTGGGAAACGCCCAAAATAAAGCAGGCAAAGCCTCAAGTAGAAGGGTAGATCATTGTAACTTAAGGCCAAGATTTTTGAGACCTGGACTTCATTTCCCTCAAGCTGCCAACTTGGGTGGTCAAGAACTTTCGACCATTCTTGGAAGCTCGCACTTTTGGTCGACAGAAAACCTCCAAGCACCACGATTGCCAGAGGTAAGCCCTTGCAACTTGTTATAACTTTTCTTTTGAGCTCGGATATTGCTAATGTTTTTTGATGAGCATTTTTTAATATGTTCGAATCAGAGAACTGAAAATCATCTGGTAATTGGAAGCGTACCTTTTTCAGGAACAAATTCCATGCGTCCTCATCTTCTAGCGGTTTGAGCTGATAAGGCGATCGCATTGGATTTGCAAGCGTAGCGACGTCGTCGTTGCTAGTAGTCAACAGCACCCTGCTACAATTAGTTTCTTTTGGCAAGGCGTCACGCAGGTCCTTCAATACATCGAGTCTCCGCACATCGTCTAACGCCACCAGGTACCGTTTCTTCTTCAAATTCTCACGGAGCTTCTTTACCAATTCTTCTCGGTGGTTAGATTCCTTATCAACCGTTGAATTCCCAGTCTGCTCCAGAATGCTTCGGAGGACATCTGTAAGGTTCCCAGAGGCAGAAACCCATGCGCGGCAGTCAAAATGACCTTTAATCTTACTACTGTTATATATTCCCCTTGCAAGGGTAGTCTTGCCGGAGCCAACTGCGCCTACAATTGAGATGACGTCCCGGCGTCGGTCGAAAGTGTCAGTTAGCCTGCTCATCAGCTTTCTTTCAACCTCTTTGAAGCCAATAATGCCTGATTCTTCATCCACAGAATAGCTAGAACTGGCTTGCTGATTCTGTGTTAGCCCTTCAGCTTGATAGCTTGATGGGCCCACATTTGAAGATTCCTCATTCCTGGGGCTGGGGGGATCACCATGGTGTGATTTCTGAACGCTCTGCTTCCACTTATCGTCAAGCTCCTTGATCTTCTTCTTGACCTCCTTCATCTCATTACGAAGGTCTGTACCAGCCTTCAACTTCTTGTGAATGAAAAAGTGCCTCCTACTGAAGCCTATTCTCCTTATATGCATTCTCCAGAGGACAAATGTTTCAATTGCATCCTCCACCTTGTAAACAACAGCAAGAAATTCTTTCACCCACTTCTTAACATCATCATCGCGTTCCTTTTTATCTTCTGCATCTCTTAAGAAGTTTTGCATCTGTCTCAGGCTTATTCTGATCAGCTCTACCTCATCAGTCGCCTTGTTGAAGATGATTGATTCTTGAATGAGCAGGTCTGTGAGTTTCTGTATCACCACAGAGACAACTGCCTCTACATCCATTGATTCTTGTCTCCTGCCTCGTCTTTTCGTCTCCTATTTCTCCTTTGCCCCAACCAAACCAGGAATGGTGTTTCCTTCCCCGGAGGTGCTTCGTTTGTTGACCACCAGTTGATGAGTAGACCTGGCTCTTTTGAATTGGGGCTAGAGCCGCTAGAGCAACCAGCGCCTTGACGAACTCTGGCTCACAAGGTACATTTTTGTTTTTTTTAATCACATTTACCCCAAACCACCACGCAATTTATTAGTCAATCAGACTTTTACCGATTTACCATTCAATTTGCACTGTCAGAATTTTTTATTATCTTAAAAGCGCATTATGTGACCTACACGACATAAAATATTCATTATAACTCTCATGCAATTTGTTAAAAATACAACCATATCCTAATTTGATTAAAAAAAAAAATTTTTTTTTTAAAAGATCTTCTTAGAAAGTGACCCACATGCCAGGCCGACGGCTTGACAATGGATTTGGAGTGACCCATCACCAAATGTATGGGGTCAATTAAATTTCAGGTCAGCAAGAGGCAACAGTTTTTATCTTCTTTTTTTTTTTTCTTAATTTTCTTTCGTTGAATCTCCAAGCATGACGGACAATTCACGCGTCTCAATTTTCACACTATTGTAGACTTGTAGTTGTATTCTAGATGCCTAAATTCTATTTCCAAGAAATGCAATTGGGAGATGACAAAAGCTGTATATCGAGGATGCTTCTTATAAGAATAGTCTTCTTCATTTTAAGAGTCATTTCATTGTTAAAAAAAAATTATTTTGTTATATCTAAATATATACATAAATTATGTCACGTCTTTTAAAATTCATTACATAGTATTATTATATACGGGAAAATGCTAGACTTACAAACACATGTTAAAAAAAAAAAAAAAAAAAAAAAAAAAAAACTTTTACAAATTGATGTGTTATAATATGATTGGATTTTTCAAAATTTGAGTTTTTTTTCATTTCCAATCATGTTGTGTAACGTCAATTTGTAAAAGTCTTTTTGTAAAATATGTTTGTAAGTCTAGCATTCCTCTTATATACATCATCAAATATTACAAAATAAAAATTTTAACCAAAAAATGAGATTTCCTTGGTCTTTCTTTATTACCTTGTAGGTGGATGGTCATTACAAATCATATCATAGCAACCTCTAGGAAATAAAACATTAAAAGACAATAATTTAAAAAATAATAAATAAGTAAATGAGAACAGTACTGACTAATAATGCACATGCTATTATGCGATGGACAACTGGTAAAATTTTCTTGAAGCAGACATAAATATAACACATGCATTGACATTTATAATTATATAATTATAATTGACTAAAAACAAAGGCAATTGGACACATCTGCTAGTACCATATACGACTCTTCAATGTTATTAGTAAGGCCAAATTAAATTTCTGACAAGCAGTAAGCAGCAACTATCAAGTCTACCTTTCCCGGTCAACCGCAATGCAATTCCCGTTTCAAAGTTCACACTCTGGGGACTATTTCTTACTCCATGCCAGAATTCCATTAACAAGAAATGCAGTTTAGAGATCAAAGAAGCTGAACCGAGGATGCTACTTTCAAGTGAGTAACCTGCAACTAATGTTATATATACAGTCTTCTTTGCCCAAGTGTTGAAATTGTGTTCTTCTTGCTTTCAGTTTTGAGCGGTTGGCTTTATGTGGAGAAGAGGAGGCTCGTCCAGGTGTTCCCGGAAGGGGTGCGGAAACTGTGGGACGATTGGGAGCTAAGAGTGATGGTCCTCATCAGCCTCACCTTGCAAATATTGCTAATTGTTGTGGGCAGCCGCAGGAAGTATAAGCCAGGCACTTGGCTCAGAATGTTTATTTGGTCTGCGTACCTAATGGCAGACTGGGTTGCAACTGTTGCTCTAGGTGTCCTCTCCAATAAGCAAGGAAATTCCTGCGCCTGTGCTGCCATCAAAACTAATCCTATCAATGAAGAGCTCATGGCATTTTGGGCACCATTTCTGCTGTTGCACCTTGGCGGCCCAGACACAATCACGGCTTATGCTTTAGCAGACAATGAATTGTGGTTAAGGCACTTGCTTGGACTTGGCGTCCAGACCGGTGTGGCGTTGTATGTCACTGTCACGGCCTGGAGTGGAACTTGGCTCTCCTTCATGACCATTCCCATGCTTTTTTCTGGGGTAATAAAGTATTTGGAAAGGTCATTAGCCTTGAGGTCTGCAAATCGTGAGCAGTTTCTTGATTCCCTGCTCGATCCTCCCGATGCTGGTCCTAATTATGCTAAATTCATGGAGGAATTCACTTTGAAAAAGGAGGAGGGGTTTACTGTGTTGGCTATTGAGGTCATTGAGGTTGCTGATCAGTCCCACTCTGGCAGTGGCGACAACAACAGTACCGCCAATAAAAAGAAATTGTTGCCTGATGCGCACATATTCTTCCAGAATTTCAAGCGACTATTTGTAGATCTTATTCTTAGCTTCCAGGTCCGAGATAGGAGCCAGTCTTACTTCCAGAATTCCACTTGGGATGATGCTTTCACGTTAGTTGAAATGGAACTTGGATTCGGGTATGATGATTTCTATACCAAGGCACCTATAGTGTACACTATATGCGGATGCGTTTGCCGCTTCATCACTTCCTCTTTCACTATTATAATTTTTGTCTTCTTCCTGATTGCTGAGAAGCACAATCACCGGCAGATTGATCTCATCATTACTTACATATTGCTGGTTGGAGCTATTCTTCTAGAATTATATGCTGTCATTTTGCTGCTATCCTCCGACAGGACAAAGCTATGGTTGAGCAAGCTTAAACTTAAGTTTCCTGGAAATATCCCCTGTTTTCAACCCATAATCTCTTGTTTTAAGGCTATGGTTTCTACAATAACCTCCTGCTTTCAACCTATCATTTCTCGAGTAATCTCTTGTTTTAAGTCACCTACGGTTTCTCGAGTAAGCTCTTGTTTCCGCATTATTTGTAAACTGGTCTCTTCTTTTCTACCTTCTAAGGAACAGAGATGGTCAAATTCAATGGCTCAGTACAATTTGCTAAGCTTTTCCCTTAAAGATAAGCCCGTGCCTCTTCTGGATGATAAGCCTTACCTTTTTCAAAAGATTGTGAAATATTTACCAATTTATCAAATGTTTGAGAATCGCTGGTATAAATACCATTGCGAAATCTCTAAAGATTTGAAAAGGTTGATCTTCCAGCACTTCCAGGGGAAAATGCAGGAAATGCTGAAACTGAAGAAAAAGGGTCAGTCAGAAAATGCAGAACTTGACAGATTTATCGAATCTGTATGCAGTGCCAGAGGCAGTGGTGTTTTTGAAAAATATATATGTTCCTCTTCTTTAGATTGGAGCACTGAGCAGGTAGAATTCGACCAAAGCATTCTTATATGGCACATTGCTACTGATCTCTGCTATCACTCAGATGGTGGGGAAAAGTTCGCTGCCAAAAATCAGACTTGTCAAGGGAGCAAGAACCTATCGGACTACATGTTGTATCTTTTAATCATGTGTCCTTTCATGCTGCCAATTGGGATTGGGATGATGAGGTTTCGAGACACTTGTGAGGAGGTGAAGGAATTTTCCAAGGAAAAAGGATTATCATCTAAAGAGAAGGCAGACCTTCAAGATATGTTGGTAAAAGTGAGTACTCAAGTTGCACCAACTAAGGTGAAAGGGGACAGGAGCAAATCTGTGCTATTCGATGGATGTAGGCTTGCACATCTACTGCAGGAAATAGGTGAAAAGATAGGGAACAAAGAGAAGTGGGAGTTTGTTTGCAATGTGTGGATTGAGATTCTTGGTTACGCAGCAAGTCACTGCAGAGGGTATTATCATGCTCAACAGCTTTCGATGGGCGGGGAGCTCCTCACTCATGTCTGGCTTCTTATGGCGCATCTTGGCATTACGAAACAATTTCAAATCAACCGAGGCCATGCTAGAGCCAAGTTGGCTGTCTACTGATTATGTTTTTTCCTTTTTATGTTTTGTACTAAAGTTGTTGGCGGTGTGAACTTGACTTAACTATTTCGATGATAAATTTCTAGTTGGGTAGTTCAGGTAAATGGGTGGTGTTGGGTGGAGGGAGAGTGGCCAAGAGAGCTGCGAAAATTGGCTTACCCTTCTGTATACTGCAAATTAGCTTACCCTTCTATATACTGCAAATTGGCTTAATTAAGACCCCAAGTTGTCAAACACCATAGTTAAAATTACCAGTCTAACAAAGGATAAAACTAAGTCAACACAATAATTTGGTGACAAAGTGAAAACTTTTCAAATAACTATTCTTAAACAAACACAAAGTTTGATAAAATATTTGTTCATACTTTTATTCCATAGTCGCGCATTATTCAAGAACTACGCACAATGAAGAGATTCCCACGTGAAAGAACTTCAAAGGTGCCACAACTCAACTTCTATTAAGTCTATCTTCATCCAAAATATTAATTTATTCCTACCCAACGCTGAACACAGTGCTATCCATAAGACTGCCAACCAAATAAAACACCCAACAAACACTAACCTAACAGACCCCATACACAAATACAAATTTTCAAATACTGCACGACTTGCTCCCAACTCTGCCATCTTCTAGGATCTCTCATTGGACCACGTAACAACCATCTTCAAGTTGATGCAACAGACATATCTGCAGGTGTTATCATTATCTTAGGCCCATCCTTACCCAGGATTTTTTGAAGGGTCTCTATCTGATTTGTAGAGGGCCAAACAGCCTCGACTATTTGTAGATTACCCAAGCTCTTCAGGTTATCTGGAATATTCTCCAAACGATCACATTTACTGATGACCAGATGTCGAAGATTCACCATTGCCTTTCTTCCTAGTACCCATGTAGTTATTTTCAGTTCCACCATTTGGAGGATTTGGAGCTGAGCAAACCCACCTGCACCGAAATTAATCTCCACTCCATTAACAGAATTTTGTAGAAGTTTCAGTACACGAAGATTAGGCAGCTTCTCTAGTGTTTTTACACAATCTTCCACAAGAGATGTATCCTGCAAAGTTAATTTGGTGAGTGTCAAGGGGAATGCATTTGAATCAGGAAGTTTAGAAGCTGAAACAATTTTGAGTGATTGGAGGTGGTATAGATGGTCAAGGCTTTCAAGGAATTCAGCCGTTTCATTCGGGTCTTGGCTATCTAGTTTTAGTTTTCTAACATTGGGGAACTTGGCCTTGACCATAAGGCGCTTCATGTCTTTATGGGGACGTATGCAAGACAAGGTTTGGAGTTTCCCAAGAGATTTCTCATCATTTCCTTGACCACAAAAATTAAGGAGCCGACACAAGTGCAGATGCCGTAGTTGCTGCAGCTTCCAAATCCCTTCCGGCAAGTTGCTCAAGCTAGACTCTCTCATGTCCAGTGTCTGAAGATTTACAAGATTGCATATAGAGGAAGGAACATGCTTCATATCCGGAGCTCTTATCCTCAAGTACCTGGTAGAGTATTAATTAAACCCACTAAATCAATCATTCTCTATAAACTTTTGAGATAATTTAGCAGGAATTTTGAGAGTATTAATTAAACTACGATTATTGGGGTAAGTGATGATTTACATTACCTCAAATGAATTAGCCTTCCAACCTCATCAGGAACTCTGGACACATTTATCATCCCAAGGTTCAACACCCTGAGCAATTTGAAGCCTTTGTAAAGTGTACTCCACCGAGCAGTGGGAAGCGGAGCATGATGATCAGTACCCAGGACAGAATAATGGAAAGAACGGACATCTGAACACCGGCGGAGTTTTGTGAAAACACCCTCTGAAGAGGTGACATGAATGGCCAGTCTTCTAAATGTCTTTTCATGATCAGCACCACTTAAATTCTCTAGCAATATTGCAAGATATTTCGTTTCTCTACCCTTGGAAATGCAGAACTTCCGGAAAAGATCATGGATGCTGCAAGTCTTCACTCCACCGTCTGTCCTCCTTGCAGTCACCTGGATCAAGTTGAGTCTGATGAGCTCCTCCAAGTATTGCTCCCCAACATCCTCCATCTTTGTACTACCCTTTTGCCGAATAAACCCTTCTGCTATCCAGAATTGGATCAATTGCCTTACGGGGATTTCAGCTCCTTCTGGGAACATACCAAAATAGAGAAAGCAGAGGCTCAAGTGATTGGGTAAATTTTCATGGACATAGCTTAGAAGCAGGTTTATGCTATGCTCATCGCTACCCTCAATAGAGAATGTATTTAAATAATTCGCTAATTTGTACCATGCCTCAACATTTTGCCGCTGCATTACTAACAAATGGCCTAAAAATGCAAGGGAGAGAGGTGACCCCTTACATTTTTGTGCCATCTGTTCTCCGGGTACTTCAAACTTTGGAGCACATATTCCTGCAGTGAAGATTCCATCACAAAGGGAATTCCAGCTCTCTTTATCATTAAGCAGACCAAGTGAATGGGAAATGGGTGGCCTTCCTTGGGGATCCTCATACTCAGGCCGACATGTGAGCAAGATTCTACTTCCTTTCCCATCATCAGGAAAGGCTTGTTCTACCTTGTCCCATCCTTCTATTTTCCGCAGGTCATCCATGACAATGAGATATCGCTTATTTTGTAAGTACTCAGACAGCTTCTTCCGCAAATCTTCCTCTTTCATGTCTTCTGCAGCCACCGGACGCTGAAAACGCTCTAAAATTTTGTTCAGCAACTCTCCAGCTTTGCAATCCCGGGAAACATGAACCCAAACAAGGCAATCAAAGTGACCCTGAACCGAAATGTTGTTGTAGATCTTCTTGGCAAGAACAGTCTTGCCGATGCCGACCTCTCCAACAATTGAAATAATCTCACGCTGCCCGTCCTCCTTCTTCAGTTGATCCAACAGAGTCTCCAGCACTTTGGGAAAGCATGGCAAATCAACTTCCTTGATTTTCCGGTCACCTGTAAAAAATGTCTGGCTGCTACCGGTGCCGTTTTGTTTGCTGTTTGAGACTTTGTTGCCATAAATTTCTCTGACTCGCTTCGTGATGCCGTTGATCTTTTTCGAAACATGGTTGAGCATGCTTCTGTGGCGAAAGCCATAAATTAATTTCCCAAACTTGCCCCTCATCCTTTGCTTGGCGACATCGACAGCCAACATGTCGATGTCGCCCTCTGCCTCATAAGCAACGTCGCTGATTTTCTTCGCCAAATCTCTCACCGCTTGGGCATTCCCTTGACCCTCGGAGTTCCTAATGAAGCCACTTGCCAATCCAAGCTCCACATGAAACGACCTTATCTCGTCCTCCACCTCAAGAAGCAGGTCAGCATCTTGGTCCAGCAGCTGATTCAGCGTCTCTAAGAGCAAAGAAACGACACTGTCCGCCATTTTTTCTGGTATCGGTCTTCCTTCGAAGCAATATTGAGTCTACTTGCAACTTCAAGAAACTGTAGCTCAGCTTTGTAAATGCTCTTTCAGATTTCCAAGTTTGTAATCAGGAATCAGCATCTTTCCTTTTTTTGAAAAAAAAAAAAAAATTATTTATTCTTCTTGAATTGAATAAACCCAGTTGTATTTTGTCACGGTTGACTTGGGTAAGATTGACTCTTAAATCAGCTCTGGTTAACATAATAATGTAAAGAAAACAAATTTTTATCTCAACTTAATAATCTTAACCAATCTTTAAATAGTATTTATTAAAAAAAAAAATTAAAGCTTGGGTAGGACTTAAAAATGTAAATTTTTATCATGTTTTTCTAAAAAAAATTAAAAATTTTAATTGGTGATTGGCAGTGCAAGTTAATAAAATAAGATTAAATGTGGTGTTTCATAGCGTTACTCTCTATTCGATAATTAATTATAAGGTAAAGTCTACATACCCTCTTCAAATTACCACTTAATTGACAATGTCTTTTTAAATTTTTAATTGTGACAATGTTCTACTCAAACTACCACTCAATTGACAATGTCTCCCAAATTATGCATTTTCATAAGTATAATAAAATTGTAAAGATTTCTACAATTTTGAAAAGTCATGGTACAACTATGATTGCAACCTTAACATGAAGAGGGTGAAAAGCCCCTTTGTAAAGGGCATCACTAAAATAAAGAAAACCAGTAATATATAGAAGAATAATCTCCCAAGTAATGGCTACAAGCTCAAGATAGATCTACTAAGGTCTAGCTCGCAAGTAACACAACAAGCAAGCTAGGCCTAATTAGGGCTTTGGAAGCCTAACAAGTGAGTACACAACGAGTATAACTACATAAAAAATGAGTATTAACTTGTCATGCTATGTCACTTCTATCACTTCTCGACAAAGTATTAATAACACCACATGCAAAGAAGAAAGCCCTTGACATGAAGAAAAACAAACCATCTAAATGTACGAAACAAACATTCTCTTTAATACTGACTTAAACATGGTAGTGTTATCTCATGAACACCTTTAATGAAGTAAAATGCTAGGATTTTGAATGTAAGGAGACTATCCACAGAAAAGAGAGAAATGGTCAAACTATACATAGGTATGTCTATAAGAACGGTCTCTTTAGTCTTTACCTTCTAGATAGTTTAACAAACAAATGGGTGGACTTTCCGGTAATCAATATAAATAAATAACAAATAAGTAAGAAAAAAAAAATTAAGCCAACCCCGAAAGAAAAAGTGCTTTGCTGTTAAAATTATTTTTATTAGAATATTAATTGATATAATTATTAATTTTGTTAATATTTTAATACTCAATAAGTAAGACTAAGAATCAACCTATAATCTGTTTAGTTAAAATATATCTCTACAACTTTATCATACTTATGAAAAGGCATAACTTGGGGCACATTGTGTAGAAATTTTCAGTTTTAATTATAGCATACACACATTAATCGAGGTGTAGAAATTCAGCGGCATTTATAACTTTTATCAGATTATTTAAGGAGTAGTTGATTGGGAAGTCCAAGAAGATCTGATAAAATATTTGATCTTATTGGAAAGGTGCATTAAAGATCCGAAGAGATGTTCAATTTGTAGTCTTTGGATTTCTTATAAGAAATTTTGGCCATTAATTAGAAACCCTTCGATCTAAAATGGACCGAAAATGATCCTATTCTTATGTGACTTAAATCCGTTCAAGTCATAAATAAAGGACCTTGGAAAATTACAATTATCTTCAAGTCCTTTAAGATAACGCAGTATTGTATGAACGTGCATCAAATTACCAAATTCCAAATTAAAGATAAGCATAATATTAAAAACCCACAGAAATTGAGATTAAAAATACAAACTAAATTACATTTTTATAGAAAACGCAGTATTCCTTTAAGGATTTCAGTAAATTACAAGCAGTATTAAAGATTAGCATAATATGTAAAACCCACAAAAACTGAGATAAACAACACAAAGAAATAGATAAAACAATCCCATGTTTATCCCTATATTTTGAATTCTCAGCATAACTAAAAGATTAACGTATTGTCCTTTAAGGATCTCAATAAATTATGTGTAGTATTAAAGATAAGCATAATATGTAAAACCCACAAAAACTGAGATAAAAAAAACAAAAAGAAGCATATAAAATAATTTCATGTTTATCCCTAGATTTTGAATTCTCAGCATAACTGAGAGATTATCCCCAGATTTTGAATTCAAACAGAAGATTACAATAGATATTGATGCACATCCTTATCCAGCGATCACAGCGAACAACTCTTCCGAAATCTCAACATAAATGAAAAGATACATTTTTAATTTTTCAAAATAAAAATTCATAATATTTTCACTAATACGATGTCACATTCCCAACCAAAAAAAAAAAAAAAAAAGAATTTTGAATTACTTTTTAAACGTCTAAGCCCCCACCAAATAGAAACAATCACATCTTTTCAATTTCAAGTTATTCAACCAATTTTATTATTGGAATTTCAGAATATACAATAACATATATATATTTTTTTTGCTAATGGTAATCAACGTGATTAAGGAATCAGAAAAGTAAACAGAAAACTGCATATGAATTACAACTGAGAATGCAAAAGAAGCCGCTAACATGAATTTTGTGATACCCGATTCTAATTAGCTTACTCATTTTGTGAAAAAAAAAAAAAAAAAAAAAAATGCCCATAGTTTTAGCTTTTAAAGAAAGAATATTGAGAACTTACACAAAGAAATAGATAAAATAATCCTATGTTTATCCCCAGATTTTGAATTCAAACAGAATATTACAACAGATATTGACACACATCCAAAATTATCCCCAGAATTTGAATTCAATAGTGAGTTTTATGTTGTATGAAAAATAGTGGGGAAATCTCAAACGATGTTTTGTTGTTTTAAAATTGAAGTAGGTTGATGGGCATGGAGGAAATCTCTATCCTTTCTTTATTTTAGATAATTTTAGCAAGCATCTTCAATAACATTCAGATTTTCATGAAAATATGATTAATGGTCTTGAGTCCATTTAAGTATGTTAACCCACTACATTTAAATGTCAACTTGCATGTATTAAATTCCTAACAGTTACTAAATACCACGAGGTGAGTGTCCATAAAAACACTATCATGTGCTAGGAAACCGGGGCGGCCGGTACAGGCCAAGGCCCCTCCCCAAATAGATAAGAAATATTTTTTGTAAGGTGTAATTTGATTGTCAACTTATGTCGTCCCTACCAATCAGAAAATTGTGACCCTATCTATTAGAAAAAAAAAATATGAATTATAGAGATGAGTCCGGTTTCAAGCTACAAAGTGCAAATCAATCTACAAGTTTGTTACGTTTTTCATATGCTTGATAAACTTTTATTTCAAATATTACTTTGTTTGTATTACTTTTTCGGTTTAAAATTTGATTTTATAAATCAATTTCATATATATAATTTAGAATCTTTGGCTCGATCCGTCCCTTCTGGGAAAGAAGGTGTGCTAGGAAGATAAGATCGACTTTATACTTCCTGGCATATGGCGTGGATCATGTATTTTTAGTAAATTTGTTTTCTTTTTAGAAACAAAATTGGTTACGGGAGCTAAGTGATAATAAATTAAACATCATATTCAATATTATACCAATACACAATAAAAGCAAAGGCTGAAAAACAAGAATAATGTGTGTTTTTCAAAGATATAGCAAAACGCCTGTCACGAAAGTATGTGAAACGACACAAATGACAAATCTAATAAGAACACTGATAACACATACATACAATTATGTGCGAGTTTCAGAGATAAAATAAAGAAAACATCTGATCAGGGGAGGGAGATGGTAAAAATATGAGTATTAATTATCTAAAGGGAAAAATATAAAAAAGCTCCCCAAACTACCAACCGTTTTCGATTTAGCCTCCTAATGTTTCAAAAGTGATAAAGTAGTCTCCTAAACTACCAAACTATTGCATTTTGGCCACTCTGTTAGTCAAAACCATCAGTTTGGAAGGAAACTGCAAAACGACGTCGTTTTGTTATGAGTAAGTTACTATAATGCCCTTTTATGAAAAAAAAAATATATATATTGGAAAAAATATAAAAAAGCCCTCCAAACTACTAGCCGTTTTTATTTTAGCCCCTTAATGTTCAAAAAGTGATAAAGTAGCCCCAACAAAACGACGTCGTTTTGCAGTTTCCGTCTAAACTGACGGTTTTGACTAACAGAGTGGCCAAAATGCAATAGTTTAGTAGTTTGGGAGCTACTTTATTACTTTTGAAACACTAAGGGACTAAATCGAAAACAACTGGTAGTTTATGGGGCTTCTTATATTTTTCCCTTATCTAAAATAAAGAAATTGTACACATTTCACTATATGTAACGAAACATCACCATATATACCAATTAAGCACTCAATATTGATAAAAAAAAAAAAAAAAAAAAAAAAATGTAGCAAATAGCAAGCATTCATAAGAAACGGAGAATCAATACAATCTGAAATAAAGAAATTGTATACACAGAAACTAATTAATTAATGCTTAAGCAGAGTTCATATTCTGCCTTTCCTCTTCTTGATCACTCTCTTTATGGTAGTTTCCAAGTAGTCAATCACTATCTTTTGCTTCGTTGCTCTTCTATTCCCCTTCTTGCTCTCTCGTTTTGTTGGATCGAGTAAAACAAGGCTCTCCATATAAGAACCAGCAAAACAATACCTTCCCTCAACGCTATGATTCATAATTTTTGGCTTCTTTGGATCATATAAAGCAATCCCACTTCCTGTTTTCCATACTACCTCGCCGCCCGTGGTAAAACCCAATGGTTTTGGTATGTTTGGTCCTATTAAAACTTGGGTCCATGACTCTACTTCACCATATTCTTTCATCACCCACAAAGAATGTTGAAAAGAATCTGATGAGGAACAACACACCGCAAGTGATTTTCCGTATACTGAGATAGACAGGAGAGGTGGGAAAAGATAAGCTACTTTTTCCGGAAGCATTATCTCACGAAATATCTCATTACTTATATCAAATGACAACACCAAATGTCGGTAACCATAACTAGCAGGTTTGCTGCTCCTGGCTGAAGCAAGCCAATGGATGGCTCCATTGATGAAAGGTTGCGGACGACGGTGAATTAACCTTTGGATTGGCGCACAGCCGATTGTAGGTGCCAGACCACGGTAACTTAAACTGCACGCAGGAGCACCAACTCTAAAGCTTTTCCAATCCCCCGTAGCGAGTGAGAAAACCTGAACCACAGAATCAAGTTTTTCACCGCCATTGTTTTCTAACAAAACAATTTTCACCACTTTGTAATCGTACGTCTGTGAATCAAACCCAAATCCCCAACCGGTAGAACGCATCTGATGCTCCTCGTATCCAATATTATCGGGTTTAGGAAGGGGTACAGATTTTCCCAGCAATGGGTTCCACAAAAGAAGGGTGTCGATGTAACGCTTTATTAATACTAAGCCATTGCAGGAACCGACCAACTCAAAATGCTTCAAGCTTTTGTATGAGAATTTCAACTGTTCGTGTAGATCGAATGATTTGGTTGACTGGTCTTGTCCATCTATTACTCGTTTGCCAAGACACGGGGTGATGACGGTGGTAGTAAATTTGCGGCGGTGATTGGCATATTCCAAAGCCTCACAGGAAACCGCTAGAAGGAGAGTGGGTTGATCGGTGTTATTATTATGGGAACGGTTTGTGTGGGCGACGTGAGCGGAAGCAAAGTTAGGGTTACTGATGATGGAGCACCATGCTTTGTTGACGCAAATGAATCTCACAAGGGATTTCACGGCTAGTCTCATGAGAATTTCGAATATGATTTCATCCGGAAAATAGTTTCCCATGGCTTTTAGAGAGAAAGACTGCAGGTTGTAGGAGGGTGTTTGATTTTTGAGAGAAAGAGCGGCGAGTATACAGAATTATTCATTATTAAAAATGGAAAAAGAAAAAAAAGTAAGTATATAAAGGGATAGGAAGACGGCTTTTCACAAACGGATTAGTATTCGTTTTTGTTTTTTGAATAAGTATCCCAATCGGATTAGTATTCCTATTTGTGTTTGATTTTTCTATTTAAGGTGAATTTTTATGATGCAGCAGTAGGAGTTTTTTTTTTAAAAAGAAGAAATCAAATAATCATATAAAAGAAATAAGATACGAAAAATGTATTTAAATATGTATAAAACTTTCACGAATATTATGTATGTGCTTGTTGTTTAAGAACTTTTTCTATAATTTTATGTAACTTGTTGCTTGTACAATTAACCATCTCTCTCTCTATGGCTAATTGCAAGGAGTTAGTTAGGATTTAACGGAATTTGCAAAAATACTAACGTTGGAATTTTGAAATTTTTTTGAATATACAAATGGGTATTTTCGAAATTTTGAAAGTGATTTAACAGAAAATCTTAATTGATGGGTGAAAAAAAAAAAATTACAAATAAATACACTAAATTAACATTTTTTTTAAAGTTTAAGGATATAATTGCAAAAATAATAAAAAATGAGAGACAGTAAATAAAATTCTCCCTAAAGTGTTGGCAGGGAAATTTGATGGACACAATTTCAGACATGGAATAGCTAGCTACACAATTTCGAGGATGGTCATTGTCCCCTTGTCAATTTGATTTTGTTATCTCCGATGAAATGATTTGTATTCATCCAAAATAAACTAATTTAGCTTCTAGGCTGCTATTTTGTAGTAATTTGACATTTGCTCCCGAGGAGATTTTTTTTTTTTTTTTGGATTAAAATTAGCTTTTCTAATAGTTGTAAGCATCTTGATTTTTAATTGGCATGTACATTTCAAATCATCTTAAAAGCCACATCATTTTTGAGACACAATGAGGACTTTTAACATTACTTATTAGAGTGAAAATAACTAAGAAACCCTTAAAAGGAAACCATAAACAAATCAAATTATCAAAATACTAAATAAAAATTTCCTAAATGGACCAGAACTGGACGGCTGGACCCTTGTTGATATAAGCATATTTCAATTGTAATAACAGACAAAAACAACAAAGCCTTTTGATACTAATCCTTGATTTAAAGCCACGTGTCTCACATATGTTATATGAAAGTATTCGTGCTCTAGCTAGGTGTTACATGTCAATGGCTAAAAACTCACCAATGCTACACTGGGAATGTGCCTCATAAATGCTATTAGCGGATCATTTTCTGCAAGCAGATGAGCTAAACTTTGTTCATTTGTGTATGGTGTGCATTGAGTGTTAAGTTTGTGATTTCATTCAAATGTAAGCAGATCAGCTAAATAGATTCTAAAACACCGTTTCAGCAACAACCATGAATCCATAATAGAAAAAACAAGAATGGAAGTTGCACCAAAATCAGATTCATGATCATTATGTTATTATGATTGCAGATGCAGAATCCTGTATTTTGAGCTACTACACACAAAACAAAGAATCCTGATTACAAGTATAGTCTGTCTGCCCATGAAAGTGAGTATTTATGAAATCACCTGTGAAACTACAACACTAGTCTCATGAATCAAGACAATCAAAACCTCAAGCACCTGCTTCAGAAGACCTGGTCTGCCGCTGCAACTCCATATCAGCATTCCTCAGAAATTGATCCCAGCCACTTCCAGTGCTAGTGTCCAAGTAATCATACGGCACTGCTGTCTTCAAACCAGGCCTAACAGCACACTGGCTCTCCACAATTCTGAAGTCCACATTATTGCCTTCTTCCCCAGTGTTCTGCTCTAACTCCTCCCAATCAAACAACAGCGGCAATGTAAATGCACCCCAAGGGTTGAAATCTAACACCTTAATCCGCTCATCCTTTGTAACATAAACATCAAATGTGTAATTTTCCGATTCAAATTTCAGCCTCACATCATCCTCGTAAAATTGCTGAATCAACCGCTCAAGATCAATTTTCTTCTCAAGAAGAATAGGATAAAAAGTAGTCACCTCACGTTGGGAAATTCCAACTAGGTTTTGACCCCGTACAAAACAACGAAATTCCATCTCTGGCCTAAGAGATGGGTACCACTTGCGGAGCGCAAGGAAGAAATTATGTGGTCTTGATGAGGACTTGTCACTGCATGAATCATATGCATGACATAAATCATGGATCAACGATTCAGATGACCGTAGCAAGAGTGCAATCTCGCTAAATGTAGCGCATCGGAGGCTCCCAGTAGTGCTAATCCAAGCAGAATCTTTCGGAGAACTCCAATTCAACTTAGGGAAGACTGCACCACCAAGGGATTCAATTGATTCCTTAATTTTCAATTCAAGTTCTGGGAAAGATGGGGGTGGCGAAGATTGTTCTGACTCATCTCCAGATCTTTCTGATACTTGATAATCTTCCTCCTCTTCAGGGTTATGAATTCTATTGGGTAGGGCATCATCATTATAAATAGAAACTGGTAAAAGGAAGGGACCAGAATCGTCAAGAAGGTATTGAATAAACGATTCAGGAAGTTCGTGAATTTGGGTTCTAATGGAGACAGATTTAAATTTTGGGTACCACTCCTGAATCTGGCATCGATTCACTTCTTCTTCCTTCATTTCTGCATAAAATAGAAGATTTTATCAATAATATAAAAAATGAGTTCCTTCTATCTGTTACAAGAAAACCAAATAGTAGGGCTGGGATTGTGCCTTGAGTCTACTAGTTCAGGACGGATAGCATGAAACAGCCCTATATATCTCAAAAATATGAAAATAAGCACAAATCATTTCAAATTACAGAATAAGTAAAATCTCTAAATTGCACCAAAAGATCTTCAAATATAAGTTCAGAGATTATGGGTATACTGTTATTTATTCATAAATTATGATTCTCACGATTAATTTTGTTGAATTTATCTAATTTTTTCTTGTAAAGCCATCTAGACATGATAAAGATGTTTACTCTTAGTAGGAGCTGCTCAAAGCCATCATTAAAATATATGAATACGACAAAAGAAGGCCTTTTGCCTTTGAGTGCAAGATAGTAAAATTGGTCAGAATGAAACTGAACTAACTAAATGGCGATAATGACTCCAACACTAATCCTGTCATAATATTCAAGATAAGGTAGAAAATAACAGGATATGTTAGGGTGGCTGGCCACCCATGGGATGAAGTTTTTTTTTTTTTTTGGTCCAAAAACAAATTTTTTGGGAAATAATTTTTAGAGCTAGAGTATTGGAAATTCGATTCAATTCTAGTGAGAAAATTTGGTCATTTGTGTGTTGTCACCATATGAAATAATAGGAATGGTTATTTCATTCTAGCTTCTTGTATTCCTAGTAATAGTCATCCTATTCCCAAGGAATCAATATTCCAATGTACCAAACGTAGCCTAAGGTGTAGCCTAAGGTTATGATTGGATTATGCTTTACACACCAATTAATCATATAACCATCAACTTTAGACCTAAATCTGCCTCAATGCCGACTTGCCAAGAAAAGGGAAACTTAAATCCAACTTAAACTTCAAAATATGTCTTTAATGTTACAATATGATTAATATCCAAAATAGTATCATCTTCTGCACCATGCATGCATCCAAATAACGTCACTTTCTTGCCATAACTACAGCAAAGCAAGCCGTTCTCCCAGTTTGAACGGGTATTTTCAGACCCTTTTTGTATAAAATTCAAAAGACAATGTTTCTAGTAAAAGGTGAACCGAGAAGGGATCATTCACTAGTGGCCCGCTAAAACCATAATTGGCCTCAAATTAACTAGCAAAACCAAGTTTAACAGAAGCAACAATTAAAATAGTCTGTCCTTTCTTTTGAACAAGTAACAATTAAGCCACAAACTAAGCAATGAGAGCACCTGTATTGAGTCAAGCCAAGAATGAAAATATTCATTTAGAATCCAATCATCATACATTGTGAGGCTCTACCACAAACCGCTGTTAATTTGTTTTTTTATATTTTTCTCAAGAATTTAATTAAAGAGTTGAGCAGCAGCAGTGAGAAAGAGGGGGGTACAACCTTCAAACATTAAAACAGTACAACCTTCAAAACTTGCCAGTACGACACAAACATTAAAATCAAGCAAAATAACAAGAATTTCCAAGTTTCCAAGCCAAACAGACAGCCAATCTATGAAGGAAAAAAAAAAATCAACTTTACAGATTCTTAACCAAATTTCCAAGCCAAATAACAGAAAAATTAACTAAAAGAAAGCCACAAAATTAACTTAAGAACCAACCGGTGGAGGAGAGAGGGCCACGTACCGCCGGTGGAGGAGAGAGAGAGCCTTCCCGGAGGTGGAGATTTTTGAGATCCTTTGCCGACGCCCAACCAACGATTTTCTTCTCGAGTCGCCGGAGAATCTTTCGCCGGAGTGAGAGAGACAGGTGCGAGGGAGGGAGAGCGGGAGAGGGAGAGAGGGAGAGCGGGCTTCTGGGTTGTCGCCGGAGGGGATTTTCTGGGCTGTCGCCGGAGGAATTTTCTGGGCAGGGAGGAAGCGAGCGAGAGGGAGAAAGGGAGAGGCGGCTGGCTGAAAGAGAAGAGAAGAAAAGGGTTAGTGTAACCTAAAATTAATCCTGCGACCAATTCATAGCTAGGTTTGCAGATCCAATGCGATTGCCTTATCAGCTCAAGCCGCTTGAATATGAGGAGACATGGAACATGTTCCTCGAAAAGCTGCGCTTACCAGATAATGTTCAGTCCTTTGATTCGAAAATATTCAAGCCAAAAGATAATGTATGCGTGGCGAGCTTCATGATATCATCTTGTCAAAAGTAAAAATATTGCATGGATCCGAGGATTAGTTGGTGGATCCTTGGCTGGGCCTCTACAGTTGGTACCCACCTTGGTGGTAGCCCGAAATACTCTCCAGCCTTATAGGTGAAACCGAATACCTCGTATAAAAAAAAAGAAAGTAAAAGATATTGGCTTTTTCCACATCCATGGAAACACGTCGGATCGTGAAACAGATGCATCTTCTAAGCGGGTTGCAAACAGCAAAGACTATCCCTGTAAAAAATCATTGTACATTCAACATCTGCGCTCTTACTTGTCCTTCAACATTAAAAAAAAGGATACGCCTACAAAGGCAATTGGCAACTTTCTCCATCAAGTCATTCGTCATCGAGGCTTTGGATTGCTTAGGGTGCTTGATCTAGAGCGTGTTTACAAACCTGAACTCTGCATGAGAATTTGGGGAAAATGTATCACTTACGGTACTTGGGTTTAAGATGCCCTTCCCGACTCTGTTAGAGAGCTATCCTACCTCGAGACCTTGGATGTGACGCACACCAATATCAGCTCTCTACCCAAAAATATT
Source organism: Corylus avellana (assembly GCF_901000735.1). Taxonomy (NCBI): domain Eukaryota; kingdom Viridiplantae; phylum Streptophyta; class Magnoliopsida; order Fagales; family Betulaceae; genus Corylus; species Corylus avellana. The sequence continues at coordinate 25,077,041 of NC_081548.1, read as the reverse complement.
TGGAACATGAAACACTTTCGGCATCTCTGTCTGAATGACATACGCCTTGATATATCTGCGCAAAAGCATGGCCGTTCTCTTACTCAGCTCCATACGTTGTGGGGATTATTTGTCGACAAGACAAGTCCAGTGAAGAATGTTTTGAATTGGATAATCAATCTTAGAAAATTGGGTCTGGCATATTATTTGGACTCCACTCAAGAATTAGGTGAGTGGATTGCAAGACTGGCAAGTCTTCAATCTCTACGATTAAGATCCAAGGGCGGAAGTGGTTGACCTTCAAAGCTCGAATTGAAGCCTTTGTCAAGCCTTGAGAATTTCACTTACATTTATTTGCTTGGAAACTTACAGAAGCTGCCTGAGAGGTACGAATTCCCTCCGAAACTGGATCCGAATCTCCTAAAATTCTTAGGAGAATTATAGTTTTTAAAATTTTAGATTTAGGTCATTCATTTTCATCTAAGAGTCATTATCCTGCCACATGTCTCACTACTAATAAAATAATATTTAAATTTTTAATGATATTAATAATCATTATTATTTTATTAATAATGGGACACGTGGCAACATAATAGTTCTTGGATGAAAATAAATTACCTAGATCAAAATTTCAAAAACTAGAATTCCCCTAAGAATTTCAGGGATCCTGATCCTCCGAAACTAACCATTCTTTCTTTGTCGGTCTCAAAGCTGAAAACAGATCACATGCCAATCCTAGCACAGTTGCCAAGCCTTTCTATCCTGAGGCTATTGGTTGATTCCTACATTAGCACCGAAATCAAGTGCCCTAGTGAAGGCTTCATTGTGCTTTGCATACTAAAGCTCTTGATGCTCCAGACAAGTTACTAAATTTGAGCAACATTCAGAAAATAATTTTAACAAACATGCCCAAGGGATTTGCAAACAATGTTCAAGCCGACAAGGACAAGAGAAAAAATCATCACCAAGAGAGAGCTCCAGTGTGAAGCACGTTACAATCTATTACCTCCTTTTTTTTTTTTGGATGTCGGAGAACCTCTCTAAGGCAAAGCCCTTCGAACCCACAATCTATTACCTCATTTACTAACGATTGCTCTACTTTTGTGATATTAGTCTCCGTATCTTTTTAATAGTTACTCTTTACAAAAAAAGTTTTTATGCGCTTTTTAATAGTTACTCTTTACAAAAAAGTTTTTATGCGCTACGTATTTGGTCACTCACCCATCTACTTGGTTTTAGGAGATAGTGTGGCTTGTGCTAAAAGCTTGGAAGACAACCCAAGTCAAGGAGCTGATAGCCGATCAAATACCCTTCGCCTAATTGTTGCCGTGTTTCCGTTCTTATTCTTGTTCTTGCTGTTGTGTTTTCGTGGTTGTTAAGAGAGCGCTGATGTATTATGTATATCATGTTAGAAACATTCGGTGATCATTCGATTTATCTCGTGCTCTGTGTCAGACTTCATTTATATACTTTTCGGTGCAGCAGTAATTTATTCTCATAATAATCCTTTAGCAACTGAAACTTCTCTCAAATTAATTTCTGATGATGGGAAAAAAAATGTATACATTTTGTTGGAATTCTATACATATACTAACGAATCATCCGCGGAATTTGAACTAGAAGACTTTTATGTTACAAAAAGCTCCCCATTCAGCCATACCGTCTTCCTCGTAATGAAAACCAAATGTGGTTGAGCAACGAAGTTTTTAGATATCACTCTTATTAACGGTGCCCAAACTATCCTCAGAACATGGGTCCAGAATAACATGTTAGAGAGACTAATTTGACAAAGTAGATAGCTTATTGGCATCCTCAGCATTGCACCCGAGAGCAATCCTCCACACCATCTCCTTCCGCCTCCAAAGCGGCAAAGCCCATCAAGATAAAAAACCGCAAGAGTCACAAGCAAGAGAAATGCTCTTAGGCTGCCTCAGGGTGGAGCAAGGGAACCTACCCGAGACTGTCAGACCTCCTCAAAGGACTAGTTATTTCCAAGCAAAGAATACTAATTAATGTAGGAAAACGGGCACTCCAATTGAATCGCACGCACGATATTACAAGAAAGCACGCTCAACGAGCACTGGAGCAAGGCAGCTCCAAGGAGATCCACTTGATCTCCTAATCTCCTACTCATGCAAAACGCCGGCACTCAACACATGGAACGCTGATCTGAACACGATTCAAACTGAATTTTACCCTTTATTCTGAACAAATCTTCGCATTATTGCCTCCAATAGGAGCCTGCAGCTTACCATATTATCTTTATTTTTCCCTTTTGGACTATTTATTGCCATTTTTAAAGTTTTAGCCAACGTAATAAGAATCGGAGCTCCTATAATGAAGACTAAATTTTTTGCGATAATGAGAATATTTCATGTTCACTACCAAGCTTCTGGTAAAGGCTCACTATCAGCAATCAGTCGAAAGAGAAATCCACAAAACAAAGGATTTGCGGCTAATGTAAAAAACAGATCTGAAGTCGATAAGATCAGCCCAAGTAAGCAAGCAGCAACAGTTAGCGGGACCACACAATCCAAATTTCACATTATCAACCCAGCAAAAAGATTTCACTCCAAGAGCAGTTCCACGAAACTAGGAAGATCCTAGAGCCACAAGATGAGGATGCACCAACACAAATGAACATAAATAAAAATCAAAGATTAGAGGCTACAGTAAATAAAAGACTTGCAGAACAGAGTAAATTAAATTCTATACGTCCAAGATATTCAACTTAAAAGCATTGGGCAGCACCTTATAGTGCACCTATCTTCCATCATAAATAAAAATGGGAAGCTCCCTCATTTCACTAATTCCAAATGTATAAGCCAAGTGAAACATGTAACCGGAAGAGAAATTCCTCAAACAATAAAACATGCAATTGTACTACACGGAATAAAGCAAGTATAACCAACTGATAGACAACAGAAAGATTATAAAAAAAATAAAAAATCACTAGATATAAGCAGTATAACCAATTCAAAACAAAACATAGCAAGCTCAGTATAAGTCCAGACCAGATTTATGTCAACACTAAGAAAGTTGGTATGGAAGCCAAAAGTAGATTCTCTTGCAAACATGTATCAAATCCAGAAATGAAACTATAAGGCAATAAAAAGACAGCAATACATTGGGAAAAAGGCTGCAATTACAATACTCCAGTACACTTAAGAGCCCTCATTGGTAGACATTCAAATGGATCAAAATGACATTTGCATAATAACATACAAGAAATAGAATCGAAAATACATGAAAACCATCTAACATGAATCCAAACCACTGCAAGGAAATTGAAAACAGAACAAGATGAGTAAAAATTGAAGTATCACAACTAAACGCAAGGGCTAGAAAGATTAAAGAATATACAAGATGTTAACACACTACTAAGCCACATTTCCAATTATATTACAATCAGACTATGGTTCCCATCAACTAATCAAAGTCAGAGCAAGATGTTATCCACATGCATTTTCTCCCATGATACCATTTTGCATCTTCAGCAAACATGCATAGAGACTAACAAAGCCATGACAGTACTAATAAATCACGCAGCCTTCAAATGGATAATACTTTTTTCCAACAAAAAATGAAGAAATATGTCCAAACTCTAAAACATTAAAAAACACAGTAACAAATACCAAGGGGGGAAAGGCTCAGACATCAAGAGGGAGGGAGAGAGGGGAGAACAAACAAAAACTTATAGAAAACACGTAAATAAATGCGCATTATAATCAAAAGCTAGATCAAGGGGATAGGCTGCTGACACTCTACAATAGATAAAACACATTTGCTAAATCATTAGGTTCAAATAAAAGTACAACGAGAGGGCAACTTCCAATCTATAACTACCCATTGCTGGAAGGGCAAAATAAATTGACAGGGGAGCAAGGATATATTTTCTTGGAAAAGGGAACAAAAGTTTAGACATAAGATCATCAAACCAGTAGCATGGGATGATCAGAAATTTTTTGACAGCCTAAATGACTATCCTATACTTTGTGCCATTGGCTACTCATCATCATCCTCCTGCAAACAAGAGAAATAAAAACAATCAATTAATAAAGATTCAAAACTTCTTATACAGAATCAGACCAAAGAATTCAGACAAACCTCATCACTGCCATCTTCATCTCCTTCATCCTCATCATTCACCTCAGACATCGACTTCTCCGACTCCACTTCATCCTCGGCTGCATTTGCACCTTCAGCCTGACTCAACCAAAAAAACAAAGCAAACAAATCATTCACAGGGTACAAAGGATACATAGATCCATTACAGAATAAACAAATATAAATAACAGCAATGGAATTACCTGCTTCTTGTTATAGGCTTTCATGTTCTTCTCATAGTCAACCTTCCTTTTCTCTGCCTTAGCTACGAATGGTGCCTTTTCCTGAAAGTAATGGTGTTCTTTTGGTCAAAACCACCTATGGGTTCACAATAATCAATAACTTCCATATTGGGAAATACTTACAGCATCAGACATTGACTTCCATTTAGCTCCAGCAGCTTTACCAACCTGATAATTTTACCATCAACAATAACGTATTTCAAACCCATGAGAACTATACAATTTACTTAACTACCCATATCCAAAAAGGAATAGGACTTACAGCAGAGACTGATTTATTGTCAGGGTGATCCTTATTGAACTGCTTCCTGAACTCTTCCCTGTAATCATCAAATTTAAGAAATTAAAATAAATAAATAAGATAGATATATAGATTACAACTTGAGGTAAAAACCTTTGTTTAACATGTACTTTACCTTGATGGTAAAAATAAAAATCATATTTGAGTGTGTGTGGATGTGTTACGTAGACTTTTGTCACTTTTTTTTTTTCTCGGGAAGCATTTATTTTCCACTAAAACAAACAAAGCAAATTGAGAAACGAGATTGAAGGGTAACAAGAACAGCTACATGAAAACGAAGAAAGCACTGGCGGGCCTTTTAGGCTTGTTAGGGTCCTTCGTGGCCTTTCCCTTCTTAGTTGGTGCCTTTCCAGCTTTCGTGGAAGCACTGCCTTTCTTATTCACAGAAAGCCTACCACCATATACAAAACCACACAAAAAAAATATCAATACAAAGATATACAAACAGAGACAAAGACAGAGAAAGAGAGTTTTTTCATTAACTTTAGATCTAAGATCTGAGAGGCCATGATCAACGGGGTTTTTACTCGGATGGCTAAAACAAGGAACAGATTTTTTAGGAGAACAATAAAACTTACTTGGCATCAGCTCTCTTCGACTCAGACTTGGATTTCGCTCCTTTCATGGCGAACCTGCAAAATACACGATCGGATCAGTGAAAATCGTTCGAAATACGCGGAAATTCGTCCAAAATCGATCGGAATCGACGAACTCACAGGTCTGGTGAACTCGAACTAGGGTTAGGGTTAGGGTTGGGGCTAGAGTTTCAACGCGGAGAGAGAGAGAAAGAGAGAGATAAGTGGGATTGATTGTGAGGGGGCTTGAGATGCCGAAAGGCGGAGATATTAAGTTAGGGGTTAAATTGAAATTCAATTGCGAACGAAATGAAATTTGGGGGTTTAGGCGGGATTTTAAATTTTATGCCATGTCATCGATCCGTGTGCTTTCACGGTATTGGCTGCGTAGATCTTAAGCGTGTCCTTTCGATCTTCGCCCCTTTGTGTTTTCCTTTGTGTTTCTTCTTCTCTCTCGGTTGGTCGGTCAACGACCCTCTGGTGGACTCGGGTTGTAAGTCAGCGCAGGCCCAATTCCAATCGATTGGTGGACTCGGGTTGGAACTCCAACTCCACCCAATCCCTCAGTGACCCAAGCCCAAAGTCCGCTCGGTCATTTTAGTGCCCGCTTTAATAATGAAATGGGCCTAAGGAACCTATTTCACGACCGTCTCCCTCGTCCCCCTCCTACCCTCTTGTTTTCGTTTCGTTGCACCACGAGAGCGTGAGAGATTCTGAGACGGCACTGAGAGAACGAGAGAGAGACTGAGGCATAGAGGTGCGGTGGTGGCCATCGTCGGCGGTGAATCACCTGATTCGGCGAGCCCTGTGCCAGTTGGGTCCCGGTGTTTTCTCTGTTTCCAAACAAGGTGAGAATTTGATTTTAGATTTCTGTAGTTTCTAAGCTTATAGGTCGATTTATGTTAGAATTGTTGAAGTTTGATTTTGTGGATAAAATCTGTGGATGACCGTGGTATTGGAAGTGGTGGTGGCCTGTTGTTGTTTGGGTAGCCTGGCTTGTGGGTGTTGGGGGTTCTGGGAGGTTTTGAGTTTGAGGAGGATGAGATGATACTTCGTTGAGGGAGAGGGAGAGAATGAGAGGAGAAAAAAAAAATCCTAGAAGGTGCTACAGTCCTATATGAGAATTTTTAGCGAAACTTATATTTTGAAGAGTCTGCTTGAGCTCGAAAAAGGCTCATACTAGCTAAGTAGCTAATATGAGACTTTTGAAATCTCTGCTGGAAATGCTCTTATCGTTTTCAAGGGTTAGGGCTTTACTATTTATTACGCCATTTCATTCTAAAGGATCAAACAGGCGAAACTCACTTTCATATTTGCGTTGCTGATTTGTTTGAAGGTGATCAGAACTGTTGCGCCAATGTGTTCGACAAAATTCCTGAGAATAGAAAAACAAAACAAAACAATGAGAAAGCGAGGAGGGATTAAGAAAGCATCAATACCTGGGTTTCAGAATTCAATCTCACTGAGAGAAGAATCCATCGGGAAAAAACAAACCAAAGGCGGGTCCAACAATTCCAAGTCTATGCTAAAAGTTGAGCACTTGCAGAAGCTAGCGGCTTGGGCCAGTGGGGAGGCTGCTATTCCTTCTTTGGCTGCCACTTTTGGGCACCGTTTGGCTACTGTAACGGAGGCCATGGGGGTACCACCTGACCCTTCTCTGTTTTCATGCGAAAGGTCTGTCTGTATATCGAATTTGATGTGATTATTTTTGTTGATTGGTAATTGCTTCTAGCTGTCTGGCCTAGTTTCGGAGGTTGTTTGATGGTTAGGTTTCGTACAGTTGTATATATATTTCTTGCATTCCAGATTCGCCTGAAGATAAAAGTCTTACTGAAGTGCAAATGCTAAGAGAACACACGGAATGTTTTGTTGACAGTGTTTTTGACTTTGTTGCTTGTTTGAATTGTGAATCGGCCCTAAAAAGAGAAGTCAGAGTAGTTATCCTGTTTTAAAATGCCTAGAGAGGCTGAATTGTAAAGGGAATTTATATAGGGGAAGGGACATGTTTAGTTGGTTCAAGTTGGTGTTATATGTATAATCTTTTGGAAGATAGGACGGAGGAACACTATGAGAAAATTGACATATCTTGCTGGGTGGGAATCAAATAGGGAAGCCAATGTGGATTCATGTAGGCTTGCTTTTTGCTCCTTATACCTGCTGATTACTGCAGAATTATTAGAATGCTTGGTGTGTTACCACACTTCATGGTTTTGTTAGCACATATGATTTGACTAAAGAAATCTTTATTGATTTTCCTTTCTCAGGTATTCAATGTGTGGCATTATTCAGTTTGCTTTTTCATGCATTAAAGACTTGAATCCGATCATAATACCATGTGAGCTGCAGGATAATGAAATATAAGTAAAATATTGTCTCAATTTGATCATCAAACATGATGCATTAAACAGAGTTATAGGAACAGTTATTATATGTGTCAGTTGTAATGCTACTTGCTAGATATCCTTAATAACTGTAAGATTTTGAGTTGCAATTCCTGCCTTATGGACTTTTTGATAATTTTATGCCAATTTCCTATTTAGATCAAAGCAAGGGCCACACATTTTATTTGGTAAAAGGATTCTTATTACCACTTTCAGATTGCTCTAACAACAGATGTTTAGTATGAGTTAGTTCTAGTGGCAAGACATATCATCAACATTTGTTTGGATTATTTGTTGGTTTCATTTATGTAGCTTGATAGACTTATAAAGAGTTTAATCTCTTACAGATGTGAAACAATTCTTCAGCCTGGCTTCAACTGTACTGTTCGAATTGAAAAGAATAGGGCAAAGGCAAGGCGTAAAAGGAAGAAAACTAATAATTTCACCCAGAACAATATGGTATACAAATGCCACTTCTGTTCACATTGGAATCTGAAGAGAGGGACCCCGAAAGGACATATGAAAGAGATATGTCCCTCAAAGGCCAAAACATCTTCAAAATCAGAAACTGCAAAACCGATGCTTCAGAAATGTGCTAGCTTGGAGAAGAGCTCCAGAAGCAAAGATGATATCAGTAAAACAGATGAGATAGCTTCACCAACTTTTGCTGGGGAGATTCCTACAACAGATAGTCCTGCAACTCCATTGGTGAGAAGTGGCACTATTTTGCTGGATGCAAAGAGGAGAAAGAGAAACCGATCAATATCCAAGAAACCAGCTGGAACTGAAAGCAATTCTACCCCAACAGATGTGGAAAAAGCTGCGAGCACGTCAAATAAACGAAGAAAAAAATCTTGGACTAGTTTGAGAGAAATTGCTGACAGTGCCGACCATGATAGCAGCCCGAAGATCACTAATTTGACAATCCCATTTTGTTTAGCAGGGACTTTATAGATTTCAGTGTTCGTGTTTTTTTTTCGATTTCAATGTTAAATATATATATAGTAAAGCAAATCATTACCTAAAAATGAGGAATCGATCAAAAAAAAAATAAAAAAATTAAACGTATGTATGTGATAGTGAAAGATAATGGAAAACAAAAGATATGTTAAAACACTATACACATAATATATATGTGTGTGTTTAGTTGTCCAATGCACAATGTGCTTTTATGTTGGTAGGACGGGATCCCTTATAATTCATATGATACTTATCACTTTTATCAATTTAGTATTTAATCTCATTATTTATTATTTATTGTAATTAATCACACTTTTAAGATGATAAAATTTAATTATTTAAATATAAATAATATAAATTTTACATAATACAAAATAACAAATTAATTCATGTTAGCAATTTATGAGGCTTTACTTGTCCGGAAAAGAGCTCTATAAAAATTAAAAATTAAAAATTAAAAATTAAAAAATTAAAAAATCTCATATTTCTTATCTAAATTGCTGAAAATCCTCTAAAATATCTAGCCGTATACGAAAGATTTTCTTAAAAAACAAAACAAATTGTATACGAAAGAATTAGATACATAAAAAAAGGTCGCTATCTGTCTCCAGTGGTCAATAATGTACGCCAAGAGGCAAGAGCTTCTTTTATCATTTGAGATTATAAAAACAAAACTCACCCTTCGGCGGCTCAGAACCAAACCACGCTTCTTCTCTCTTTGCCGATCTGCTTCTCAAGTACTCAGAGAAAATACGTGTTTTCATGCTTGTGTAGTGTTTTTAGGAAAGTGAAAAGTTTATACCTCAACAAACTGCCAAAACGGTAGTTGAACTGTCCCAGAAATCTACGTTTTAGTTTCTCTGTATTTCTTTCATTTTCTCCGTAACCAAACGGCAGACCAGGTGTTTGATGAAATTTCTGTTTTGCCTCTGAAATGCGTCTCAGTAACATTAGCACATTGTCGAACTCACCTACGCCGCCCAGTTCGAGCAATGGATTGCAGAGTCTCGACCATTACCTTGTGTTCCATCCCATTGGAGATAAATTTTACAAGAAATGGAAGGTTAACTTTGGTGGTGCATTCAAGTACTAGGAGAAGGCAACCCAAGTACATTCGTTATCCACGGCGCACAAAGAGTCCTCCGGACTTTGGTGTCAATTTATTCTTGAAGAAGACAGGCATGAGCACCAAAGACCCATCACTAACCGATTTGATAGATAATAAAAAACCTTATTTTGCTGAAGAAGAAGAAGAAGAAGAAGACAAGGAAGAACAAGAACAAGACGATACTGAAGAAGGAAGAGAAGATTCTCGTGTTTTTTGGGATTCAGATGAGATTGAAGCGATCTCGTCCCTTTTCCAAGGGAGAGTCCCTCAGAAACCCGGAAAGTTGAGTAGGGAAAGGCCGCTACCACTACCTCTTCCCTACAAGCTCCGACCTTTGGGGCTTCCTACACCAAAGAAACATGTTAAATCAGCTTCTCCAACGGCAGTTTCTTATCGTGCTTCCCTATCAAAACAAGTGTACAAGAACCCCAGAGTCCTTATTGCTATAGCCAAAGAGATCAGAAGCCTGAGTCCAGAGGAAGATGTGTCAGTACTTCTCAACAAGTGGGCTAGGTTTCTGAGGAAGGGGTCCCTGTCGTTGACAATTCGGGAATTGGGTCACATGGGTCTTCCTGATCGAGCTCTACAGATATTCTGCTGGGCTCAGAAACAGCCTCAACTTTTTCCTGATGATCGGATATTGGCTTCAACAGTCGAGGTCCTGGCAAGGAACCATGCGCTGAAAGTGCCATTAGACTTGGGAAAGTTTACTGGTTTGGCAAGCCGCGGTGTGATTGAAGCAATGGTGAGAGGGTTCATAAGAGGAGGAAGCTTGCATCTTGCCTGGAAGCTTCTACACGTCGCCAAGGATGGTAAAAGAATGTTGGATCCCAGCATTTATGCAAAGTTAATATTGGAGCTTGGGAAGAATCCAGATAAGCATATGCTTGCTGTAGCCTTACTAGATGATCTTGGAGAAAGAGAAGATTTGAATTTAAGCCAGCAGGACTGTACAGCTATCATGAAAATCTGCATTAGGCTTGGAAAATTTGACATTGTGGAGAGTCTGTTTAATTGGTTCAAACAATCTGGGCATGAGCCAAGTGTGGTAACGTACACTACTCTGATTCATAGCCGCTATTCTGAGAAGAAATACAGGGAGGCATTGGCTGTGGTCTGGGAAATGGAGAGTTCTAATTGTCTCTTTGATCTTCCAGCTTATCGCGTGGTGATAAAGCTTTTTGTTGCGCTGAATGATCTCTCAAGGGCTGTAAGATATTTTTCAAAGCTTAAAGAAGCAGGTTTCTCTCCAACTTATGGCATATACCGTGACTTGATTAGAATCTACATGGTTTCTGGGAGGCTGGCCAAGTGTAAGGAGGTCTGTAAGGAGGCAGAGATAGCAGGATTCAAGTTGGATAAAGAAACAACTTCGCAGTTATTGCAGTTTGAAAGAGAAAAAAAGGTTCGGTATGTAGAATTAGCATGACTTTTAGTGTAAATATTGATGCTCCTTTTTCTATTATTTTCTTTTTTGAAAGGGCCGGGGGGGAGAGGGGGCTTTAATGTTATCTTATCAAAGATAACTAGATATCAAGGATATTTTCTCTTTCTTTGAAAGATCATCACAAAGTTTGGATCCAAGATTTGGACGGTTTAAATTGATTGAAAACAACCCTTGAAGAATAAAGACATCCACGCATGTGAAGAACACAACTGCAGCTACATCACATAGTGTATAATATAAAGTGGCACTGCGTAAATGGAGGGAAGTAAAACGGTTTCGTAGTTTTTTGCATGGTATATGAAACGTTTATCAAGCTATTTTGAAAGTGTGTTCTATTGCATTGCAGGATCGTTGACTAGAAGTGCATGAAATATCAATATTTCTATATATATTTACATTTTGCTGATTCCTTAATTATTCTTTTCTTTAAAGGATTACAATTTGTTACTTGTGTTTATATCGATCTTGAATTTTAATAGTTGGTCACTCCAATCAAATCTGGATGTTCTTAGTTTGTTAGTAATGGCAGGAACTATCAAATGCATAGACACTTCTTGAATAGGCTGTACCATAAGAAGAGGTTGCTCGTTAAGATAATTAGGTTGCATTAAATGGCTTATTGTCTTAAATCGTTTCATTTTATCTGTGACTACTGCATTTATGCATTAGAGTGAGTATATGATAAGGATCCAACACTTGAAATAGCCATTCCCATTGTCTATGAGGGAATGACTATTTCTTAAATTGAGGAATAGCTCACTCTCTCATGGGCCATCATAATGGCTATTTCATTTCACATTCTTCCATTTCGCGTACCAAACATAACCCAAGTCTCTGGTTTCGTGGTGCAAAAGATCTCCTACCCTCAACTCAATTACTATTGATCGTCTTGGCTGCTTGAGTTTAGCACTTCACTCTCTTATTAGAGTAAGTCAGTGTTTCCATATGCACACTTCTCCTAGTTAAGCCTCAGAAGTACATAAGAAGCGTGATTGATTGCCTTTTAATTTCATTGTTGTTTTTGGGGTCCATGTTATGATTTAATGTGCCTAGTAAGGCCTTTTTTGCATTTATAAAATACATCGACAGACTGCTTACATGGATACATGTAAACAAATAGATGAGCAATCTCTTATTCCAGCACTGGCTTTCAATTGCCTTATCTCTATATCTATGACTTCAGCCTCTGAATACGGTAATTCACAGTTTTTTCCTTCCACGTCATCTTCTCAAGATATATCTCATAAAAGCTTACTTCCCCACTTACTCTTATGGTCAATGCAGCAGTGCTCCTAGTGCCATAAGGTCCCTGTACACCAGAAGATAGGTGGATACATAAAATTATAGAACTCAAAAATTTCCATGGCTGCAAATGGAATATAATATAGCTAATAAGTTTACCAGTGGGGTATCAACTTCAACAAATATGGAGCTTAAATTGAACTCCCAGTCGAGGGAACAAATACGAGGTAATTTGCTTTCATCTGCTTTAACTGTGTCCCTCATCAGCCTCTCAACCATCTCTTTCACAGGTATTTCACCCTTACCATATTTACCAAGCTGTTCCTTAAAACTCAGTCTTAAGCGCTGGGCCTGCAGGAATAAAAAGGAAAGAATTGATTGCTTATTTAGGTGGACACATATGCATACTAGCACATGTAGGGGATGAACCCTGCTGGATGAATCTGCTGAAATATACCGAGCAGATTGAAGAAGTGCTCTGTTTTTTTTTTTTTTTTTTTTTAACTGGTCTGTTGTAGATTAGTAATGGAACACAAAATATCTCCTTTTCAAACTATATTATAAGAAATCGCAATCGTGTGCAAGCTGCGGTATATGGTTTGGTTTGGCTGAGTACATATTCTAACCTTATGCCAAGGGGAGTCGAGCTTTGCGTTCGAAAGCACATGAATGCCTGGAGAAACCTGTTGAATGATAATGGGTTCTCCTTTCGGCCTGTTGGAGACATAAACCATGGATTTGGAAGACACGTCAGCCACAATAAGGTTAAAACCATTATATTGATGCGCATCTGTAATCAGTTCCTCTGCGAACTCCTTGGGTGTCTTTTTGCTCTGCCATTATTCCATGCAAAGAGTTAAAAGTGAACCAACCATAAAATTGAGGCAATAAGAAAATGAGTAATCCCATACATCACTCCACATTCTCCCAAAATCTATAGCATTTGGTATAAATGATAAAGAATTGGAGGTAGAGGCATTTTAGGGAGTTGTTAACTATAATTTGAAAAGTTTGAAGGATATGATGCTAATCATCTAAAAGCATTCTCAATTAGTTAGCCAAATATTATTTTGGCAAGCCGGAAAATAAGCTACATCCAGCTTAGCAATTTAGAAAAAATTTGGTGAGTTACTCATGCACAAAATGTAAAACAAAATATTTTTAAATCTCGAACATTATTTCTCTTAATAAAGAATAAATAAACCCTTACAAATAAATATTGAAAGTGAATATATAAAATAAATAGCTAGACGCAGACGCTTTAAAAAAAAAGAAAAAAAAAAGGTAAATAAAATGAAAAAAAAAAAAAGGCAAATTTATTCGGCCAAATGTAAATATGGAATCTCTCCCTCGTGTAGAGCATTATTTATACCTCTAAGAAAAGCACAGGCAGGTCTCCACGGCTCTTTGCATCCGGGAGAGTATCAAGTTCCAAGACGTTGGTTAGAAAGGCCACCCTCCCTCCTCTTGAACAAGCCAACCATGTGCCTCCTGCAACCTCATCTCTCCCTCCCAGAATCTCACAACCATCCCACCATGCAACTGGCTTTGTAGGCCTACGCGAAACACCCATTACATTAATGAATTATTTAAAAACCAGATATAAAGAAAGAAAGAAAGAAAAACGAAAGAGCAATCAAAATGATCAGCTTGCCTGTTGTGATATTCATCTCTGTTTTGCAGAAGAATGAAAGGGAAGAGCGGGTGGGCTTGCCAACCAAACACCGCTATACACATTGTTCTGAAATAATGAAAGAATCGTTATTTATGGCAAAACCAAGAATTTAGACATGCACTTCACTCGTACGTCTACCGTTTTGGCTTAATAGTACTCCTCCAGTCTCCAGAGTTGTTCTTGCTTTATAGGCTGCTGATTCGGTTCAGCATCTATGACTATGAGGAATTGCGGTTTCTAGAAAAAGGTGGCCATGGCCACCCTAGAAGTTAGCACCGTCACCTCCATTAAAATAAAAGATAAAACTATAAATTCACTTGTAGAATTATTGCCGCGATTTCAATTTCCTTTCCGGTGGTTTTTAAGAGTCTGTTGGCGGCCGTGTGCGATTTCAAGGAACATTTTTAAACAAAATTTTATAAAAAAATATAAGTTAATAGAAAATGGTAAATTTAATTATTTAATTATTATTTTAATAATTTTTTAGTTTTTCTCACGTGTGGGTTCAAACTCTCTTTTAATAGGTGAACCTCAACACGTGAAATATTTAATTTAAATGGGGTTAAATTGACGGAGTTAAAGTTCGATCTCAAGACCTTTGAGACTCTAATAACATGTTAAATTACCAATTATCTTAAAAGTTTAAGCTGATTTAAAGATTTTTTAAAAGAAGTTGCATTTTCAAATAGCATGATTTTAAATTGCCCACAAATTCAAAGAATTCTAAGTCCAATTTTTAACTCTTGCGTTTTTTATTTAACTCGTTTAAAATTGTTTTTAAGAGGTAATTCAATCGACTGGGACTATACTTTATGAAGTGGAGGTCACTAATTCGAATCCCTTTTTTCCTCTTGTGTGAATATGTTAAAAAAAAAATTGCCTGAAACTGCACACATGGTATTAACCCCGTTAATTCCATGTAACTAGTTTCTTCATTCGTCATATCACTTGGAAAAATAAATTTTATTATTATTATTTATTAAAAAAAATGGACCCCTCTGCAAGACACGAGAGAGTCCCAACAGAGACCGGTGGCGCACAGCCAACGTTAATAGAGGAATGGATTTGTATACTTGGTACTTATCCAGTTGACCCTTTTAGATAAAATCTATACAGAAGACAATTGTGAAATGATCTACTTGATTTTCTTCTTGATATTTCTGTATATTTGGTACTTATCCATTTAATAACAAAAGTAAATGATAAATAATCCCTCGGAGTTGGTGGGTTTCCTGACCTCAGCAATGAAATATTATAAAACGAATCAAGGAGTATCTGAAAGTATAGCCCAATCAGATCCGGGGCCATGTCCGTGCGTTTCTAGATACGAGCGGCGCCGCCACCTCTAAGTTCCGATGCTAACCTTCCATTTAATGCATGCAAAAGTATTCACAGTGCCTTTTTTTAAGTAATTCCAATGTGTCGGTGGGGATTTTGTTCAGACGAGATTCATTTATTAGTTTGAACATTATTTTTTTCATTTTAAGTGAAATAAAAAAGGGCTAATTTCATAATTAAGATTAAATTTTTGAAAAAAATACAAAAAAAAAATAGTCCATATAATTTTACTAATAAGTTTTATGTTGTTTTAAACTGTTCACTGATTTGCAATTTAAAATCAGTGTGGTTTTAAAATGTTTTAGGAGTTTCATATGGTTTCATTGATTTACAATTAACTTTTTGTTGGTTTTAAAATATTCTGAGAGCTCCCTGTGCCATCTTTCTCATTTTATGATTAAAGAGAAGATAAGACTCAATGACAAAGATGCAACCAATTAGGGTTTTTGAACAAATTTATAACTTCTTCAAAATGATGCCATTTTGGACTTTAATCAAAACAACATCGTTTTATAATAATAATTATTTTTAAATACAAGTAAGGTCGGGTTAAAGAAAGTTACAAGGTTAAAAGTGTTCTTGACATTGATTTAAACTTCTGCAAAAAAATCTATAACAAAATCTACCATCACCTCTACTTACGGTCGAAAGACAATTCTCGCCAATCAGAGCCGACTTGGCGATAGAAAATTTGTTGGTTTGCACAATTTAACTTCTTTTTTTTTGGGGGGTTATAATGTTCATTCCATATGGTACATCGATAGTAAATTTAAGCCTAGGACAATTATCCCTTTTGTTGGGCAAGGTGATTTACACTTTATTCTAAAGTTCCTGTGTTAATTCAATTAATGAGATTGGGGTTTTTCACAATTAGCTGTTCAAATTGCTAATAATCTAGGCACCACATTGTGATATAGTTAATATATGATTCACTTGTATAAATTTATTTTGGATTGCCCAACTACTTATTCAGACAAGTGAATCTTATATGAGCTCTCTCACACATGCTCCTCACATTACTAACAATTTAGATAACTAATTGCCAGTAATCCTTGTCCCAATTCATTGCTTCTCTTTATTGGTTCAACCCTAATTAATATGGGGCCAAATCTATCATATCAATGTGAGGCTAAATCTATGCCATAAAATCTCAGCCTAAATAATAGTTACGTGCAAACTTAATTTTTCCTCGCTTGTGTTATAAGATAAGATAGGGTTCAGCTTGGATCAAGATTTAGTTGAAAATTGATCTCAATTATTGGCTTGAGCTAGATTTGAACCAGTGTAGACATATACATTGCCAAGGAATTTATACATCCCCACTAAGGTTACTCTTTGGAATTGAGACACACATACATTATATCCTATTATGGGACACGTGTTCAAATCTTAACAAGGTTTGCTACAACGCATTCTCCCAACCATGTCCCCACCATTTTCTCTCTTTAACATCTTGATATTTTCAAAAAAAAAAAAAAAAAAATCAAAGAGAGAGGAGATGGTGGAGAGATGGATGGAAGAATGCATAAAAGCATTTGCCAATCTTATCGGATCTAATTAAACCCAATCCAAACCCCATAGAATCCTAACTCTAGGATAATTGCTTCTTGTTTGAGATTGTAGTTTAAATTATCCAAAGAGTTTGCGGCCCGCATATCTTAATGCCTACCAATAATTTCAACTTAACAAATAATACACAACTAATTTTGATGCTTGTACTTGCGCGGCGACGTTAATGTTTGGAAACCTCTTTTCCTAGGTCTTAAGTTTTTGAGTAATTCTAGATAGTTTACTTGTGTTTTACTAAGAATGACGTGGCTATTAAAATCACCCTTAGATCAAAATTCAATAATGATCAATCATAAGCCCAATGATGATTTTAATAATCACATCATTCTTAATTGGACACAAATAAGCCACCTAAAATTACTCTAGGTTTTCCTTTTAATGTTGAGAGAAGTTTGTAAGAATTTAACAATATATCATAATAAAGGTCTTGATTTTAAATATTGTCTTTCTCATTCACCTTATATTTTAATTAAATATTTAATTTAATCATTTAGTACAAGCAGTAATTTTAACACTTTCTTTTGACCCAACAACAAAAAAAAAACTACAAAGAATGTTTAGCAAAGCTAACTAATGTGCTTTTTTTCTTTTTCTTTTTTTAGGTCCACCTCTTTCTCCTTAATCATGTATGCTTTCAGGTTTTTTTTGCTTCCTGGATTAAGCCTGTTTATGTGGCCGTATATGGGAGAATTCTGATCAGTGATGGGCCGAATCACGCAGACGATTTTAGACAAGTTAGGAAAAAGGGCAGCATCAATTAAAGTTTTCTTTTACGGGTTTGGGCCCACTCACATGGGAGAATACTGTTCGAGCCAGGCCCAAGCACACAAATCATTTTGGAATCAATTGGGTCCATTTGTGCTTTATCAAAATAATGATTTTCTTTTTCAAGAATCTCCAAGAGAAAATGTGAAAAAGATGCTAATAATATTCACGCGAAAGAAAATAACTCAAAAACAAAGCATTTTTCAAAACAAAAAAAAGCAGTCTTTTTATTTTTATTTTTAATAATCAAGATATCCGGGACTTTACCTCGATTAGATTTTCAAGACATCGTGTAAAGAATAGTCTAATATTGCAAGTATGACCTTGATTTGTATCATATTTGTGTGCATAACTTTTAGAAAAACTGGTAATTTAACATGGTATTAGATCCAAAAGTTCTGGGATCAAACTTTAATTCCATCAATTCACTTCCATTTAAATTAAATATTTCACGTGTTGGGTCCCATATATTAAAATGGAGTTTGAACCCATATGTGAGGGAGAGTGTTAAAGTATTGATTAAGTGATTAAATTTACCTATTCCTATCAGCTTAAACTGTTGAGATAATTAGTTGTTTAACAACACAAGCTCAAGTGACATGCTTCTTCAATTTTTTATGCAATACATCCAACTTGCATCATAGTTTTTGTCCCATTTTTTTGTTGATATAATAGTGCAAATCAATAATTAATTTTGTTTAATAGGCTTGATAGGGTTGATTGACTTTATATATGACAATGTTATTTAGGACCTTACGTGGGAATAAATATTAGGGAAACATACCCATCACAAAAGTGTTAGGAATAAAAACTTTTTTTTTTTTTTTTTTTTGTTATTTTTGTCTTAAATGGCAAGGCACAAAGGCACCAAAAGTTTGTCACGTGCCGTAGCCTTCATTTCACGTGACCTAAATTCCACGTCATTACGCGGTTCGTGTAACTCACAAGGTACCCGCCCCCACCAAAGATCCAATCCCAAAAGAGGCTGAAAAATAAAAAAATAATTGAAGACCTGTTTGGGGAGAGAGAAAAAGCAAAAGAGAAGAAAAGGAAAATACGATGGGCGAGATATCAGAGACAACGATGACGATGCAGCAGCAGAAGAAGAAGAAGGGTCGCCCCTCTCTCTTAGATCTCCAAAGACGCTCTCTTAAACAACAACAACAAAACTCTAATTCTTTCAATTTGAGCGCTAACCCTAGCCGTCGCGCCACTCGCCGGAACCCTGACCCCGATATGTCGGAGCGGATTTCCGGCGGAGAAGACGACGACGAACGGAAAGAAAAGAAGCAGAAGCCCCTACTCGGTCTGAACCCCCAGCCACATTACACGACAGTGTCTCCGAATTCCTTGTCGTTTGGCTCGAGTCCGTACGGCTCTGATTCAATTGCGGATATCGAGGATCCCGAGGCGGCCGTCAAGAAGCGCAAGATCAGCGCCGCCCATCTCGGAACTGATGCATTAACGGTGATGATCACCAATTTATACAACGAATAAATTCTCTCTCTCGCTCTCTCTCTCTCTCTCTTTGTGAAAGTCATTTTCTGAAAATGTTTTTAAGAAACACATACTGTGTGCGCTTCTATTGCCACTGCGTTTTGAAAAGTAATCGAGTAGTTTGGATTGCGCGCGCAATTTCGTTGCTTTTGGTGTTGGTGGGCTCGTTGGATCAACGAGTGGATGGACGAGTTTGACTCGGTCTAAGTTAGTGATATTCTTTAATTTTATTGAAATCTGGGTGGGCTTTTCATTTTTTATTTATTTATTATTATTTCCAAATTTAAATCTTCAATTATTTATTTGTTTTGTGTTCTTATTGTCTGTATTAATACACACAGAAACACGCACAGACCCTTCATGTCTGGAAAAGCTTTAATTTGTCTCTTTCTTTAATTATTTCCGGATTTTTTCCCCACCTGTACTCTCGTTGCCTTTAATGTAAATTTCCATGTATTTTTTTTTCGCTTTCTAGTTATGACTGAAAGCATTTATGCAATTCTTCTTTTTGTTTAATTTTTATTGGGTTTTTTTCCATCATTGATATTGGATAATTTTGCAGGGTGAAAGGGTTTGGAAAGCGACAGACACCATACATGGTATCGAACTGTCAATCAATCTCAAATCTTTGCTGAAAAGGCCTTGTGGGGAATTTTCACAGTGATTGATTTTTGTTTTTTCATAGTGAATAAATTTAATAATGTCATTTTATATGGACAGGGTCGCAGGTGGAGTCCGGTCCCACGACACCTTTGCCAGACAAAAAGTTGCTGGTGTTCATCCTTGACAGGCTTCAAAAGTGTGTGTGTGTGTTTTTTAACTTCTAAGGTTTTATTTTTAATTTTTTTACTGGTTTTGATCGGTTTTCTTCCAACTCGCTTGCAGAAAGGACACTCGTGGGGTATTCTCAGAGCCTGTGGATCCGGAAGAGGTGCATTTTTTTAATGGTGATTTTGGACTTCTGTATGATATTAGAATACCCGTTTATTGATTTGTTTTAAATTTATTTCCCAACAGCTTCCAGATTACCATGACATCATTGAGAACCCAATGGATTTTGGAACCGTGAGGAAGAAACTAGATGGGGGAGCTTATGCCAACTTGGAACAGTTTGAGGTTGGTTTGAGAATGCATTTTCTGCAAATTTATAGACACAGACTTATTCATGTAGAGACGTACAGACACTTATACTGTAACCAGAGTTGTCTAATCGTCATCTGTGTCTGAAGTATAATTCAGTTTTTACCATTACATGGGTCATAGATTTTCTTCTTGTTATCTTGTATTCTTGCCTGTGTTTGTTCAGGCGCACATGTACTTTCATGCCCTAACTCCTAAGTTTGCTTTCCAAGTAATGAATTTACTTGTGGCCACTGGGTGTTGCTCACTGAAGCCTGTGCCTTTTTATAATAATATTCTTAATGACCTACAATTTCATTCATTCAGCTCGCTTTTTCTTTGGTAAGTTATAGCTTACTTAACAAAATTGTTGTTTGTGTTTAATTTTTGGCTGAATTGAATATTAAATTAGTCTTGATTTTCCTGCATTAAAAAAATTGTATGATCAACATCACCACTAGACGAAACAAGGGCTTCAAATCAAGAGTCCTGAAAATTTGCTTTGGTACTTGTATTTTCTAAGAAGCAATGGGCAAAAGAAGTAGAAAACAAATAGGAGTAGGCCAAAAAAGAAAAAGAAAAAAATCAATTCCTTGTTAGTTGTTCATGATCGTCCCATCTAGGAAGTACTTTCAGCTGTAATGATTAAAGTCATGTATTAGGATTTATCTTGTGAGGCTCCCAGGGTAAAGACAGATGAGAATCTTAGAAACCAAGACCTTGCTTTACCAATCTGAATAAGTTCGGTCTTGAGATCAAAATCATTGAATCTATCAATATGGATTTCTGTGCTTTCACTAGAAAACTTATTTAAGCAAGTTACTCTGCTACTGCTTTTGGAGGGGGACTGATGTTTTCTTCAGTATTTTATATGGATCACTTACCGTGTTTCTGGGATATGATTTGGGATCTCCAGCTTCATAGTTCAAATATTTGGTTCACTACCCCTGCCATGAACGAAAAAGAAAAAGAAAAAAAAAGAAGGAATTTATGTACCAAAACCTATGTGAACTTTGGCTGAATTATATTTTGACTATCATATTAATTCTTGCCAAAATTTCCAGTTTTCTAGGTAATATTGACATTGATATTACCTGAATGCTTCAAATATAGTTCATCTTGTTTTTCCTCAAGCTAGATTTGTCAGTGGTGATCTTTCAGCCTTCAGGTGCTGATGGATCCCATTTCCGTTAGGTGGGGTAATCTCTCTCCTAATGGTTTTCATTGCACTGAGACACTTACTATTTGCTAATTTTGGTCAGTCATCAAGAAACATCATTTGAAAAATGAGTGTATATTTCTTTTTTGAATGATTGACAACTGGTAAAATGAGGAAGAGTTAATTTCATTCAACTTGAGGCTGCTCTGTGATGAAAGGAAAGCAATCAGAACTTGTAACTAGGAAACATGAGGACAACCTAGAATGTTTTGCATTAGAACTTGCTGGATGGCTTTACAGTGTCTGCGAACAAAAAAAAAATGTAGAAAGAGAATCCGATCAATATATGAAATGGTCAAGGCTCCTGAGAATGTGAGGCAGTCGTACTTGAATGCACTTGTACAGCATGAGTTAAAAATTCCAGCATCTTTGATAAATGACTTGTGCTATTGCATTCAAAGGTTTTTTGGTATATTCTAGTGGAATTATTATAAAATGGCTTTGATCTTGGATCACTTGACGTTAAAATGTAACAAAAAGCCATTCTACCTTAGCCTGTACACAGAAAGTTGGGTTCCTGCTAAACTCAGAAGAATCTAAATCTTGTTACTATTTAATTTGTGCAGAAGGACATCTTTCTGATATGTACAAATGCGATGCAGTATAATCCACCAAGTACTATTTTTTTTAGACAGGTTTGGTCATGTCTGAACTTGTATTCTCGTCACTGGTTTGGAATTCTCTTTATTGCATTATTGGAACTTGACTTTTTTCTTAGGCACGGTCTATGCTAGAGTTGGCAAAAAAGGACTTCCAAAATGTGAGGCAAGATAGTGATGATAATGAGCCACAACCCAAAGTTGTGCGGAGAGGCAGACCTCCAGGAAAAAACCTGAAGAAGTCCCTTGGTACATCTCCTTTTGAGAATGTTTGTCCTGAGCCTTCTTCAGATCCAGCTCTTACCTCTGCAGGAGGTAATGCAGGGCAGCCCTACAATCTAAGAAAAGCACTTACTTCAGACAAGTTGCCCCCTGCTGATGCATTGGTCAGGGTCTCCCATGGGTCTCAGAACAATGAAACTTGTTCTAGTTGGTGGTCTGAATGGGAGAATGAATTTCCAGGTAACATTTGAAGTGGGTGTGCTGTATTGCTTTATAATATATATATATATATGTTATTTAATTTTTTTTTAGCTTTTTCTACAATGTCTGAGTCATTTTTCCCTTGGATTGTAGCTTCTGTTTTGAAGAGTGTTTTGAAGAATGGGAAGAACCAATTTGCTATAGATGAGAATAGGCGTGACACCTATAAGCATTCGATGGATTCTGGTCATGGGCTATCTATCTTGGGCAACCTTCAAGGAGAATTGAAGCAACTAATTGCGGTATATATAAGTTTTTTTTTCTTCTTTTAATGTTTTTTCTTTGCTCTGGACTTTTTTTTTGTGTGTTGTTTGACGAGGAGATTATGGATTGTATTCTGTCCAAATGACTTTTTGTCATGTACATTATCTGCAACAAAACATCATTGTTGAGAACCAGCAATAATGTGCATGAAGTTGGTGATGTTTCTTGGTTTGGTGTATCACTAAATTGGTCTAATTGAATGGCAAGTACTAATTTGTCCTGCCCTGAAGAGAAGTACTTATGTACTTAAATTTATTCTGTGTGGTTGCTGTTTGTGGACTGGTTCTCTATTATTGTCTATTTCTAACCAATTTTTCTATTGTAAATGTATAAATCAGGTAGGTCTAGACTTGGAGCATGGTTATGCAAGAAGCATCACGCGGTTTGCAGCAGATCTTGGGCCTGTAGTTTGGAAGATTGCTTCAAATAAAATTGAAAGAGTTTTGCCCGTTGGACTGAAGTTTGGTCCTGGATGGATAGGAGAAAACGAGGCATTAAAGCACATGCAGTCTTTATTTACTGAGGAGAAATCTTCAGTGAGCTCAATACCAGATGACAATGCAAGCAAACTTCTCCATCACAGCAGATCCGACTCGAACTCTGTATTTGCAAATGGATTTTTGTGGCAAGGTCGAGAAGACTTTGGAAGCACAGATTTAGATTCTCGAAGTGAGTTGATTTCACTGAAGAGTAGTATTGGAGGTATAGAACCTGTGCCTCCTTTTGGAATTCAGCAGAAACACACAATTTCTTCTGATATCAATGGATTAAATGGTGGGTTTGGGTCAGATTTTTCATCACAAATCAGGATGGTAAGACTTGCCACACTAACTGGAATGCCTGTTTCTGATGATACTTCAGTGCCTGCGCAAATGCTTGGTATAGATTCAAGTGGAAACACTACCATCTGCCCAATGTCTAGAAACAATCACGAATCAAATGAAGCCAGATTTTCTGAAACTGCAAGAACACATTCTGGGAATTTATTGGCCCTGGGCTCTGGTCTCAAGTCACCCGGAACACCAGAACTGGTGCTTGGTGGGAAAGCATCTTGGCAGAGATCCGCAATGCATGATAAGCATGATTCGTTTTCTTTTCCTCCCGACTTAAATGTGAGCTTTCGGCAAACAGGTTCACATAGTTCTAATGTCCAGATTGACGGACCTCAGCAGCCGGATTTGGCATTGCAGCTCTGAAGATGGGTCGGTTATATTTCTTTCAATTGACCTTGGGGTGTAGCTCTTGGGAATATAAAGAAAATAAATTGTCGGGCCATTTTGAGGATGTGAGAAGTTTTGTATAGATTAATATATCCAATTGTTAGGTTGAAGATGGAAGTTAATTTGAAACAAATTATTCCAAGGTGGAGACTCTTTTAGAGATTCAATGAAAAATTATACGGAAAATTATACCAAGATAAATCTAGATACTTGTTTGATATTGTTGAGAGATAATAACATACTGAACCCTTCCAAGTTCAAATATAAATTTGCGACTATTTTATGATATATTTGTCATTTCTTCTGTATTTTTATGGACATGCACATGTAAAATGGGAATAAAAGAAGCATGCTGAGTAGAGAATGACAAGAAACGTACCCAAACATAGAAGAATAAAAG
>NC_081548.1:25042632-25052451 GCF_901000735.1 Corylus avellana | reverse complement strand
ATAATATATATATATATATGTTATTTAATTTTTTTTTAGCTTTTTCTACAATGTCTGAGTCATTTTTCCCTTGGATTGTAGCTTCTGTTTTGAAGAGTGTTTTGAAGAATGGGAAGAACCAATTTGCTATAGATGAGAATAGGCGTGACACCTATAAGCATTCGATGGATTCTGGTCATGGGCTATCTATCTTGGGCAACCTTCAAGGAGAATTGTCTGAAGCCAAATCCAATTAAGGTATATACAAGTTTTTTCTCTTTTGGTAATGTTTTCTCTTGCTCTGGACTTTTTTTTTGGGGTAAGCAATGATCGAGGAGATTATGGATTGTATTCTGTCCAAATGACTTTTTGTCATGTACATTATCTGCAACAAAACATCATTGTTGAGAACCAGCAATAATGTGCATGAAGTTGGTGATGTTTCTTGGTTTGGTGTATCACTAAATTGGTCTAATTGAATGGCAAGTACTAATTTGTCCTGCCCTGAAGAGAAGTACTTATGTACTTAAATTTATTCTGTGTGGTTGCTGTTTGTGGACTGGTTCTCTATTATTGTCTATTTCTAACCAATTTTTCTATTGTAAATGTATAAATCAGGTAGGTCTAGACTTGGAGCATGGTTATGCAAGAAGCATCACGCGGTTTGCAGCAGATCTTGGGCCTGTAGTTTGGAAGATTGCTTCAAATAAAATTGAAAGAGTTTTGCCCGTTGGACTGAAGTTTGGTCCTGGATGGATAGGAGAAAACGAGGCATTAAAGCACATGCAGTCTTTATTTACTGAGGAGAAATCTTCAGTGAGCTCAATACCAGATGACAATGCAAGCAAACTTCTCCATCACAGCAGATCCGACTCGAACTCTGTATTTGCAAATGGATTTTTGTGGCAAGGTCGAGAAGACTTTGGAAGCACAGATTTAGATTCTCGAAGTGAGTTGGTTTCACTGAAGAGTAGTATTGGAGGTATAGAACCTGTGCCTCCTTTTGGAATTCAGCAGAAACACACAATTTCTTCTGATATCAATGGATTAAATGGTGGGTTTGGGTCAGATTTTTCATCACAAATCAGGATGGTAAGACTTGCCACACTAACTGGAATGCCTGTTTCTGATGATACTTCAGTGCCTGCGCAAATGCTTGGTATAGATTCAAGTGGAAACACTACCATCTGCCCAATGTCTAGAAACAATCACGAATCAAATGAAGCCAGATTTTCTGAAACTGCAAGAACACATTCTGGGAATTTATTGGCCCTGGGCTCTGGTCTCAAGTCACCCGGAACACCAGAACTGGTGCTTGGTGGGAAAGCATCTTGGCAGAGATCCGCAATGCATGATAAGCATGATTCGTTTTCTTTTCCTCCCGACTTAAATGTGAGCTTTCGGCAAACAGGTTCACATAGTTCTAATGTCCAGATTGACGGACCTCAGCAGCCGGATTTGGCATTGCAGCTCTGAAGATGGGTCGGTTATATTTCTTTCAATTGACCTTGGGGTGTAGCTCTTGGGAATATAAAGAAAATAAATTGTCGGGCCATTTTGAGGATGTGAGAAGTTTTGTATAGATTAATATATCCAATTGTTAGGTTGAAGATGGAAGTTAATTTGAAACAAATTATTCCAAGGTGGAGACTCTTTTAGAGATTCAATGAAAAATTATACGGAAAATTATACCAAGATAAATCTAGATACTTGTTTGATATTGTTGAGAGATAATAACATACTGAACCCTTCCAAGTTCAAATATAAATTTGCGACTATTTTATGATATATTTGTCATTTCTTCTGTATTTTTATGGACATGCACATGTAAAATGGGAATAAAAGAAGCATGCTGAGTAGAGAATGACAAGAAACGTACCCAAACATAGAAGAATAAAAGGCAGAGTAAATAAAAGTAAATTCTTTTATCTAAATTAGGGGAATGATGACTAAGAAAGAAAAAAAAAATTATAATATTGATAATTTACATGATTTAGGTGCTTAATTTCGGGCGTGTTGTTAGTGTTAAAAGATGAACAAAATTGTTCCAATAACGTTTGAGAGAATTTAACTCCTCTTATTTGCACTAATTAGAATGCATCTTATTCCCCCGCACCATTCCCACAACCACAAGGATAGAAAAAATTATCAGCTTGAGGTATTTGAGGATAAAATCCAGTAAATGAGACGGTCTAATTGAATGAAAGGAAATTAGGATTATGGTTCGCGTCCGACTACGTATTTTGAGAAACCTTGTCCATTAACGTCAGCACTTCATCCGAAAAATCTCAATATTTAGGCACAACACATCTTCCAAAGAAAAAAAAACTCCATTTTAAAGGAAACGAGAAAGTAGTTTTATTTATTTATTTATTTATTTCACAAATTTATTTCCTAATGACTAACTTTTTTTACATGCTCTACAACAAGACGTGAATATTGATTAATAAAGAAGAAATCATAATTGTGCAAGAGAGATTAGAGAAATTGATGGTTTAGTTTAAATTTTACAAATCTAATGATATACTTGTTTTCACATCATTTAGATTTTAAATGATAATATATTATGTAGATTTGGATCCTATTCTCCGTTATTAATTACAATTTTGTTCCTAGGCATCCATCCATCTGATAATATCTGATAAGCAAATGCTTTATTCTAGATGAAATTGACATCTTTGTTGATCAAGACAAAATATCTCAATGGTTGAAGATTTCCAAAGTGCTTGAAGCTTCTACCATAACAGTAATAGCAAACTACCCAAACGGCTCATGGCGAAGAGTCACAACTCTTCAACGTCAAAAATACTACTTCTTGAGTGTTATGTGTTCCTTCTGTACCATCACCATGTAAACAATTTTGACACAATATCACATACCATATGTAAAAGAATATTGATTTTTTATTATTATAATGGGATGAAGCCATGCCAGCTAAAGGCAGCGGCGGCCAACCCCCCACGCAGGGACTGGGGAGGGGGTATCACCCGAAAAGGAATAAAATATCTCAGAATCAAGAAGAGTAAGAAAAATCTATCTCCACCTACTACGAACTATTCGGTAACTCTTTCATGTACATTCTCAAAACCATCACGAAATAAAGCCAACAAAATTTGATTCATCTTTGCCAAGCCATTTTTTGGAACCCATTCGGCGTCTGAGACCCAAACCATTTTTGCGTCAGCAACTTCAACCGGTTATCCCTAACCTCACAAAACTTTTGGGCCCAGTTTTTGGGCTCAACCGGCTCGAACCCTAAGCCCGGAGTCCTGTCCTTCGACATGGGGTTCACCGCTTTCGTCCAGTCCACAACATAGGCCGAGACCCTCCTCCGGAACTTGGCCCGAAATTCTGACCACGCCTGGTACTTGTAGTGGTTGACCACTCCGTCCTCCAGGCTCATTGCCTTTGACCTGAAATTCTCTTTCACCCGAAAATGGTGTACCACGTTCAGCAATGACGAATCAACTGCGTCCAACAGCAAGATAGACTTGTGCCGCTGCTCAATCTTTCTGCGGCACGTGTACCCTTGCGTGACGCCCTCGATCGGGTGGGACGTCCGATTCGACGGTCCAAATTCGTTGCACCTGATCATGACTTGACCAATCCGACGCTGTGTTGTGGGCCCCGATGACAACGGCTTCAGTGGGGTCCTCGGCAGGAGCGATCTGAGCATGCGATTGGAGGGTTGCGTTGAAGCATGCCACGATGGACTGAAAACAAACTCGTCAACATCAACGTACATCATCCAAGTGCACGAGTCCTTCGCGTAGATCGCACTGTGGGAGAACCCAGCCTCCTGCGTTTTAGGCCAAATCCAAAAGAGCGTCGTTACGTTATAGCCCTCTCGATTAAGCTCCTCAACAACTCTGCCCAAGTCATCGTCGCTATCGTTGTCGTACAATATGAATTTTTGGACGCCAATCTTGGAGTGGTACATGACCCACTCTTTCAAGAACTTTGCCACGTTGTAAACCATGGTACATGCGCACAATAGCGACTTCTGCTGCTGATGTGGATTTGCTAAGCTGCGCGGGGGCGTGTAGTACGCAACCGAAGGGGCCACCAGGTTTTCGGCCACGATTTCGAGGGAGATTTTGATTCGATCGTCCTCCCCTCTAGAACTAACCGCCGTCAGGTTCGGGTGAAGGCACCTGAACACCTCCTGGACGGAGCTCAAGACAGGGGTTTTAACGGCACCAGTAGTGCCGTCACCGAAGACGCACATGAACTCGTCTGGAGACCGATTCAATCCCTGGCGGTGATTGACGCCTTTCACGAACAAAACTACGTCGTCTTCGGTCGAAAACGACTCGTACGCCACGAAAGTCCACCTAATCAGCTGCGGCGTTGGCGTCGCAGCTGGAGACTCGTTCTCCGACGGTTTTATCAGATTCGGCTGCAAGAACGGCCGGAGACGACGAACGCTGCTCGGCATGACGCACTTGAACATGATCCGGTTCGTGAACGGGAGAACCCCGGAAAAACTCGCTACCGACGTCGCGTTGTTCTGGAAAACACAACGGTGCTTCTCGCCGGAACCGAGCGAAAGCGTAGTCTCTGGCGAGACGATCACTAGAACCTTCCAGGCCGGCAACAGAATAGAGACGGTCGCGACCGAGTCCCCGATGGAGGCCACGCGTCGAGTGCGGAGGTGGCCGAGTTCTTGAGCCTCTTGATCGCGATGATTCTCTAATTCCTCTTGTACCGCGTAGTTGACAAGATTCGCGTTCTTGGATCGAGCCGGAAGATTGTCCGCCGAGTACCGAGTCTCCTTCTCCGAAATCGCATCGCGAGAGAGATGGAGAAAGACGAAGGCGAAGAGAACGACAGCGAGAAAGCCGAACACGAAGGTCGTACGGACCCTTCGGCGCATGGTTTCTTGATGTTGGGAAAACGAATTCCAGAAAAAAGAGTGGGAATAGGGGCTTGTTGAGAAGGAGCATCAGTGTTGTTTGTTCATGGTGTCTCTTTGTTTCCGAGTGTTTGGAGGGTTCGTTCGTTCGAGGAGAAAGGTTTTATAGAAATTTCATGAAGAGTTAGAGTTTGAGAGGGAGAGGGGTTTTCTAAAGCGAGTAGGGTTGTGGGCTTGTGCTTCCGTCACATACACCCCTACTTGTTCGTAGTGAAGGCCTTTTTATTTTTGGGGTGTTTCCTAAGTTGTATGACGGTATGCTTTATTGGTTTCTTAACTTTTTTGGACGAGTCTAGTGTAACTTCTTAACAACCATGAAGGTTAAGAGAATTTTCTTAATTTATGATTCATTTCTAAATTAAACATGATTCAGTATCTAATACTTGTTTTTTTTTTTTTCTTTTTTTTTAATTTAAATTGAGAAGCCATAGGATAATTTTTTTTTTTAAAAAAAAAAAAACCAAAAACCATTCACACATAAATTAATTTAGTCATTAAACTAAATTAATGACTCGTCTGACAAAAAAGCACAGAAAATTAAAGCAACCAAACCAAGGAATCACAAAAAATTAATGTAGTTGTCGGGTGTCCTCCCCATAAGGAAAGCCAACTACAAGCTTTAAGAGACTAATTATCTCTCACAAACTTGCCCATTAAGGGATCCACTGTGGATGAAATTCTTAGGGAATTTCAGTTTTTGAAATTTTATATCTAAGTCATCCATTTTTTATTCAATGGTCATTGTTCTGCCACGTATCTCACTACTAATAAAATAATACAATAATCAATATTTATTATTTTATTAGTAGTGAGACATATGACAGAACAATGACCCTTGGATGAAAAATAGACAGCCTACATCTAAAATTTCATAAACAAAATTTTTCAAAAATTTCAGTGGATTCAGATCCAATAGGATTGGCAACTCTACATAACAGAGAAAATAAAATCGTCATATTTAATAAATGATCCCAAGGCGGATACTTTCTCATTTTTTTCTAATTTATCCTCATTCAGTCATTAAAGGGGGTGATGATTTACAACACGCCGGCGTGCATGAACAGTCATACACGCCAAGCAAATTATTATTTTTAATTATTTTTATAATTAAAATATTATATTTTAATATTTTAAAATATTAAATCAGCCGGACGTGCATGATATCGTGCGTGATGTTTAACATCACCCCATCAAAGGTGGTTCTGTGGTCACCATCGGCATGCCATTTTGAATGTTGGCTTGCTTGTAGGGATTAGCATTTAAGGCTTGTTGTGTGTGGTTATGGTATCAACAAATTTAATTAAAAATAATAACAGCAAAAAGATGAAAATGTTGATAAATTTTAAGCAAATTTTCAAAAGCTCATGCATAGGAAAAAAAAGAAGTATTTTTCAATATTTTGTTGATAGAATCTTAACCAGATGAGGAAATCAAAACTAGTTGCGTATATTTTAATTTTATGGTAATCATTGGTCTTTAATATATCACATAACGTTTGCTGAAAAAATAAAATAACACATTGAAATTATGTTTAAAGAATTAATTACTTGACATGAAAGAGACGGCTGGCTTGGATATGAGGTGTTAGCGTCGACTTGATAGAGTTGATAATGATATATATTATTATTTAATGTCTGGTTTTATATGAATTAAGACGTAACTAGTGGTGTCTTGCACGAATAACTTTTGAAAAACAAATACCCACGTGTCATAAATCCTGCAAAGCCATTGGAGCAGCAGCCGTTACCGGCCATTTTCTAAGTCATATAATACGCCAAATTTCCTCTCATTGTGTTGAATGACTGATCACCTTCAAATCAAATCAAATCGACCGCTATATACATCCAAGAATATTGTTGAGTATCAAAGGTTGAAAGAATCAAATGTGACAACCTTGTCAAGTGGTCTTTGCCAATGCCAAGTCCGAAGAGGGAAATTGTCAAAATGGATATTAGACTAGAAGATTGGGTTTGCCAAGAGGAAAAAAGAAAAGGAAAAAAGTGGTACAATGCGATCTCTCCTGTAATTGGTTTGTCGGATTGTAGTCAATTTAGATAGCTAATTGAAAAAGGACTCCAAGCTTTTATCCATGAGACCTCTATCGAAGCCCTCTCGATCTTGTGCAGGGATCGAACATACTACATCTAGACGGATGGCAATGTTTATTATTGTTAGAGTATATCATAGAGTTCAAGAATTATAGTCACAGTATAACACTATTGCTCACTTACAAGAATATCATTGAGTCACACTTGAAGACTATCACTAAAACACATGTGAATAGTTAAAAATTATCACCTAACTAACCTAGTTAGAGTAGAAGTCTATTTATATCCAACATGATTCTTCTATAAATAAGAGCATGCTATATTGGAATAGAAAAAAAAGAAAAAAGAAAAAAGAAAAAAGAAAAAAGAAAAAAGAAAAAGCGCATGTTATATTGTAAATATCACTCAGATAAATAAAAGCTTAATGCAGCTTTAGGGCTTGATTTTGTAGATGTAGGTCATAGACCGAACCATAACGCCAATTATTCAATCCTGGATTGCAATTTTTATTTTGTTTATTTACCTTTGTTTCGGATTGATTTCTTAATCAAGAAACATCTTATTTTATTTATGTTGTTCAAAAAAAAAAAAAACACTGCCACAGTTTTCTTCTTTGCAATTCCAGTTTAGTGGAGGCAATTCCACCAAACAAAGAAGTCATCGCTAATAATGATCAATCACCAGTTCAATGATGATTTTAATAGACACATTATTCTTGGAGGGACTCAAGTGAAAAACAAGAGGGACTTGTAACATTACTCTATCGGCCTAGCTCCTCTCACTAAGACCCGAGTGGTCTCTCTCATGTCCAAGCCAAGCGCCAGTGCCATTGGCATCTCCTTCCGCCACCAGGACTTCAAATGGCGTGCTTTCGGGCTGGTGTTGGAGGTATTGTTATTTATATCAATCATGATAGGTATTAGAGCATTTTTCCTCATTGAATGCGAACTTTAAATGAAGTTTAATTGCATGGTGTCTAAAAAGAAAAAGAAAGTTTGGATGGGAAGTGTACTTCATGTCCGAGATAAAATAAGAAAAAGAATAATGTTATATACCAAACAATATCTTACAAATATAATATTTTATAAAATTGATATGGCAATATCTAAATAGCCTTTAGATCGATCAACCCTTCTTATCTCACAGCTTTTTCCACATGGAAATGCAAATCATACGAAACCGGATAAAGCTACGAACACGTGAGTTAACTTTGGAGAGAATTAAGGGATATAATCCCTTTCGTCAAAATGCCATAAAGTATTTTCAGAGAATGAGAGCTTTGTGTGCAATGGAAGGAGAATTGGACAAAGCTTTGGGATCGTGAGAGAATGTGGGAGACCTAAGCTGTAAAGCCATGGCCAACGGTGCTCATGAGTCATGAGCTCTCCTCTTTTCCCGCGTATTTTATGTAATTTCGTCAAACACACTTGACTTATCCCGTTTTGTAGCAGAAAATCCGGTTCTTAACCTGCATTAATTAAAATTAATCAAGAATAATTAAAAAAAGAAAAAATCTCTCTAAAATCTTTTGAAAAAGGTAGACGTTGATCATCTATTTATGAGCATCAGATATAGGGTGCGTGATTCGCATGTGAGCATTTTTTTTTTTTTTTAATAATAATTTATCACTTGCAATTACAACTTTATAATTCAAATATTAACTTTTGTTTGACATATACAACAAACAAGAACATAAGAGTTCCTTTTTTGTTACATGCAATTTCGGTAAACATATGTACATGTTTGATCGTGTCTGTCTTTCACAGATCTACATTAATTGTTAAGATTATTTAAATGGGCTTTATTTTAATAGTATCATTCTGGAATGAGTCCAAGTTAATTTAATATTCTGGTGTTCATCATAAATAATTGGGCCTATGATGGAATAACTAATTAAAGTGTTTTTATATTATATATCCAGGCCTTGTCCATTTCTAGAAGATGACATGGCATACCCAGGTTCTCTCAACTATAAAGAGCATATGAGTCGTTAGGCTATCGCTATGTCTTTTTAACTTATTGAAGCCCAGGCCCACCAGAAAAAGTACATCATTTTTTTTTCTTCCTGTTTTTGAAGTGTTTTGTTTTCTCTCAGTCATCTTTGAACGTAACTCTACCTCTGGAAATTTTATTTTCCCTAAATTGCTTGATGATTTACTTTGGAGGACAATACTACCGAAGGGGCCGAATGGCCTTTAAGGCTTGACTGCTAAGAAGCTTAAGAAGTCCAAGAAGCCTTCAAAGTATGTCCAAATCAGGGAGCCTCAAAAGATGCCCATTTCAGCAAAGTTGAAACGAAATCCGACAGTCCAGCCCGACAGCATCAGACTTAGAGTATACTCTTGCTCAAGAAAAACTCCCTAAAATTGATTCCTCCATTGCTAGCTCAGTCAACTGCCTACGCATTCCAATTTTCCATGCAACCATTCCCCTTATTCTGAGGAGGAGATTTTCACGTCAATCACGTCAATAATTCGATAGTTTTCTGATGACTCTTTTATTTTGCAGGAACTTCTTTGCCGGCTCGGCTGTTCGGAAAAGTGTTTTACCATACTCCAAGGAATATGTAGCATGCTTATGAGTTTATTTAAAATGATTTGTTAGGAGGGGTTAAGCAATCTAAGTTTCAGATGTACGTAGTACCAGTACTTGTAGTTTGTGTCTCCATTGGGCAAAAATTTAAGGTTTAAACTGACTCTATACGTTATTTTTAGGTACAAGTAATTGCAGATTCATTTCCTCAAAACTCCCAAGTTCTCAAATTGATTAGTTAGAGAATTGAAGAATGGAAACAGCCAAAGAAATGCACTAGCCCAACAGAATTATGGGTTGCGATAAATGTACTTGCCCACTAGAATTATTAAGTTTTACCACTTT
>NC_081548.1:25031356-25042532 GCF_901000735.1 Corylus avellana | reverse complement strand
CTCAAATTCTAACTAAAAGTAGTGGTGAGCAACGTTTCATCCTGTCTATCTAATCTGCATTAATTGTTATCTTTTCTGTGAAATTTCCATACGTCTTTGTTGACCGAGAGAACAATGAATTATTTCATGTCACATGAATTTGTCAATTGTCAATTCCTTAAAAAAAGAAAGAGAAAAAAAAGAAAGAGATGCTCTGCGATTTATTTTTTTCTACAATAACTCTCGCAATTCCTACCATCTTCCCTTTTCCTACCCACCACCATCCCGAGGCCCGAGTCCCCAATCAACAAAAAAAAAAAAAAAGGGTATTCTGTAAATCTCTTTCCAAGATCACAACGTGAACAGCCCGGCCTAGGTTCTCAACTCTGGGGACGGGGGCTCTATTTCCTCACATCCTTTTCTTTCCTCATATCCTTCTCCTCTTATATGACTACCACCCTGACCTCTAGAAGATTCACAAACTCATCGTCTTTTACCGATTGTGGATCTCTTTCCTTTCATCCTTCACTCGCCTTCTATGCCCGGGAAAAACACAAACTAGTGGGTTTGTAAGAGATTTTAAGGGAGGGCAGATCAGCAAATATGGGCTCTATACTCGACAACGTTGTCCCTGGCCTCATAAACTACTTGGCAGGTCTACTCAAAGACGAAGCAAAGTTCCTTGCTGGAGTGGAGGATAGAGTCAATTCACTTATTGGAGACCTTGGTTTTATAAATATCTTCCTGAACAACTCCAAGGGAAAACGGAACGATGAAATAGTGAGGGAGGTAGTCCGGCAAATCAGGAAAGTGGCTAACGAGGCTGAGGATGTGATCGACGATTACATCCTCAAGGTCGCGGAACACAGGAGGAAGTGCGTGATAGGGAGGATACTTCATACCCCTTCTCACGCAATGATGCTTCGAAACGTTGGAAGTAAGATTGTGGAGATCAAAAAAAGAATCGAAGGAATCTACAACAATAAGGAAACGTACGCCATTGAACGAGATGAAGCTACTGTAAATGCATTCAAGGAAGAGGCCATGCACAGACTTAGGAGAGAAGTCGAGGAAGATGACGTGGTGGGTTTCGATCATGACTCAACGACATTGGTGAACCAACTTACTAAAGGGAATCCTAAACTCGATGTCATTTCAATCATCGGAATGGGCGGGTTGGGCAAAACCACTCTTGCCAGAAAAATATACAATAATCCATGTGTCATGAGAAACTTTGATTGCCGTGTATGGGTATTTGTATCTAAAGATTTCAGAACAATGGAGATGTTGCTTACAATTTTAGAGGAGTTGGGAATCAAATGTGAAGGCAAGAGTGTCGATGAGTTAAAGAAGGAGTTGTTCGAATATTTGAATGGAAAGAGATACCTAATAGTCATGGACGACATCTTTAGAACTGAAGAATGGGATGAGGTAAAATCTGTTTTTCCTAATTGCTTTAATGGAAGCAGAATATTGATCACTAGCCGAAATAGAGAAGTGGCTTTACTTGCAAGCGATACTCCTCCCTACATTCTCCCACTTCTTAATCAAGATGACAGCTGGGAACTCTTTAAGAAAAAGGTGTTTCGAAATGGAGTTTGTCCTCCTGAATTAGTAATTCCAGGGAGACAAATCGCAGAAGGTTGTAAGGGATTACCCCTTTCAATTGTGGTACTTGCGGGCCTTTTAGCAAAGAAGGAGAAGTCATTATACATATGGTCGAAATATGTTGATCATGTAACTTGTTTGGATACTGATATGTGCCAGAAAGTTCTATCCTTAAGCTACACGGATCTGCCCCGACGCTTGAAACAATGCTTTTTGTATTTTGGCATGTACCCAGAAGACTTCGAGATACCTGTAAAGCGATTGATGCACCTATGGGTGGCGGAGGGTTTCATACAACACAATGACCATAGATATTCTGAGGATGATGCTGAAATCTACTTGGAGGAGCTCATTGATCGAAGCTTGATCCAAGTGGCTAGGAGGAGGTCAGATGGAGGAGTAAGGACATGCCGTATCCATGATCTTTTGCGAGAATTTTGCATAAAGGAGAGTGCAGAAGAGATGTTTTTTGCGGTTCATTCATATAACCGTTCGATCCCGAACAATTGCCGCAGGCTATCCATCCAAGTTAACAATGCTAAGCAATACATTAATGCCAACCCCTCTATCCCTACAAGCGCCCGTTCTTTGTTCTTCTTTGCTGATGACGACTGGAATTTGAAGAAGGATGCTGTTAGCTTGAAGTGGGTTCAAAAGAAATTCAAATTTCTTCGTGTGCTTAATATTCAGAAAGTAGCAACTACAGAATTTAGAGGAAGCATAGCAAAATTTATCCATTTGAGGTACTTGACGATACGATTTTCTTCTTATACAACTGTTTTTCCTGATTCTATTGTCAAGCTTACGAATCTAGAGACTCTTTACGTAGAGAGCTATGGGTTAAAGAAATGTTTGCTGAAAGGGATATTTAAACTGAAACATTTAAGAAATCTGTATCTGCGTGGGGTAAGGGTATTTTCATTTGAACCTTGCGATTCGGAGGAAGCTCTAGGGAGCCTCCAAGTCCTTTCTGGCCCAGCAATTTATTGTGATCCTCAAAAGCGTAGTTTCCCTGCCATACTGGAAAAGTTTCCTAATCTTAGGAAATTGAAAATACAAATTGTGGAGGAGCATCGTGATGATGGCAAAGAAGTAGTTTCTATTCCAAGCCTCCACCATTTAGCTCATCTTGAAATATTGAAAATTAGGACTTTCGGAATATATGATCAAGCTGGTCGCATACCATCGAGATTCACCTGTTCTCCGAATTCAATTCCATCGAGAATCACAAAGCTAACCTTAAGCCATGTTGTTTTAGAAGTCAGATGCGTGACAATGCTGGGACAGCTTCCCAGTCTTCGGGTCCTCCAACTAGAATATACAGATCCTGATTTATCTGATAAAAGCATTCACGTCATTGCAAATTCGTTTCCTCAACTCCAATTCCTCAAATTGGAACTTTTGTCAATCGAAAAATGGGAACAGGAGGGGGGGGTGCAATGCAAGCCTTAAGCATTTAGTTATCAGTTATTGTTATGGCTTTACTAGCCTACCAGAACTATTGAGATTGACCAGTTTGCAATCTGTGAAGGTGATACAATGTCCAACATTGGCTACAATGCTTAGGGAATCGCAGACGGAAGTTGGGTTTAATCTACTGATCAATAATTGATCAATTTTCTAATCTACTGGAGATCGAACATGCGCGCTGGTATTTACTCTTTTCCTTTTTAGTTTTATTTTCATTCGAATTCAATACATCACTCTTTACATTGAAATAAAAATATTATCAAGTCACGATTCTCTTGGTAAATTTATCAATTAATTTAATTGCTTATTCTCTATCTTTTCTAAAATTGTTTATTACGTTATGACAGAGAACTTCAACAGTCTTCCTTTCTATTGCTCTTACTCGAGGTTGTCCTCCTTGATCAATTGCTATTATGAGTTACATGCGTGGATGGCTGCCCCCCGCTCTATGTTTCCTGCTTGGTTTGATTCAAGTTTCAATAATTGGTTTCAAGCTTCTAGTCATTTGTACTCATCATAACTTTGAAAACTACTTTAATTTCATTGAGTCCATGGTAAGTATTTCCTTTATTTTTTTTTTATTATTATTATTTTATATTGTTGTTTGTGTTACATTTTGCAAAGGGCCTTCCACTAAATAAACCTGAAATTAGAACTTAAATTTATTGATGCTAAAATAAAGAATTTGTAAAATGATCAACATAACGTACAACAAGTAAACAGTTTAAGACATTTAATGAACCATGCCAGCTTGGAGTGAAAACATGTTTACAAATTAACATTTTTCATTCATTTGAGCATAATTGATCATTTTAGTATTAAACTAGCTAGTTTCATGTGAGCCAATCTTTGGTAGAGAACCTTTTCACTTGCTGTACAATAAGACCTACATTTGATCACTAAAAGAAGATAGAGGAAACAAAGAGTCTGTAGAGGGAGAAGAGATTGTAACTATTTGGGAGAAATTCACTAGCAGCTAGAATTTTAGTAGGAATATCTGCTTATGTGTTAAGAGCATTCTTGATTTAAACTTTTGATCTCATTTCTGGTCGTTTTATTATGATTTTTTAAGGGGAAATTTCTATAAGCTCAAAAGATGAGGCCCAATAGATTTTGGTGCACCTGATTAACATTTGCATCTAGGGTTCCAAACAAAATATGAGCCCGGGCCCAAATACAACTTTTAATGCATGTGCTGTCAGGTGTTTCTTAAAAATTAAAATTATTATAATCTAATAAGGCCCACTTGTGATTTTCAGCCTTGACCTTTATGAATTAAATGGATAAGGAGTATTCTTTTTCTTTTTCTTTTCCTAATTAAAAAAATGATTGTCTATTAAATTTTACGAATTTAATAATATATATATTTTTCACATGAATATTTGCCTCATCATTTTAAATAAGGATATATTACATACACAATTAAATATAATAAAATAAAATTTTGATGGTAACATACGTCTTCGCCCTCCTCAATGCTATGTGTTTGCATTATGTTAGTGTTTCCTATTAATGGGCCATCCATTTAGGCCAACAAAAAGCCCAAAATGCTGGGGGATTAATTACGGGTTTGGTACCGCAAAAGAAAGAGTTGTATTTCATTTTTTTTTTTGTAGGTATGAGTGATTAGTGTCAATAATTTGCTCATATTTTGTCTTATATTCTCTTACAAATTCAATAAATCAAGTACTAAATTTGTGGAGTTTACTATTGACTTATGTAAGGTCCACATAAGTTCACAAATTAAATGATTAATTTATAAGATAAGATGAAAAAAATATGAATATATATATATATATACAAATCATTTCTCAGAGAACTTCAATGGAAACTGAATTGGTGCTCCTTTCTATTGCTCTTATGAGGTTGTCCTCTTCAATTGCTATTATGAGTTACATGCGTGGATCAGAATAGCTGCCCCATGATCTTTCTTTTCTGGTTGGTTGGTTTCAAATTTCACTGTCTTTAATTGGTTTCAAGTTTTAGTATTTTTTAGTGATAACTTTGAAAACTATATTTGTTTCCTTAGTTTTATTTATTTATTTTTTATGTTCTTCTTTGTTTTATATTTTACGAAGGGCCTTCCACTAAATAAAACCCTGAAAATAGAACTTAAATTTATTGATGCCAAAATGAATTATTTATATATTCAAAAATAATTTTTATTTTCTCTTTTGGATATTAACAAATTTTTAAATGACCATAACAACAAGTAAACAGTTTAAGATATACATATAAATGTCCCATTCAAAAATTTTCTAACCGATAAAAAAGGCTATGTTTGGCAAAGTGTCGGATCGGACTGGATTCAAAAATTTTAAAAAATTTTCTTAAAATTAATTTTAATATTTTTATTTTTTATATCACGTTAATCACTTTTTCTTACTATTCAAATAAAAAAATTACTACAAAACAAATTTTTTCATTTTTTTTTATACAAAACATTCTTATTTTTTTCTCTTATATCAATCAAATCTGCTACAATACCATTATACTTCATTTTTTTCATTTTATTGCCAAACACAGTCAAAAGAACTACAAAAGTATTGTAAAGGGGCTCATGATTTGATGGGTTAAACAATGGTTTCTCCCCTTATTGTTCAACTCAACGCATGGTCAAAATTGAAGATTGATTGGTTTTTGCTTTGAAACTTCAAATTGAGACCATTGGTTAATGATTGTGGACAAGATTAAAGATGTTTCTCCCCTTATTGTTCAACTCATGGACAAAATTGAAGATTGATTGGTTTTTGCATTGAAACTTCAAATTGAGACCATTGGCTAACGATGTGGACAAGATTAAAGATGTTTCTCCCCTTATTGTTCAACTCAACGCATGGACAAAATTGAAGATTGATTGGTTTTTGCTTTGAAACTTCAAATTGAGACCATTGGTTAATGACTGTGGACAAGATTAAAGATAACCGGATAAGACTGACTGAAACTATGGAAAAAAAAAATGTTTACGAATTAACATTTTTCATTCATTAATTTGAGCATAATTGATAGTTTGAGTATTAAACTAGTTTCATGTGAGACAGTACTCTTTGATAGAGAAACTTATTTTTCACGTGTTCTACTATAAGACCTAAATTTGATCACTAAAAGAAAAAGAAAACAAAAGACAATAAAAGAATCTGTTGTGTGGGAAATTGACTCGTAGTTGGAATTTTAGTAGGAATATCAACTTATGTTAAGAGCATTATTAATTTACACTTTTGATCTCATTTTTTATTGTTTTATACTTACAAATCCTAAATTTTTTAAGGGGACATTTTTAAAAGCACAAAAGATGAGGCTCAATAGATTTTGGTGCATCTAATTAACATTTGTACCTAAGGTTCCAAACAAACTATATATGCACCAAGGCTGACCAAATACAACTCTTTTGCGTGTTGTCATACCGGCTTAAAAAACATCATCATTTCATGGGCCATTTGAAGACTCTAATCAGGCCCACCTGTAATTTTTAGTCCCAACCTCGATGAATTAAATGGATAAGAAGTATTCTTTAATAGGTTGCCCTTGCATCTCATCCTCAAAGGACCGGGCTATCCAGCTAGGCCAACAAAAGGCCCAAAATGCTGTAGATTACGAGTTCAGTATTGCAACAAAAAGAGTAATAGTATTGAACTATTGATGATTGAGGGATCACCGAATCAGTGCCATGATGATTATGATGGAATATGATCCTGTCTATTTCAATTTTACCCCTTATATTTGTATTAATCGACTTATCTCAATTTTAAATGAAATAAAGATATTCTTTCTCCATTTTAGACAATTTAGTCTCACACCACCTTTCATGCTTTACATTTTTTTTTTTTAATCAACTTATGTATTTTGTCTAAGTAAATGATTTTTTTATGTTTTCTTTTATATTTCACTCTTGTTTTTTTTTTGTGGTCTCATCTCACCATCTTTTACTTTCAGCCAAAATATTGACATTGTTGTTTCACAGTTGAACTTACTAATTAATAGTTACAGTCATATACAAATCCAGTATATATAGGTCTATGTTTTCCTTTCGGGAAACTATGTAATAAAAGTTGAGATGACACATATCCTTATACATTGTATGCGTGATGAGCATGAACCGGCCTCATTCAATGTGGTTTTTAAGCATGCTTCTTGGCATCAAGCAACGAATTGTGATTTTGATGTCCTTCTTCATAACGGCACTTCAGAAGTTGTTCCCCTTATTATTGAATTTTAATCAAATAATGATTTTAAAAGTTATATTATTTTTAAAAAAAAAAAAAAAAAACCAAAAATGATACTGGAAAAGTTTCCCTATCATACTAGACAAGTTTCCTAACGTTAGGAAATTGAAAATTCTAATTCAAGCCTCATGGATGTGGAAGGAGAAGCGTGAAGCCAAAGAAGTAGTAGTTTCTTTTCCGAGCCTTGACCATTTAGCTCATATTGAAATATTGAAATTTCAGAATTGCGGAATGCTGCCCGAAAATCCGAATACATTCCTATTGAG
This sequence comes from Corylus avellana, assembly GCF_901000735.1. NCBI lineage: Eukaryota > Viridiplantae > Streptophyta > Magnoliopsida > Fagales > Betulaceae > Corylus > Corylus avellana. The sequence goes on along the minus strand of NC_081548.1, from coordinate 25,034,986 downwards.
AATCACCAACCAAACTAACCTTAACAGGTGTTGTCTTAAAAGTTGGTGGCGGTGTGAAAATGCTGGGAGATCGAGCTTCTCAATCTACAGATACTGAAATTGGAAGAAAATTATAATCTATCTTGTATTAGTATTCACGTCATTGCAGATTCGTTTCCTCAACTCCAACTCCTCAAATTGAGTAAATTGAGAAATGAAGAATGGAAACAAGAGAGAGAGGTGCAATGCCAATCCTTGGGCATTTGATTATCTAGTGTTGCGATCAATTTAAAAGCTCACCAGATCTATTGAGTTTGAACACTTTGCGATCTGTGGAGGTGATACAGAGTCCAACATTGCCTACAATGCTTCGTGATCAAGGACTGAGATTGCCTGCGTGCAGGTATTCTCTCTTTTCCTTTCTACTTCTATTTTTCATTCGAATATGTAAATTTGCTGCAAAAAAAAAAAAAAAAAAAAAAAATCATAAAGACAGGATTTTCTTAGTAAATTTATCAATTAATTGAAATGCTCATTCTGTGTCTTTTCTAAAATTGTTTATGACGTGATGACAGATAACTTCAATGGTGTTGCTTTCTATTGCTCTTACTCAAGGTTGTCCTCTTCAATTGCTATTATGAGTTACATGAGTGGATAGCTTAGCTGCCCCCTGCATGGTCTTTGTTTCCTGGTTGGTTTGTTTCAAGTTTCAATATCTTTCAATAATTGGTTTCAAGCATCTAGTCATTTCTACTCATGACTTTGAAAACTACTTTTGTTTCCTTAGTTTTTTTATTTTCTTCTTTGTTTTACATTCTGCGAAGGGCCTTCCACTAAATAAACCTGAAAATAGAACTTAGATTTATTCGTGCCAAAGTAAATCATTTTTTTTTAAAATAATTTTTTATTCTGTTAATTTTATTTTTATTTTTTTATTTTTTATTTTTATAAAAAATGAACATAACAACAAGTAAACCGTATAAGACATATAACGAACCATGCCCTGGAGTATTTTTTTTTTTTTTAAAAAAAAAAAAAAGTAAATTGGCAATTTTCATTCATTTGAGCATAGTTGATAACTTTAGTATTAAAATAGTTTCATGTGAGACAATCTTTGGTAGAGAACTTTTTTCACGTGCTCTACAATAAGACCTAAAGATCACTAAAAGAAAAGAAAACAAGAGTCTGCTGAGAGAGAAGAAATTATAAGTGTTTGGGAGAAATTGACTAGTTGCTACGATTTTAGTAGGATGATCTGCTGATGTTAAAGAGCATTATTAATTTACACTTTCGATCCCATTTTTGGTTGTTTTATGCATAATCCTAGAATTTTTAAGCGGGCATTTTTATAAGGTCAAAAGATGAGGCCCAAGAGATTATGGTGCACCAATTAACATTAACATCTAGGTTTCCAAAACAACTATGGGTCGAGGCCCAAATACAACTTTTGTGTATGTATCTGCTGTCTTACTAACTTCTAAAGAAACAAAAATTATTTCCCTTGGACCATTCTCTTGTTCAAAGACAAGACATTATCTATTTAGTCAGTTTAAATGATTACCCGCTGGTGACATTGCTATCAAGAGGAATGAAAGGTCTCCACGCGCGTGAACTTTACTTTTGAGAATTGAGATGTAATTAGGATAGTAAAACAAGTAAAAATAAATGACAACTCCGTGTGTTTGTTTTACACGTGTTGTCTTGCAGACTTTTACTATGTAAACTTCTATTCAGGATTATCCATGAGGATCAAGTGCGACCAGGACATTTACAAAATAAAAATCTAAACCTAAATTAAATGAATAAGTAGTGTTATTTAACATGTGGTTATATAGTGATCATGCACGCCAAATGTTCGATGTTGGAGACTTGTAAAAAAGTCAAAAGTCAAAGGTCAAAGGTTATATGTATAATGACCTTCGATTCTTAAAAGTTAAGATGGTGAGAGGGAATTTGATACAAGTTTTAATGACCTGATGCTCGCAATGAGAGCCACACAATCACAAAGTGATTTTAAAACAAAGTAAGGACATATGCCCTAGGGCTCTCGTCTCATCTTTTGATTTTGATAAAGATGAATTAGAAGAACCCACGCAGCAGTGAGCAGACTATTATCTGGACGACGGAACTAAAACTTTTTATCAATAGGGGCCAAAGTATAAATTAAAAATATATTTAAATAAGAGACCAAATAATTGATAAGAAATATATTAAAATTAAAGATTAAATTAATATATCAAAAAATAAAATTAGTATTCATCTAATGTTAAGAAAAAATAAATAAAATAAAAAATAATTATTTTTCAATATAATTCGATTTTCAATTTAATTACTGAATATAAAGTGTATTAATAAGATTTATCAAAAATAAACATCACACAACACAAATGTAAGCGTTGTAAAACTTAAAAATTTTGGACTATTTTTTATGGTCCAAAACCAAACTTTGAACTTCTTTTTAATGGGCCCGTGACCAATATAATAACTTTTGACCCAAATTCACAATTTAAAGCATATTTAATAAAAAAAAAAGTGACCAATATAATAACTTTTGACCCAAATTCAAAATTTAAAGCCTATTTAATAAAAAAAAAAAAGTGACCAATATAATAACTTTTGACACAAATTCACAATTTAAAGCATATTTAATAAAAAAAAAGTGACCAATATAATAACTTTTGACCCAAATTCACAATTTAAAGCAAATTTAATAATAATAAAAAAAGTGACCAATATAATAACTTTTGACCCAAATTCACAATTTAAAGCATATTTAATAATAAAAAAAAAAGAACTTCAAAACTGAGGTGGGCATGCCCACCCTCGCCCACCTGTCTGCATGTAGGCAGAAAACGTGCAGCTGTTGGCAGAGAATAACATACGACTTTAGAAAAAGCAAATTCTTTTTTTTTTTTTTTTTTTCAGGAAGTGGCAAGTGACAAATGCATGTGGCATGAAATAATTCATTTACTTTAGAAAAAGCAAAAGAAAAAGAATCTGCAAATCACGGAGCACTTGCCCAGAATAAGCAACTTCGTTAAAAGCACAAAATCAAAACTCCAAAATAGCACCAAATACATGCCCGGCCAACAGGCTAAAACACAGCCTCACATTCACAAAGGCCTAACCAACCAAACTAAAACCAAATTGCAGTACAACAAAACTGCAGAAAAAGTAGTCAACCAAAAAATACCAACATAACAAAACCTCCCAAACCAGAGACAACTCTCAGAGAAAGCAACACAAAACTACAAACAAACCACCAAAACACAGCCTGCAGAAAACAGCTTACAACAACAAATTTGCAGTCAGATTCTTTCCTCATATCCCTTCCCTCCTTATATCACTACCACCCTAAACAGTCGTCTTTTACCGATTGTGGATCTCTTTCCTTTCATCCTTCACAGGCCATCTAGGCCCGGGAAAAACACAAACTTGTGGGTTTGTCAGAGATTTTAAGGGAGAGAAGATAAGCAAATATGGGCTCTATACTCGACGACGTTGTCACTAACCTCATACGGTACTTGACCGGTCTACTCAAAGACGAAGCAAATTTCCTTGCTGGAGTGGAGGATAGAGTCAATTCACTTCATGCGGAGCTGAGGCTAATAAATATCTTCCTGGAGAACTCCGAGGGGAAACGGAACAATA